>NW_012109397.1:90772-156257 GCF_000951045.1 Mandrillus leucophaeus | reverse complement strand
AAAGAAAGAAAGAAACAAGTCAACCTGTATAGTGGGCTATGGAACCCTACATGGTCTTCGACTTTATTTCCTGCTTTTCTGCTTTTCTTCCCCTTGTTCTCTCCTCTCCTGTCAAACTGGCTTTTTAATTTTTTTTTTTTAATTTTTAGTGTTTGTGGGTACATAGTAGGTGTATATATTTATGGAGTACATGAGCTATTTTGATACAGGCATGCAATGTGTAACAGTCATATCATGGAAAATGGGGCATCCATTCCCTTAAGCATTTATCCTTTCAGTTACAAACAATCCAATTATACTCTTCATTATTTTAAAATGTGCAATTATTGACTACAGTCACCCTGTTGTGCTATCAAATATGTCTTACTCATTCTAAGTACTTTTTTTTGTACTCATTAACCATCCCCACTGCTCCCCAACCTCCCACTACCCTTCCTAGCCTCTAGTAACCATCCTTCTACCCTCTATCTCCATGACTTCAATTGTTTTGATTTTTAGATCCCACAAATAAGTGGGAACATGTGATGTTTGTGTTTCTGTGCCTGGCTTATTTCACTTAACATAGTGATCTTCCATTCTATCCATGTTGTTGCAAATGACAGATCTGGTTGGTTTTTGTTTTATTTTTTGTTCATTTTTTGGTTTGTTTTACACACTGACTTCTGTGATGGTCTTTGAATGTGCCAGGCATGCTCCCACCTCAGGGCCTTTGCACTGGCTATTTCTTCTCCCTGTAGTATGTTTCTTCTACATAGCTGCATGACTTTCTGCCTCACTGTCTTCATATCTTGGTTCAAATACCACTTTCTCAGTGAGTTCATGTCTGTTCACCCAATTTAAAATTGCAACCAGCACTCTCAGTCATTCTTTCTCTCTCTCTCTTTTTTTTTTTTTTTTTTTTTGATACGGAGTTTTGCTCTTGTTGCCTAGGCTGAAGTGCAGTGGTGCAATCTCGGCTCACGGCAACCTCTGTCTCCTGGCTTCAAGCTATTTTCCTGTCTCAGCCTCCCAGGTAGCTGGGATTATAGGCCTGCACCACCACACTTGGCTAATTTTGTATTTTTAGTAGAGATGGAGTTTCACTATGTTGGTCAGGCTGGTCTCGAACTCCTGACTTCAAGTGATCTACTGGCCTTGGCCTCCCAAAGTGCTGGGATTACAGGTGTGAGCCACCGCACCTGGTCACTCTCAGTCATTCTTATCCTGCTTCTCTGCTTAATTTTTTCTAGGCATTATCACTTCTGTCATATTATTTATTTATTTTGTGTATTGTTTTTCTCCTCAGACTAGAATGTGAACTCCAACAAAGTAGGGATTTTGTCTGTTGTGTTCACTGCTGTATCCTCTGCCCTAGGACTAGTACCGGTCGTTTAGTAGGTACTAAATAATAATTATAGTAAATAGGATTACAAACTTATAAAAGTATAATAATAATGATTTCTCAAGTGAATGAATTCTTTATTCTCAAGAACTTAAAAATCAAGCTAGAAAGAGAGATAGACAACTGTAATATATCACTACAAGAGAAAGATGTCAAGAATCATAGAAACAAAGGAAAGACTGATTTGTCTCTGCCTAGAATCCGTCATTTACCACAATGGGCACAATGTTTATCTGGGCATTGAAGAATGAGACAGTGTTTTCTAGGTTTTGAGGGGAGAGCCTTTCTAGGGAGAAAAATGTCACAAACAAAGGCTTGAAAGCAGGAGTATTGTGACATTTGGGAAACAACTGAGAAATCTGAGGAGACTGGAGATAAATATGTGTGCCTATATTTAAGACTGGGGAAATTAGGTTGAAATACTAAATTAGTCCAAAAATGTCTATCTCTATAACAAATTTGGATTTCACGCTGCTGGCAGTGGAGAAACTTTGCAGTCCTTAGTAGGATTATGCTGAGTCCAGGTGTATCCATATGAAAAACAGACTTGGTGAAGAGAGCAGGAAGACTGAAGGGCAAGTGGCCTGTAACTCAGGTGAGAGGCTATTCTGATACCCACAACCGAAATGAATACCTGACCTAAGATAATGTTAGATATGAGTTCTAAATTTCTTTTCAAAGAATCAGTATGTCAGTGTGTTCAATTCTTGGCCTTCTACTTTTAAACTTAACTTCCTCATAAAGCAACTTTTTTTGATCACCTGCTCCACCCTGACTCATTCCGATTATCTACTCCACCCTGACTCATTACATGCTCTGTCATAACCATTTTTCGCGCCAAACCACTCACCCCGTCACTCTCTTTAAATTAGCCAATCGGAATTAGTTTAGCCTGCGCGGTCTAACCTCAGCCAATAGGGGAACGACACAGCAGCAGGGGCCACGTGCATCGGGGATAAGAACCCCTTCCCCTCCCTTGTCCAAGTGTGCTCTCACCATTGCTCCATCTGTAAGGGTGCACCCTTCTATAGAAGTACCTTACCTTGCTGAGAATTAAAAAGAAAATTTTATATTTCAGTGCTATTTCTTTTGTGGCACTGGAACTTTATATATAACAATAAGATATTAAAAAAGGGCTCATATGGATAAATCTAATCTACCTGACCTAAGATATTCAACAAGGGGACATGTGGGGATTATGGGAGCCACAATTCAAGATGAGATTTTGATACAGGAGCTAAAAAGAAATTATTTAGGCAGTTAGTGAGGGTAAGAGATCCTCAGTAAGGCTACCTTTTTAACAAAAAGCAGCCCCCAAATAATTTCTTTTCTAACAAAGAGCAGACTGAAAAATCAGGCTGCAGACATGGAAAAGCAAGCTAGAAGCTTGCACTGGTGAATGCTGGCAGCTGTGTCAGTAGGAAAAGGCTACCTGGGGACCAGGCATGTTCACCATGGTGGCTGCATCTTCCCTTTTCTTTGTCAACTACGTGTACAATAAAGAAGCAGGCAGCATGGCACTGTCCAGGAAGAGAATCCATTGGCATAATTAAAGATTAGGGTGGGGTGGCTAGCTTCTTCGTGTGCTATGTAAATGGAACACCTGGTCTGACTAATCTTTTGGACCCTATGTAAATCAGACACTGCCGCCTCAAGCCCACCTGTAAAACCCCATACAACCACGGAACAGGAAGACCCACTTGGGAGCCCCGCTCTCTCTGCAGGAGAGAGAGCTTTTCTCTTTTTTCTGGCCTGCTAAACCTCTGCTTTTAAACTCACTTCTTGTGTATCCCTGTGCTTCATTTCCTTGGCATGAGATGATGAACCTCGGGTATTTACCCCAGACGATGACGCCGCTTCACTATGGTTGTGGACACGGCAAAACCATATCAAAGGAAGAAACTGATGGCTCTCTCTCTTTCTGTGGGGCAGCCTGAAGTTATAGGACACACTCCTCATTATGCAATGCTGATGAGGAGAATAAGCCCCAAGCCCAGGGTAGCCTGCTGGAAGACTACCAAGCTGCCCCAGCTGAGGACATTAGATCATTCAGTCCCTAGCTGACCTGCCAGCTGACAGTAGAAGCATGGGCAAGTCCAGAGATGAGCCGTGTTTGGTCCAGATAAGCAGAACGGCTCAGAATTCCATAGACTCAAAGTTTTGGAGTAGTTTGTTACTCATTAGTAGTTAATGGATACAAATATCTTAAAAATTTACAACACTCATGAACATAATATCAACAATGAGAAAAGAAATAACCTACATAACCAAAACAACTACAATTAAAAGTATGTAATTCTGTCTCAAAAAAAAGATATTCAACAAGGGCTCATATGGACCAAACTAATCAGTCATGAAGATATAATCTACATTGCTTGCCTGCCTCTAAATGGTAGTGGAAAGAACTCTGTCCAAATGTGGCTACCCTTTAGAATTTAAGAGATCATTGGGATTATTGGCTTTGGCTTAAATTTAGCCTTACACTTTTCCATCCCTGTAGAAACTGTTTCTAAAACTTTCCACGGCCATTAGGGCAAGGTCTTTAAATCTCCAGCAGTTTATTGTGAAGATATTATTTTCTGAACAAAAACAAAAGACATGGACATTTACGTGACTAAATGTTGACAAATGGTTTGGTTTTGAATTTGATCCTAATTCGTCAGGCCTATTTAGCCTTTCTCAGACAAACTTCATCATCTATAAATGGTTTATGTCACAATTGACTATTCTGTGCAATTTAAAAAAGTATTAAATACGATCTTCACATGGTAAGGTACTACAAGCGTACAAACATGACTCACATACAGAGAAAAGCATTCGAGTCACAGTGCCTGTCTGTCACTGGACCATTCCAGTCTCCCCATAATCAAGTGACAGTAGAACTTGGGGGCCTTGAAAATAATACTTAATAGGATTGCTTCTCTGTCAAGAAGACATTCGTGCTTACATTAACTTTCTAAATCTGAATTGAATGATTTCCAAAAGATTGTGTTTTAGTTTTTTGTTCCTAAATGTTCTGTATTTTAAAGTTTACCAGTAATGTGATAGTGGATATTCTAAGTTGTGTGCTTGTGTATGTGTGTTCTTATGTCATGGTTATGGGGCTGATGAGTAACTAGGCTTTGACCAAGTAAGTATTAAGGAATCAAGACCATCAGTTTTTAAGTGACATAATATGCTTATCCTGAGAGATAGTATAAAATCCAGAAAAAGTCTTGCTTTTATTTTTTTAATGATAAAGTTTGTTTCCTAATAACACTTTCTATCTTTTTTTTCCTTTCTTTTTTTTTTTTTGACAGAGTCTTGCTCTGTCACCTAGGCGGGAGTGCAGTGGTGTGATCTTGGCTCACTGCAACCTCCATCTCCCGGGTTCAAGCGATTCTCCTGCTTCAGCCTCCCAAGTAGTTGGGATTACAGGTGCACACCACCATGCCTGGCTAATTTTTGTATTTTTACTGGAGATGGGGTTTCAGCATGTTGGCCAAGTTGGTCTCAAACACCTGACCTCTTGTGATTCTCCTGCCTCAGCCTCCTGAGTAGTTGGGATTATAGGCACGCACCACCATGCTCAGCTAAATTTTGTATTTTTAGTAGAGACGGGGTTTCACCATGTTGGCCAGGATGGTCTCGAATTCCTGATCTCACGTGATCCTCCCACTTTGCCATCCCAAAGTGCTGGGGTTACAGGCATGAGCCACCGCACCTGACCCTGTTTCTTAATAACACTTTCTCGTTAACCATATCTATATATTAATAGTGAAGAAATGTCAAAGCCCAAGTTTACCAGAAATTGCATATTTAAAAAATCTTCTGCTGTAAAACATCATGGTATAAAAATCATGCCCTTTCATAGCCCTGGGGAAATTGGTGATCTAAAGTGTCTGAGCCTGGATTATAACCCTACTGTGAGTTCATTTCACATTGAGTAGTAGAACTTGATAAAAATATACTTGACTAAATTCTGGGCATTGATGGTATTTCATTTTTGTGGGTGTTCTTAGCTTCACTGGACTAAGAAATAAACTTGTTCTGGGAGTGTAAATAACAGTCTTCTCATAGCCACCTCATCCTTTCTCAGCTTCTGTGCTGGGTTCTCATTCTTCCTCTGGCTTTCCCAGCAAAAGCAAAGTACCTTGAAATAAGAAACTTCGTTTGGAATCCTGACCTTAGCAGTCTCCATCAGCACGTAACAAACTGCCACAGATGTTTCTGTTTTCTTTTTGTCTTTGTATAATCATTACATTGAAGAGGCTTTGCATCCTATTGGGTTCTCACTTTTGGTTTTATTGGGGAGGAAATTATATGGCTTTAGAAAGTTAAGTAGAGCATTTTTCCCCAGTGTTGTAAGCCTTCTGAAGAAATACAACAGCATGGGAGGCATACTTACGTCATTTTAGAGTATAGCCTAAACAAACAAAAAAAACTCTCCATAGGAAAATGAAATAAGACATTGTTTAATAGTTGTTACTTTAGGAGAAACTACTGGAGTTTTATATTTTGAATAAAACATTTTTTAAAATTAAAAAAAATATATATATATTTTAAGAGACAGGGTATTGCCCTGTCGTACAGGCTGGATTGCAGTGGGGCTATCTTGGCTCGCTGCAACCTCGACCTCTTGGGCTCAAGCGATCCTCCCACCTCAGCCTCCTTAGTAGCTGGGACCACAGGCATGTACCACCACGCCTGGCTAATTTTTGTATTTTTTTGTGGAGATGGGGTTTTGCCATGTTGTCCAGGCTGGTCTCGAACTCCTGGGCTCAAGTGATTTCATTGCCTTGGCCTCCCAAAGTGCTGGAATTACAGTTGTGAACCATTGCACCTAGTTTATATTCTGTTTTGAGAAGATTTTTGATATTTCCAACAAAAATGGTAACATCATAGCAGCAATCATTTGTGTGGAAGGGTAAGCCAGTGATCACCAAGGAAGTTGGTAAGTCCTAATCCAGGCAGGTTCAAGAATTAGGTTGTGATGAGGGTTGAAGCAAATAAATCTGAAGAAGCTTATTAATAAAGTAAGATATCCTGTAGGCTACATGTTCTCAGATAGTATTACAATATTCCATGATGGCAAAAAATTTTTTGGTGTATAATTTTCTGTATAAGATTTCCATAATACACAACCCATTCCCAGTGTTCTATTCCTGAACTGCTATATAGAGCAGTGCCTAGTGTGTAGTAAGAGCTGAATAAAAGCTTTAGTGAATGAATAATTCTTGATACATTTTGGAGGTGGTATTTACTGAGCAGTTACTTTGAGCCAGGCACTTTTCTAAGCGCTGATAATATGGTGGAATATAGACGTACATGAAGACAACAACTGCATTTTCATGGGGATTCTTGTTCTTCTTCCCATTGGGATTTATAAGCCATTAAACCATTGGCAGCACTTCTCCTAAAAGTGGATGTGTTAGAATCTGATACTACTACTACTACTTCTTTTTTTTTGTTCTTGTTGCCCAGGCTGGAGTGCAGTGTGGCATGATCTTGGCTGATTGCAACCTCTGCCTCCAGGTTCAAGTGATTCTTCTGCCTCAGCCTCCTGAGGAGTGAGTAGCTAGGACTACAGGCACCCAGCACAATGCCTGGCTAATTTTCGTATTTTTAGTAAAGACAGGGTTTTACCATGTTGGGCCAGGCTGGTTTCCAGCTCCTGACCTCAGGTGATCCGTGGCCTCAGCCTCCCACAGTGCTGGGATTACAGACGTGAGCCACTGTGCCTGACCATCATTCATTTTTTGGATTTTCTAAGATATGAACTGATACTATATTAGCTCATCAGAAACTTAGATTGACATTGTAGGTGACATTAATTTGACATAGATAGTCACTCAGAGAATGACAACATATATCCTAAGCTTTTGCTTTTAGAAGATTATTTTTTAAAAAAAGCCACATGAAATAAATTGTTATTGAAGATACTTACATTTAACAGCTTTCATTATGTTGTTAAATATTCTCAATAAAGTAACTGGCAGGAGCCTCTCTCCTGAAAATGAAAAGTGCAATAGGTAATAATCATTTTCTTTCTTTACTTTCCATTTCATGAATAGTTTTACTATTTTTATGGGAAGCCAAATGTTAAATTTTATATTTAGCTGATCTACCAAGAATTAAAAAAAAGTTTCTTTCTGACAGTTTTATAAAGGAAATATACCTTAAAGAGTCCTTAAAAAGTATGTTTTAAAGGTTGCCATGGAAATGGTAAGATTGAGAAAAATAACTATTTGGCTTTTTTTCCTTTGACTTTCTAATGACTTTATAATGAAGCTGCGTATTGATTTTATAATGAAGCTACATAACTGATATTTGCCAAGGGATAATATGAATCTTTTTACAACTTTGGAATATAAATGCTATTTGAAATCTTTCCCATTCCCAAAACCTTCTCTTGACCCCCTCGTCTCCTATCAGCTCTTGTCTAATTTCTCTACCTTCCTCAGTAGCAAACTTCTTTGAAATGGTTATAAATAATTTCTGTCCATTAGGAGACCACTCCATTAGGGCCTCCTTTCTGTGCTTCTATTAATACAAGTGTTTCTGTTCCATGTCCTCTGTGTAGCTAAATTCAGGGGCCAATTCCCAGTCCTCATCTTAACTTGACTGAGTAACAGCATTTGACATCATTGGTTGTTTCCTTCTTTGAAGCTGTGTCCGCGCCGATTCACCACCATAGCCCTCCCTTTTTGTTTTATATGGACCTCACTGGGTGGCTGCTGCGCGGTTTTCTCTGCTGGATTCTACTCAGCCTATCATGACCTCAAATACTGCAGCCTTGCAGGGGATAGCCTTTGGATCTTTTCTCTGTCTATATTCATTCACTTGGTTGTCTCATCTTTTTTTTTTTTTTTTTTAGACGGAGTCTCGCTCTGTCCCCCAGGCTGGCGTGCAGTGGCGCGATCTCGGCTCACTGCAAGCTCCGCCTCCCGGGTTCACGCCATTCTCCCGCCTCAGCCTCCTAAGTAGCTGGGACTACAGGTGCCCGCCACCACGCCCGGCTAATTTTTTGTATTTTTAGTAGAGACGGGGTTTCACCGTGGTCTCGATCTTCTGACCTTGTGATCCGCCCGCCTCGGCCTCCCAAAGTGCTGGGATCATCTTTTTTTTTAAAGTCAAAATTGGTACATTTTATTTATGTAAATTATATCTCAATAAAGCTGATATTTTAATAAACTTAAAGAGTAAATTAAGGCATACATTAAATTTTTTAAGTTATCTGTACTTATTCTGTTGAGATATTATTATTTATATTTTTTTATTTCCGTAGGTTATTGGGGAACAGGTGGTGTTTGGTTACATGATTGTTCTTTAGTGGTGCTTTGTGAGATTTTGGTGCACCCATCACCCGAGCAGCATACACTGCACATAGTTTGTAGTCTTTTATCCCTCACCCTCTTCCCACCCTTTCCTGCTGAGTCCCCAGAGTCCATTGCATCATTTTTATGCCTTTGCATCCTCGTAGCTTAGCTCCCACTTATGAGTGAGAAGACGTGATGTTTGGTTTTCCATTCCTGAGTCACTTCACTTAGAATAATAGGCTCCAATCTCATCTAGGTTGCTGCAAATGCCATTCATTCATTCCTTCCTTTTCAAGGCTGAGTAGTATTTTATCATATGTGTGTGTGTGTATACACACACACACACACACACACACACACACACACACACACACGCCCCACAGTTTATCTGCTTGTTGATTGATGGGCATTTGGGTTGGTTCCACGTTTTTGCAGTTGCTGATTGTGCCGCTATAAACATGTGTGCAAAGTATCTTTTTTGTATAATGACTTCTTTTCCTCTGGGAGGATACATCTTGAGTACAGAGATTTGGCTGTCAAAGGTTGTCAACCTTTCTTTTAAACCTTATACTTCAAAATATCAGAAAATCTGTCAGCTCTTCCTTAAAAATATATCCTAACTTTGAGTTATCAATGACATATTTTGAGTTCAAGGCAGTTTCATTTCTTACTAGGTCTATGGCAATCAGTTTTGATTGCGTTTTCCAGTTTCTTCTCTTGCTTTCCTCACCCTAGGGCCACCAATGGCTTACAGTTTCATTCAGAATGAAACCTAAGTGCTTACCATGACATTTAATGTCCTCTATGAAATGAACTTGACTTATTTCTCTTTCTACATCTCTTAGCAATCTTGACCTCCCCCATAGTACTTCAGCCACACTTGCCTCTTTGTGATGTCATTAGTCATGCTCAGTCTTCCGGGGCTGTGGCATATGGGGCTTCTTCTGCCTGAAGTACTTTCACATGATAACCTGTTAGCACACTCTTACTTCATCAAGGTGTTTTCTCAATGCCACCTAATCAGAGAGTCCTTCCCTGCCCCTCAATCAAAAACATGGGACCTGCCAGCCTTTTCACTACTCATCCTCTTACTCACCTTTATTTTCTTTAAAGCAACAGTCCCCAACCTTTTTGGGGACCAGTTTCTTGGAAGACAGTTTTTCCATGGATTGGTGAAAGGGGTGGGGTGATGGTTTTGGGACGATTCAAGTGCATTACATTGATGTGTACTTTATTTCTAGTATTATTACATTGTAATATATAATGAAATAATTATACAACTCGCCATAATGTAGAATCAATGAGAGCCCCAAGCTTGTTTTCCTGCAACTAGACAGTCCCTTCTGAGGGTGATGGGAGGCAGTGACAGATCATCAGGCATTAGAGTCTCATAAGGAGCATGCAACCCAGACCCCTTGCATGTACAGGTTACAATAGGGTTCATTCTCCTATGAGAATCTAATGCCACCACTGATCTGACAGGAGGCAGAGCTCAAGCAGTAATGTGAGTGACCATGAACACGGCTGTAAATACAGATGAAGCTTCACTCGCTTGCCCACTTCTCACCTCCTGCTGTGTGGCCCTGTTCCTAACTGCTGTGTGGACCAATACTGGTCCATGGTGCAGGGGGTTGGGGACCCCTACTTTAAGTCACCTATCAATATTAATTATTGATTCAGTAGACTGATGGCTACGTTTCTTCAGTAGAATGTAGCCTCCCTAATAGCAGAGATGTTGCCTTTGTGTTTTTTGAAAGTATATCCTCAGTGTTGGAAGAGTGCCTGACCTGTATATAGCAGGTACTCAACAGATGTTGTTTCCAATGAATGAATGGAAGAAGTAATGAATGGGTTTTAGTGTGTTGGAATGGAAGTGTTTGCTATTCTTATGTATCCATAAAATGCTGGTTGTGGCTATATGATTAATCAACTTGATGGTGCTTCACCCTGGGCATCCCACATTCCTCTGGTGAGCCCACGCAGAGGTAATGGAAGGGTCATTCTAAATGCTTTTTGCTAGAACAGTATCTTGCTTTGGAGTTCTCCTGGGAAACTGATCTACTACTGCTGAGAAACATGATGTAGTTTCCACAGCAACACCATTGATGATCACTCCCACTCCATCAAGAATAGATTAGAGGTTGAGCATGAGCCATACTCTTTGGTCACTTCTTCACAAGAGCAGGATTTATTTTTAACTCTATGTAATTATTTGCTGGAACCTTATTTTGCAGAACTGTTATTTTACAGTGGGGGTACTGGGCAAAGGTATTTAAATTGCTCTAAAATAAGGACACTTTGGAAGTGTTTTCTCTGTAAAGGAAGTTGTCCAAATTTGACTTTTGAGTCAACTTTTTTTTTTTGAGATGGAGTCTCGCTCTGTCGCCCAGGCTGGAGTGCAGTGGCCCGATCTCAGCTCACTGCAAGCTCCGCCTCCCGGGTTTACGCCATTCTCCTGCCTCAGCCTCCCGAGTAGCTGGGACTACAGGCGCCCGCCACCTCGCCCGGCTAATTTTTTGTATTTTTTAGTAGAGATGGGGTTTCACCGGGTTAGCCAGGATGGTCTCGATCTCCTGACCTCGTGATCCGCCCGTCTTGGCCTCCCAAAGTGCTGGGATTACAGGCTTGAGCCACCATGCCTGGCCTTGAGTCAACATTTTTATTGAATATTTAGGGCTTATCAAAATTGCTTGCAGCCCAAATAAAACATCAATCAGAGGGATACATTTTACTGGTAGAAATTCATGACTTCATTGGATTAACATTTTACAGGATTTTTGTGATGTATATCTCTTCAAGTTACAGTTTGACAGAAGTTGCATTAAGTCTGCCATTTTCAGGTGAATCCTGAAGATGGAGAAATTATAAATAATTTTTATAAATGATAAAGATATGTTCTTCTTTAATAGTGAATGCCACAGTCAGAATAAATAAATAATTTAAATGCTTATTTGAGATCAGAATTGCTTTCAGGAAAACATACCATTAAAGCTAATGACAGAAAAGTCATAATGGAATAAATATTACAACAGGAAGATGATTAAAATTCTCCATAGGAACTTTGTACATTTTAAAATTAATAAAAAATTAATGCTATTTGCTTTGTACATTTTAAAATTAATAAAAAATTAATGCTATTTCATTCATTAAAAATATTCCATGTTTAGTAGGGAAAATATTTGTTAGACTTGGTAATGTATTATAAAATATGATAGGTTAGAATAGCAAAAAATATTATATAAAACTTTTTTTTTCTGAAGAATATAGAATAATTACAGAAGGAAACCTAGAAGACAACACATTACTGAAACACTGTTAATGATAGTGTGTAAAATCAAATTATTTCAAATTTAAAATTACTATAAAATTTAAAAATTTAAATGAAAGAAATGTGAACATTTTGACACATAAATTACATTTATTTTTCATGTTTTTTCTAGTACTTATGTAAATCCATACACATATTTTACAGACATAGTCATAAGGTACATGCAATGTTATAGCTATAATTTTCACTTAAAGTCATATATATTTTTATATCTTGCTACGTGACTTTTTATGAATATCAGTTTTTGTTTGTTTGTTTTTGAGATGGGGTCTCGCTCTGTTGCACAGGCTGGAGTGCAGTGGCGCAATCTCGGCTTGTTGCAACCTCCGCCTCCTGGGTTCAAGCAATTCTCCCGCCTCAGCCTCCTGAGTAGCTGGGATTACAGGCGCATGCCACCATGCCTGTCTAATTTTTGTATATTTTTGGTAGAGACAGGGTTTCACCATGTTGGCTAGGCTGGTCTCGAAATCCTGACCTTGTGATCTGCCTGCTTCAGCCTCCCAAAGTGCTGGGATTACAGGCATGAGCCACTGCGCCTGACCATGAATATCATTTTTAGTGATCACTTGCTATTTCACTCAGGAGATTGCTGGAATTTGCTTAAACTACTTTTCTAATTCTGTACTCAGTCACTTTCTGTTTGCTTTCTGCGTAGGCACTCACAATATTTAGTTATAATAACTCGCTATGTGGTATGATTGGAGTAATGACAAAAGAGATTTCTCATTTCAGAGTTTCCATGTTAAGTTATACCCTGGCCTGGATCAGTTAGCATGTTGGTTCCAGCCAAATATAAAAAATACATTTTGAACAGAGAAGACACAACATTAAGGTTTGAACCTAGGCTCAACTTGGGAGACCAGATCCGATGGGTTGACATTGAGAAAGGATTTTGAGTAAGGATGGACACCCCCAAGGGTCAGAGGGGACACTTCATTTGCAGTATAAAATCTGTTACTGGACAAGGTATAAAAATTGTACAATTTTTATGAAGTTTGGTGTTATATAGATGAAAACTTTATAAATGAAAATAAATAGCTATAAATAATTTTTTTTCCTGTCTTTGGGCTGAAAGAAGTTTAAGGAGATGTTACTGATTCACAATGCATATCATAGTGTGGGCTGAAAAATAATAAATTTACCTAATCCTAAATGTACTATAACACAGGAACATGACTGTGATATGGTGGTTCAAATCAGTAAAGTCAGAGCTGCACTTGTCAGTTCTGTTGTTTGTCATTAAATCATGAGGAAAATAACAATGACTAGCAAGATTTTAGACACTGATCTATTTTTTTTCAGATTCTTTCACAGTCCAAATGACTAAGACATCACTGGAACAAGGGTTCATTTAAATTGTAAGGCAGTATACAAGCAGCAATTAAATTACATCTTTTTCCATTAATGGCTGTGTTATAATTTAAAAACTAATTGTTGTTCACCTATGTCCAGCAGTGGCCATTTATGATCAAAATGATAACACTCAATTTTAAGGATTTAATTAGAGCAATGAAGTAAATTGTAAATTACATGAATTGTAAATCGTGTGCATAAATATCGCAGTAATTATGTTCATTTACTCATGTGAAATATTTTTTGAGCTTTTTGTGTGTGTCAGACACTATTTTAGGGAACAAAGTGGTGAATAAAACAAAGTCCTTACCCTCATGGAGTTTATTTTCTAGTGGAGTGACAGACACGAAACAAGCAAATACAATATACAATTTCCAATTTTGAATGCATAGTAAAAAATAAAACTAAAAACACTGGAAGAAGACCTGGTTCATATAGGGTGGTCAGAGAAGGTCTTTCCAAGTTTGAGATATTTGAATCAAGACCTAAAGAGGAGACAGAACCAGCCTGCCATTAAGAGGTAAAAGATGCTCCAGGTGAAAGAGTCACATGTCCCAAGGTGTTGTGGAAGCATTCTGGGCATCGCCCAGGGAAAGTGATGAGGCAGGTGGGAATGGAGCAGAGTGACTGAGGTTAGGAGTGGTCTGAGGAGACAGGGAGGTTGGGAGGCTAGTGGTGCAGATGGTATAGGAGCTTTAGACTACTTTGATTATTATTATTATTTTTCACCCAGGGTGAAATAGGAATCCATTACAGGGTTTTGAACAGAGGAAGGACATGCCTGGTTTGTTTTAAAAGATTGACTCTGCTGTGTGGAAAACAGGCAATATAAAGATGAGGAGCAGAAAAAGAGAGGCCTGTGAGCAATCTATAGAAAAGAGGCAATTGTGGCTTTGACATGGTGGAAGTGGTCAGATTCAGGATGTATTTAGAAGGACAAGCTGTTAGGTCTTCAGACAGTAAAGTGTCATGTTAAGTGAGAGACAAGGACAACTGATGCTTCTGGTCTGAGCATCTGGTAGGCTGAGGTTGCCCTTTGCTGAAATACAGAAGAGTGTGGAAGAATCAGTGTGGTATGGGTGCAGCTGGGACCAAGAGCTTGATTTGGGACGTGTGAGTTCATGATGCCTATTAACCATCTAAATGGAGATTTTGCATAGGCAGTTTAAGATATATCTAAAGCTCCGAAGTTTGTTCTGGAAATATAAATATTTTAAGTCTGTTCATAAAGCAGGAGCATTAGTGATATGATTAGGTTTTGTGTCCCCACCCAAGTCTCATCATGAATTATAATCCCCAGGTGTTTAGGGAGAGACCTGGTGAGAAGTGATTGGATTATGGGGGTGGTTTCCCCCATGCTCCTATCGTGATAGTGAGTGAATTCTCATGAGATCTGATGGCTTTATAAGTGGTAGTTTTTCCTGCACTAACACACACTTGCTCTCTTGCCTGCTGCCATATAAGACATGCCTTCTTCCCCTTCTGCCATGATTGAGGCCTCCCCAACCATGTGGAACTCTGAGTCAATTAAACCTCTTTCCTTTGTAAATTACCCTGTCTCGGGAAATTCTTTATAGTAGCGTGAGAATGGACTAATGCAATCAGCAAAGACCGAAACTGAGTAATCAGATCCCTGGAATGAAAAATGAACGTCCCAGAGTATTCAGACAGCAGTGTGTGGCCAACAGGGGACCCTGAATGACGATCCAGAAGATTGTAATGGGCATCCCCTTAGACACACTGACCCATCTGTCTGGGAGTGTTTCTTAATCCCCTGTGACTTACTGTACTCACTTATTCTACAATTTGTTTATTTATCTGATACCTTTTAGCAGGATACAGAAAGGGACCTGTAAGATTATCCTTCCAGACCGGTCAACTGAGGAGCTCAATAAATTGTACCGAATGAAAGTACGTTCTATGAATCCATAAGACAAACGCAACGTGGTCATCCATTTGGATAAAACATTTCTGTATGATATTGATGGCCATTCATTCATTCTTTCATTCACAATTATTTACTGAATGCTTACTATGTATGCCTTTATGCTCTGTGTTGGGGATGTTTCAGTGAGCAAAAAAGAAAAAAATTCTATGGAACTTTCATTCTGTAGGGAAGATATAGACAGTAAAAATATAAGTAAAATATATACTAGATGGTGGTATTTAGAAAAAACAGACCAGGAAAATGAGGCTGGCTTTATAATTTTAAATAGGAAAAGGCATTATTAGGAAGGTTACATATGAAGTTTTGTTTTTTCTTTCCAAATTTTATTGTCCAGGAACAATCCTTGATAGTTTCCGTACAGGTGTCTGACTACATCCTAGATGAGATTTACAGCTAGCCTAAATTCTGTTGTGAATCAGCACCAGCCTCAGCTTTCTTGGTATTAGGGGAAGAAGGGTTTTGTCTGTAGTTGTCTGCATCAGCTTCACCTCCAATGAGTCTTAAGGGTTGCTCTTCTTCAGTCTTTGGGTCATGATTTTCAGTGGTGGTACACAATGTTGCAGCTTTTACCATCTATTAGGGTACCACTGGATGCAAGCCATGTCTCTCCTGTTCTAGGATGCTGCAGGTCCAGTTATAGAACAAGACAAGCATCAGAGAAAAAGAGACTATGTGACAGTCTTGCATCAAGCCAATCTTGCATCGGCTTCTTGTAAATAATAGATATCTGTACAAGACCTCCACTAGGAAGACATTCTAGAACTACAATTATTAGTAAGTGTCTGAAGGATTAATAGAAATTGGACAGATAAGGCAAATATTTGAAGACCTAAAGACTCTCTCTTATTTTTTTGTTTTTTTTTTTTTGAGACAGGACCTTACTCTGTTGCCCAGGTTCTAATGCAGTGGCATGGACACAGTTCATTGCAACCTCTGCCTCCTGGGCTCAGGTGATCCTCCTACCACAGCCTCCCAAGTAGCTGGGACTACAGGTGCATATCACCAGGCCGGGCTAATTTTTTGCATTTTTTTATAGAGGTGGAGTCTCACCATATTGCCCAGGCTGGTCTTGAACTCCTGGGCTCAAAGGGATCCGCCTGTCTCGGCCTCCCAAAGTGCTGGGATACAGGCATGAGCCACCATGCCCAGCCTATGAAGACATTTTGAATGTCTCTGTTATCTATATCTGGGTATGTTCTACAATTGCTATGTTAACTTGGAAAATGACTACCTCACTTTCAACTGCAAGTTTCAAAATTTTTGAGTTAGGTATAGTGTTGACTCTTTTGATTGATGGATTTTTCAGCTTTGAAATGTTAAAAAGAAAATACTATATTCACCTATTATTTTTCTTAATTTCTAATTTTTTGGGGTATATAGTAAGTATATATATTTATGGGTATATGAGATATTTTGATAGAGGCATACAATGTATAATAGTCACATCAAAGTAAATGAATGAGATGTCTGTCACCTCAAGCATTTATCTTTTGTGTTATAAACGTTGTTTATGGTAATTAAAACTAATGTTGGGGCTGGGCACAATGGCTCATGCCTGTAATCCCAGCACTTTGGGAGGCCGAGGTGGGTGGATCACCCGAGGTCAGGAGTTCAAGATCAGCCTGGCCTCCAACATGGTGTAACCCTGTCTCTACTAAAAATATCAAAAAATTAGCCAGGTGTAGTGGCAGGAGTTACTCAGGAGGCTGAGACAGGAGAATTGCTTCAACCCGGGAGGCAGAAGTTGCAGTGAGCTGAGATCATGCCATTGCACTCCAGCCTGGGCAATGAGAGCAAAACTACATCTCAAAAAACAAAAAAACAGAAAACCAAAAATCTAATGTTGGATAAAGTAGAAACATGTATATATACTTATAATATTCATTCACGTCTATCTTTTTATCACAACAATAATTAATGTAAAGTATTGTTTTGTTCTTGTTACTCATTGTGCCTAGGGATTTGGTCCATGTGTGACTGCTAATGTCAGTGCTACTGTGATCTCAGGTACACAAAGTAATGAATGAACACTTGGCCCCTGGAGTCCATAGATGGGGGCAGAGATCAGTTCCTCACTTTTGTACTAAGTAACTTGGTACCTAAACTCTTTTAGCATCAGTTTCCTCATCCAGAAAATGGTGACCATAAAATAATTCTCATGAGGTTGTTCGGAGGATCGAATCAAGTTAGATAACATTGGTGATATGCCTCACCTTGTGAGATATACGGAAGGCACTTAGAAAATGGTAGATGGCACAGAATAGTGGGAAGTTAATTGGATCCCAAAGGACTCATACATGTGAACTTGTGCTTCATAACTTATTCTTCAGCATTTCAAGGCTGCTTCAATACAACACGCAACTCTATCATTCATCATTTTAGTGACTATCTCTACTTACCTATGTTGTACCAGTTCTTCCATTAATAAAATTAATTTATTTTTAGATATTAAAATTCTGTTTCTGATTGAATGTCGTTTCCCCAATATCCCCCAAGGCAATGTTTTCAAAAGTTTTCCACAGAACAGTAACAAAGATGGGAACTCTGCCAATTAAATGCTGTGTGAACAAAAGAAGGTTGAAAAACACTATGTATACTATCTCTCTTTTGCAGAGTCACAGGCATAGCAAGAAGTCTTATAATAAAAAATATCAGTTTTTCTTAGTATAATCTTGTATTTCCCAAGCAACTTGATAGCTGAATTCTTTTTATTTTTACTGTATTATTATTTTTAATTCAGGGTGAAATACACATAATATTAAAGTTTACCATCTTAACCATTTTTAAGTATACAGTTTAATGGCATTAAGTACATACATACTGTTGTGCAATCATCACCACCATCCATCTCCAGGACTCTTGATCTTGTAAAACAGAAACTTTACCCATTGAATTATAACTTCTCGTTTCTCTCCCCTCACCTCCATCTACTATGATCGTACTTTCTGGCTCTGTCAATGTGACTGTTCTGGGCACCTCATGTAAGTGGAATCATACAGTATTTGTCCGTTTGTGACTGGCTTCTTTCATTTAGCATGATGTTCTGAAGGTTCATCTGTGTTGTAGCATCTGTCAGAGTATTTTTTCTTTTTAAAGTGGAATAATACTCCATCGTTTGTATGTACTGCATTTTGTTTATCCATTCAGCCATTAGTGGGTACATGGGTTGCTTCTAACGTTTGGCTATCATGAAAAATGCAACTATGAACATGGATGTACAAACATCCTATGAAAGAGAACCTGCTTTTAATTTTTTGGGTATATACACAGAGGTAGAACTGCCGGGTCATCTGGTAATTCTGTTTAATATTTTGTAGAATTGCCATACTGCTTTCCATAGTGGCTGTATCACTTTACATTTCTCTAACAGCGCACGAGAGTTCCAGTTTCTCCAAATCATCACCAATACTTGTTATTTTGTGTTTTCATCTTCATTTGTTTAATAGTAGCCATCCCAAAGGGTGTAAGGTGTATCTTGTTGTGGTTTTGACGTGCATTTACTTAATAATTAGTGATGTCTAACATCTTTTCATGTACTTCCTGGCCATTTGTATAATTTCTTTGGAGAAATATCTATTCAAGTCCTTTGCTTATTTTTAATTATTTTTTTCTTGTTCAATTGTAGGAGTTCCTTATATGTTCTAGATATTTATGATTTGCAGATGACTTTTCCCTTTACTTAGATTGCCTTTTTGTGGATTCTGTCCTTTGATGCACAGTAATTTTAAATTTTGATGTAGTTTTGTTTATCTATATTTCTTTTGTTGCCTGTTGTTGGTGTCATATCTAAGAAATCATTGCCAAATCCAATGTCATCAAGCTTTTCCTTTATGTTTTCTTCTGAGCTTTGTAGTTCTAGATTTTATGTTTAGATCTTTGATCCATTTTGAGTTAACTTTCGTCTGTGGTGTAAGGTAAGGGTCCATCTTCATTCCTTTGCATGTGGACATCCAGCTTTTCCTGCATCATTTGTTGAAAAGCTTGTTCTTTCCCCATCAAATGGCCTTGGCACCTTTGTCCAAATCATTTGACTATATATGCCATATATATATGTCATATATGTCAGGGTTTGTTTCTGGGCTCTCTATATGCCTGTCTTTTTGCAAATACCACACTGTTTTGATTACTGTAGATTTATAGTAAGTTTTGAAACCAGGAATTGTGAAACTTACAACTTCTTTCTTTTCTTTCAAGATTGATTTGTTTGTTTGGGGTCCTTTGAGATTCCATATGAATTTTAATATGGTTGTTCCTAATTCTTCAGAAAGTCCAATTAGGATTTTGATAGGAATTGTATTAAATCTATAGATTGCTTTGGGTAGTAATGACATTTTAACAATATTTATTGTTCCAATTCATAAACATGAGTTGTCTTTCACTTGCTGATTGTATTAATCTGCTCTCACGCTGCTAATGAACACACACCTGAGACTGGGTAATTTATAAAGAAAAGAGGTATAATGGACTCACAGTTCCACATGGCTGGGGAGGCCTCACAATCATGGCAGAAAGTGAATGAGGAGCAAAATCACTTCTTACATGGCAGCAGGCAAGAGAGTGTGTGTGTGGGAACTCCCATTCATGAAACCATCAGATCCCCTGAGACTTACTCACTACCACAAGAACAGTATGGGAGAAACCGCCCCCATGATTCCATCATCTCCACCTGGCTTTGCTCTTGACACATGGAGATTATTACAATTCAAAGTGAGATTTGGGTGGGGACAGAGTCAAAACCATATCATTAACATCATCTTTAATTTCTTTCAATAACATTTTTTCAGTGTACAAGTTTTCACCTGCTTACTTAAGTTTATTACTAAGCATTTTATCCTCTTTTGATTCTATTGTAAATATAATTGCTTTCTTAATATCCTTCTGGGATTGTTCATTGTTAGTGTATAGGAAGCAAAGGATTTTTGTTGAGTTCTTTTTATTCCCACATAATACCTCAACATCCTTTAAAACTGGTGTTCTGAAAAGCACAGTTCACTACTCAAAACAATAAGCTTTGGAAATACCTCAAGGGGAGATATTTTTTGTTGTTATTGCTGTTGGAAAAATCTTTCTTTCAGCTTATTTGCTTTTTCACATCATTTGGAGAGCTTTGTTGATGTCATTTGTAACATTTATGATGAATCATGTTCTTATTTATTTTGAGGAAAAAACCCTAGAATATTTGAATAATAGTTGAATAAAAGTTGATTTTTTTTTTTTTTTGAGACAGAGTCTCACTCTGTCACCCAGGCTGGAGTGAAGTGGCGCAGTCTTAGCTCACTGCAACCTCTGCCTCCTGGGTTCAAGCAATTCTCGTGCCTCAGTCTCTGGAGTAGCTGAGACTACAGGTATGCACCACCAGGTCCGGCTAATGTTTTTGTATTGTTAGTAGAGACAGGGTTTCACCACGTTGCCCAGGCTGGTCTTGAACTCCAGAGCTCAGACAATCCACCCACCTCAGCCTCCCAAAGTGCTAGGATTACAGGCGTGAGCCACTGCACCTGGCCAATAAAAGTTGATTAATTCATCAACCAGATCTCCATATTTATTTGCTTATTATTATTATTATTATTATGATCCTTATTTGAGACAGAGTTTCACTCTTGTTGCCCAAGTTGGAGTGCAGTGGCGTGATCTCGGCTCACTGCAACCTCCACCTCCCGGGTTCAAGCTATTCTCCTGCCTCAGCCTTCTAAGTATGTGGGATTACAGGTGCCTGCCACCATGCCCGACTGATTTTTGGTATTTTTAATAGAGATGGGGTTTCACTATGTTGGCCAAGCTGGTTTTGAACTCCTGACTTCAGGCGATCCACCTGCCTTGGCCTCCCAAAGTGCTGGGATTACATGCGTGAGCCACCACATGCATCCTTACTTGCATTTTATTAATTCAAGGGTGAAAAGTTCGAATGTGAGTTTTACTGCATGTGAGTTATATGACTTTGCACATTCTGCTTAATAATTCTGCACCTAAGCTTTCTAACCTGTAAGACATAGTAACAATACCAAACACCAAATGTATTTTTGTTATAATCAAAGAAGATTTTATATGTATATATTTCATTTTAGAGAGTGTTTTGGATTGAAGATGAACAGCATGTATTATATTTATACTTTGCTATTGGTTCTATATGTTCTAAGTTAAAAAACTTTTAAACATTGAGTCTCTTAGTTCATGGAAAAATGAAGAAATATATGCAAATGGCACGGCTTGAAATACCATTAATTTGTTTCTATAATTTAGCCTTGTCAGTATTGCTAGACTTATTAATTTCTTTGACATTGATGAGATGTCTGTTGTTTGAAAGCACAAAAGTCAATTGTATTTTCTGAGCGGGGGCATCAGATAAGTTCCTAAGCATGATTTCTGAAAAACATTGAGCAAACTAGTAAGTGAGAAAGAATCAGGATCTTACTTGTTGGCAGCAATCTTCCCTTCTCTTCATTATAAAACCCAACTTTTTTTTTTTTTTTTTTTTTAAATTTAGGCCTATGTATAATGTAAGAATTAATTCATTGATAAGGATAAAACACCATTTCTGCACTTCCAATCATTGATTGCAGAGACTAGTAATCCATAGAGATACGACCTGCTATCTTTTCTCTTTCCTTTATTCAAGGTTGTGGAACAGATTTGCCCCCAAAGATTGCAATTATTTTTGTCTTTAATCTCAGTCCTTTCGTAAGAGTTTAACTGACTTCTTATCACTACCCTTGGAGGTGGCTTTGCTATTATCTCTGTGGTGATAACGGGCTTTCTGCTGCACACAATATTGTTGCAGTCATTTCCCAAAGGGCTTACCACCTAAGCAGGAAAGCCCATTCTAGTGTAAAATATCTTAAGTGAGAAACATCAGCAGTGCCCGGTGACTTATTCCCTAACTCTGGTTGGAAAGAGATTTTAGTTCCTTGAGAGGTCCTACTGTTATGAGAGGGGGATCAGCCTTGTGTCTCTCCTAGGGTTGTCCCTGGTTTTCTGAATGTACATTTTGGTGTCTGCAGGCAGCTTTGCTCTGTGCTCATGGTCAGTGAGAAGGCTGCATTTAGTATCATCAGTTCACCCTACTTGCCAGAGCCTGACTCAGTCCCAGCAGTGTTCAGAAATAGCAGTTTTCTCTCTGTCTAAAATGACAAATGCTGAAGAATGCATTCATCCTTTCATTGTTTTATTTGTTGATTAACTTATTTGTTTATCAAGATGTGGCCAGGTGCGGTGGCTCACACCTGTAATCCCAGCACTTTGGGAGGCTGAAGCGGGTGGATCACTTGAGGTCAGGAGTTTGAGATCAGCCTGGCCAACACAGTGAAATCCTGTTTCTACTAAAAATACAAAAAAATTAGCCAGATGCTATGGCATGTGCCTGTAATACCAGCTATTTGGGAGGCTGAGGCAGAAGAATTGCTTGAACCCGGGAGGTGGAGGTTGCTGTGAGCCGAGATAGTGCCACTGTACTCCAGCCTGGGCGATAGAGTGAGACTCCATCTCCAGGAAAAAAAAAAAAAAAAAAAAAAAAAAAAAAAAAAAAAAAAAAAAAAAAAGGATGTACAATGTGTAAGGCATTTCTGGGGGTACACAGATGAAAAAACTATCATTTCTGACCTCAAGGAACTGCCTGTTGAGTGGTGATAAATATGTAACTCTCCTACACTGTGAGTAGTACCAGCACACAGAGGAAAGACAACTGCAAGGTAGTGGGGAGGAAGCTTATGGTTGAGATTAGAAAAGAGTTGAGGAGGGTACTGAGGTGGGAAGACAGTGGAGAGAGGCTTTCAGAAGGGAGGGAAGTGTTGCATCTCCATCCTTGAGGCTGTAGATGAGAGAGAACACCTGCCTTGCCAGGAGGGTGGAGGGGCTGGAGTGATTGGAGTGAAACTTTCCCATGCCATTCCAAG
Source organism: Mandrillus leucophaeus (assembly GCF_000951045.1). Lineage (NCBI taxonomy): Eukaryota > Metazoa > Chordata > Mammalia > Primates > Cercopithecidae > Mandrillus > Mandrillus leucophaeus. The sequence continues at coordinate 133,060 of NW_012109397.1, read as the reverse complement.
GGGCCTGAGGTCAGGGCATGGACAGAACTCCAAGTTGCCACCTTCACTACAATAAAGTAATTCCTTCCTTCAATCAAACAGACCCAATTACTGGGAGGAAAAAACCAAGACATTCTAAACCAAGCCATTTGACAGGAGAAAGTTAAAATAGTCACCATGTCACTGCTGGAGTCAAGCCTCACCCCTTTGACAGGATTTTAACAGGTGAAATCTATCCCATTAGTAATTCCCTATAGGACACCATGATAGCTGCCTGAGCTCCCGGTTCCCACGTTTACGCTATTGTTTTCCTTAGGCCCCATTGTTTTCCTTAGGCCCCAGATACAAACCTGGGATAATCGACAAACTAATTTTGTGCCCTTTTTCATGAACTCCCCAGCAGAGAATTATTCCACTTTTTTCAGCTCCAAGACACTGCCTTATCTGAAAGATGCTAATAGGATGGCATCTGCCTAGACAGGGATCATAAATATTCAGATCAATTCCATGTAGTACTTGTTATGTGCTCAGCTATGGCTCTGACAAAAGATGAGTAAAACATAGCTGTGATCCTCAGAGAAACAGGGTAATTGTTTGCGGGGGGAAATGAGGGGATGCTAAAAATTAAGCATGAAGGAGTCTTATGTTTACAGGGGAATTCTACACCAAAACACTAAAATTCAGGAAGATACATAGCAAAGGACCCAAATGAGCCTGCTAGAGAAGGAATTTTAGTATGTGTGGGGTACATCAGATCAGTGTGGGTTCACGGTATAATACAGGAAGGTTTTGTGAATGAATTGGGGCTTGGTTTTGAGGAATGAATAGGAGTTGGGTAGACAGAGTGGTTGGTGGGAGGACATTCCAGAAGGAGAAGCAGCACAGCAGAGTGTTGGAGAATGACATGGGCATGAAGCTCAAGGAGAGAAGGACACAGCCTGATTGAATTAAGTGGGGCAGGGAAAGACAATGTTGGCAGTGCCGTGTTACCACTAAATTACGGGAGACTATAAAGATGAGATGGTTGCTCTTGTTTTTTGTTTTTTTTTTCCCCCCAGAGAAATTAGAAACTCTTGAAGTTATTTGAGCAAGAGTTTTGTGAATGGATAAATTTACTTATTAATTTATTGGAAAAAAGGAGTGCTTTAGATGCTGAGAAGCAAGGAGCTAGGGAGACTGGTTTAGCAGTTTTAAGGGAATGAAATATTCTTGCATTCAAGCTGTGGCAATGAGGACAGAAATGATTAGAAGAAAATAACGTAAGCCTGGACAACATGGGAAACCTGTCTCTACAAAAAATACAAAAATTTCAGCCTGTCTCAAAAAAAGAAAAAAAAAAAAAACCCAAAACATAGCACTGTGATGTGCCAGATGCATTTCTGTCTTTTACTATAATTATATTACTTATTTGTTCCTTGGAAAAACTCTTAATGAGGTATGTACAATGTAATCATTCCCACATTGGTATAATTGTACATACCTCACCCATTTACTAGATCGGAAAACTGAGGCCATGAGCAGTTGTGTAGCTTTTCCATTGCACGTGGCAGAGCCTCGATTCAATCAGGCAAACTGATGACACAGTCTGTACTCTTAACTGCTAAATCCCTTTGCCTCCAGGATGGGTAGAGGAGATGTTTGTGAAGAAACACAGATATTATTTGAAAAATCTATAATGGCAGCATCACTTTCTGGATAGCTTTTAACTGTTTTTTTTTTTTTTTAACATAGTGTATTATTTGAATTAAAGATATGTAATATACTTTTAAAATAGAATGATGGTAGATAAATTTAAAAAATTATGTGATTTGCTTTTAAAGGAATAGAGAAAACTTAAATCTGTTTATTCAAATGCTTCTAAAGTGATAGGTTTTTATATTTTTCAGGAATAACTTGTGCATTTTTAGGTGTTGATTTGTCAGAAATGCAATTTGGAATTGTAAGTGTAAATGATTGATTTATACTATGTCTTGAACCCAAAGGAGGCCTTCTGTTCATAACACATTAGTTGATTGTAGGATTTGTAGCAAAATCCACACATTTTCCTTACATGGTGGGCAATTTGCCACAAAGCTTTTGGGTAACTTGCTAATGTGCCAGTAAATAGCCTGTTTTTAGCTTCACTGTCATAAGAATACTCTATCCTTATATTTGAAGACATAAAAAGCCTATAGAGAAGAAGATTTTTATTACTTCCTCAGTTCTTACTCTTTAAGTGGGGAATTACATTTCTAAAGAAAAGACAATCTCTCATTCGGCATTGGTTATTAAGTATGTAGTTTTCATCTTTCTTTGGGGGAAAATTTTAAGTTGTTTTATGAAAACTCTAGTAGTTTTATTAGATTACAAACCAACCCTGGAAGAACATTTCCATTAATATAATATTTGACTGGATTTGTGTTTCTGAGCTTAATGATGGGAGAGATAAAATATTAAAGATCTCAAAATGAATGTATGAAAACATTTTACTGATCTTGTCCTAATTATAATTTCTTTTTATCTTTGTTCTTGGTTTAAAGCATATTTTACTTCAAACAAGGTAGATACATAGGAGTAGACTTTTATTTAATTAATGTTTAAAGAAGAATGGAGAATAGTCTTATTAAAGTGTAATAGATCAGGGTAACTTTTATTTTTAAGAGAATTGAAATTTTCTTTGCTGTATAGATAATTTTGGACGTGTTAGATGTTTTAGTGCAAAGATTCAAGTTCTTTCTTACGTTTGGGGTTATTTGCAAAACAGGAGAAGAATATTCAAGACTCTTGACAAAAGAAGCCTGTCTTTTCAGGAAAAACACTTCTCTTTCCAGGCATTTTCAGAATTTGCTTTGGAAGTTTTGTTGGTTATTTCACACTTGTTTGTGTTACCTAATGTAATCAAGTTATTTCATTTCCATGCAGGAATATGTGGCTTAATAAACCATTTGTAACAACACTTGGAATTTCTAAGCGAAAGACTTTAGTGTTCCTATATGTAAACGCAACAGGCAAGTTAACTTCAGAGTTGCAAGGAGATAAAACATCACACTAATTTTCGTAAAGTCTTGACTCACTAGATTTACCTAAAGGAAGGAAGAAGAAAAAGAAATAAAACCAAAACGAAAGATCTGTTTGTCTCCAAATGATATTACTCAAGCAGTAATATCATCTGATATTTACTCAAGCAGTGATTGCTGTGACTTATGCTGCAAGTTTTGTGATGTGCAAATAAAATCAGGCCAGATTTATGATAGCAAAAATATAGTCTGATAAGTTGCTATGTATATTGATGACTTTGTAGTCATTGTAGATCTTAGGATAAGGAATATAGTTTCTCCATATGCATAATATTTCAATATTAACATGATAGGAAAATGCAGAAGTTTAGTTATGACCTTAGTGCTAAAGTTGTACAGGGCTGCATGAGTTGGTAAGAAGAAAGTACACTGGGAGGAAAAGTAATAAATGAATATTTAAATTATATTTCCAATTATTAAAACAACACATTGGCAATATCAACAACATGAAAGTACAGAGAAGCAGAAAGAAGGAAGAAAAACTACCTATAACCCACAACCTGGAAACTGTTGTTAACTCTATTATATTTCCTTCCAGCATTCTTTATTCTGCCATATGGATACAACTGATTGGAATCATATTTAATTATATTTTTTCTTTATTCATTTTTCACTTAACATTATATCAGGACCATATTAAAATTTTTTGGACATTTAATTTTTAATAGCTGCAAAATAATCAAGATAAAATGTGTTATAATTTATTCAATGACTTTTATTTGCCCATTTGGTTCAACTTCCACTTCATCTTAGTTACAAATAATGGATAATGACCATCTAGATATATACATTTTTGTCATCTTGTTTCTTCTGAGTTGATTTCTAGAATTGGAACTACTGGATTATTTATTCATTTAATAATTCTGTTACAGTAGGTAACTAGTCAGGAATGAGCAGGTCAGGAGAGGCCCCCCACCCCCACCAGGAATATCAGGCGACCATCAGGTGGTGGTCAGACCGTTGTTACACTATTTTTCTAAAATAATAATTGGTCACAGCTGGTGCCAGGGAAAGGCAGCCTCCTAATAGAAAACACCAGAAACTGGTGATCAGCAGGTTCCCAATAAGATCTCAGGATTAGGGTGAGTGGGCGCAAGCATGCACATTAAGAGGCCAAATGGCAGAGTTTAATTGGTATATGGCCTCCTAAGTACATTTGGTAAGGGACGAACACCTCAAGTGAGCGTGCATGTAACTCCAGTAAAGACACTGTGCATGCTCACCTCCCAAGCGCTAGCAGGCCATTGCACATGCGGATAGCCCACCTCCAGGGAAGAGTCAGGGGAGAAAGGATGGAAGGCCCCGGAAGTATGCCAACATATAAAACCCTACCTCAAAGGTCAAATGGGGCACTTGATCTCTCAACTCGACTGCTTGGTCCTCTTCCAAGTGTTCTTCCCTTCCTTTCATTCCTGTTCTAAAGCTTTTTAATAAACTTTCACTTCTGCTCTAAAGCTTGCCTCTGTCTCTCCTTTTGCCCTACCCCTCTCAGTTGAATTCTTTCTTCTGAGGAGGCAAGAATTGAGGTTGCCTCAGACCTGTATGGATTCATGACTGGTAACAATTCCTGCAACAAAAATATTTTCGAGTGCTAACTTTGTGCTGTAAAACGTTTTTTCCAGTTCAGCTGTTTTTAAAGTTTATTCACAAAGTTATGCAACCATCACCACTATCTAATTTTAAACATTTTCAAATCCTCAGAAATGTATTCTGCTGCCTCCCTTCTCCATACCCATTCAAGTGTCACTGTCCATTCTGCCTTTTCCTCACCCCCTGTAAAGCACAGAAACCATGAGCTTTCCATTTCTAGAATCTGCCTACCCTGGAGATATATATTTTATATATCTATATATATATATATACACACACACACACATAATATACACACACACATTTTTTTTGCAATAAAACGTTTTTAAGTCTTTTGATACATGTTGTAAAATTGCTATCCAAAGTGACTCTGCCAACTTATTGGTGGTTATGCCAAACATACCTACCTCTTGGTATTTATGCCCTTGTGTAGTCCTTTTCATAATGAATAGCATCAACCTATGTAAACCAACATGCGGTTACAGAAACACAGACTGGTCATAAAGGACATGATGGCATCTGTTTTGCTTCCTCTTAGATCTCCTGCCCTGGGAGAAGCCAGCTGCCATATCATGAGAACATGTAAGGATCACTAAGGAGAGGTCCACGTGGTGAATGAGGAACCGAAGCCTCCTGCCAAGAGTTAGCAGGGACTTGAGTTCTCCAGTCAACAACTGTAAGCGTGAGCCATTTTGCAAACAGATCCTTCAGTCTTCACCTAGCTTTCTGATGACTGCAGCCCTGGCCAATATCTTGATGGCCTCCTCATGAGAGCTGATGAGCCAGGACCATCCAGCGAAGCCATTCCTGAATTCCTGTCCTGCAGACATGGTAAGATAATAAATATTTAATTTGCTACATTTGGGGGATAATTTGTTACACATCAGTAGATAACTAATACTCCTTCCTGTCAGCATTTATAATAGAATCCTTGCTGACATTGTCATTTTCCAGTTATTTTGGCAGATAAAAATCATCTTATTGTTTTACTTTGTACATTTTGGTTGATAATTTTCTCATGTTTATTAATCTTTTTTTTTCGTCTTCCAATGGTGATTTACCTTTATCCATTTTTCTGTCAGGGTTTCAGTTTTTAATTCCTTTAGGATTTGCATTTCTGCTAAAAGCTAATACAAAAGCAAAGTTATCAATAGGGGCCATGAAGAAGCCTCAGAAATGCACAATTCATAGATTTTCTTAGATTCACAAAGTGACAAGATTTGGGTGACAAATTATGCTTAAAGATGATGTTTGGCATTTCACTTGGTAGCCTTCTTTGGTAACCGAAGCAAAATGTGGAAGATTTTGTATTCCAAAAATGCCACAGCAGCTTTCCCCACCCTGCACCATGAGTCTGACAGCTTCCCACTAAGTGCTAGGGTCAGTGACTCCACGGCCTGAAATCTGAGTGGGCTGGGGACTGTGCAGCCAGGCCATGTGACTTTTGAAGAGGAATCATAGAAGATGCTATAGCTCCTGCCTGGATTTTTTTTTTTTTTGGATGCTCATTCTTAGAGTTCAGATACCCCAATGTGAGGAAATCCAGATTAGCCCTCTTTGAGTGGCTACTGGTAGGTTTTCAGCCAACCGCCCAGCTGAGGTTCTAGTCAACAACCAGCACCCATGGCCAAATATGTGAGTGAAGTTGCCTCTGCGTGATTCTGGCTCCAAGGAATTGAGTCGCCTCCAACCTTCTAGTCTTTCCAGCTGAGGCTGTAAATATCTTGGAGCAGAAACAGCCAAGTGCACTCTGCTTTGTCTGAATTCCTGACCTAAAGAACCGGTGCATGATATAATAGTGTTGCTTTATGCTTCTAAGTTTTGGGTGGTTTGTTATGTAGCAGTAGGAATTGGAACAGCTCCCATATAAGGAAAAGTAGATTGGTTAGAGAGTTTATTATTGTTTAAATTTTTTCTTTGTATTTCTATTGCTATAAATGATTAGGTATTTCTAATCCACATTTTAGGATGCTCAGGAAATACAGGCAAAGAGAGAGAGGGGAGTGGCATTTTCTGGATGTATTAATCGGGGCTTTCTATTGAAACAGAGCCAATAGGATGGAGATATATGTGTGTGTGTGTATCTCTATACATATATAAATATAACACATATATAAAATTATATATTATTAAATTATATATAATAATTTGTTGTATATGATATATATAAATTATATACATTAAAAATTTAAACAATAATAAAATGTCTAACCCATCTACTTTTCCTTATATGGTAGCTGTTCCAATTCCTATTGCTACATAACAAACCACCCACAATATTTAATATATATATAAAATTGGCTTATGCACTTGCAAGACTGGTATGTCCAACTATCTGCCGTCTGCAAAGTGAAGAACAAAGAAAGTATTTGGTATAATTCAATCTGATTCTGAAGACCTGAGAAACAGAGGGTGGGAAGGGTTGGGTAGGGTGCTGGTATAAGTCCTGAGTCAGAAGGCCTGAGATGTCCAAGGGCAGGAGAAGATGAATGTTCCAGCTTAAGAAGACAGAGGACTCACCTTTCCTCCACATTTTTGTTCTTTTCAGGCTCTGACTGTTCAGGCATTGAATGGTGCCCACACTCATTGGTGAGGACAGATCTTTTTTACACAGTCTGCTGATTCTAATGATAGTCTCTTTTGGAAACACGCTCACAGATGCACTGAGAAATAATGTTTTACCAGCTATCTGGGCATCCCTTAGCTCAGTCAAGTTGGCACATAATATTAACCATCACATATGATTTCCTAATAAGTTAATATTAGTCCACTAGTGGATTTTTTCCATACTTTTTCAGAGTTATAGCTAGTGATAAAAATATAATGGAGACATTTTACATCAATCATTTATTCATAAATATATATTGAGAAATATTACTAGGTGCTGGGATTAGACTAGATATTGAGGGTTCAATAGTGAGAAAAACCAGGCATGGGTTCCACCTGCATGGAGATTACAGGCCAATGCAGGGGCAGACATTAATCAAGTAATCCTGCATGTACATAAAACAACAACTGGGAATACCAGATGAAGGAGGTCATAACAGTTCTCTGAGAGCAAGAATACACTGATTGTGGTCAAGATAACTTGTCTGAAGAACTGGCATTTGAGTTGAGAACTGAAGGATGAGTAATTGTATTAGCTATACTTAGGTTTTCTTTTTATGTAGTATCTAGTTTTTAATTTGTTCGTTCACTTTCTACCGTTTAATTATATGCTGCTTTAGGCCAGAAAATGGCCTTTCTATTTCACTTGAATAACTATATAGAGCATAGTTATGCTCATAGTCCTGCTTAGCCTTTTGCAAATGACTTATAGGAACATCATGAGCTTGAGAGTAATTTAACTTAGGCTTTCATTTCTGTAATTTTTTTACAGTGCTGCTTTTATATCACCTACAGGATTTAGTTGAGATCTCTGTATCATTTGCACAAAGCTGTTCCGACGAGCGTCGTACCCATAGATTTGGATACTGATCTGTGGTGGAGGATTCATTTGGCTGACGAGCCATGCATTGACTTGGCAAAATGATGGGTTATTTTGACTGATGACATTGGTGACTCCTGTACTGTTAAGTTACAAGAACATTTAATGGTTATTAATTGGCAAGATAAACTAGTAGCAGTTTATGAAGCTGAATTTGTTTCTACTAATAATGTAAGAATGGACAGAAAATGATAGAAAGGTAGGATCCAAAATCCTCTAAATCTCTAAAGCTTATTTGACAACGTACTGCCTTAAGATTCTCAGTATTTTATAATGGAATTTCTACTAAGGGGTTGTAACTGTAAAGGAGTCTTTTGGTGGACCCAGACTTAGAGGGTCTGCTGGAACTCAGGATGGATACGCAAGGACTGAGCATGAGGCAGAACACCATGCTTTCTCTAATTTAGTCAAACCCTGGTATTCCATCAGGGTTGTAAAGAGCAGATATTCTGAGATGAACATCTCTCTAGAGCTTCTCTCTGGTTTATGGCCTCCTTCCTTTTGAGGGACCTACTGATTTTGGTATTGAGCCTCTTCTACACTTGCTGAACCACAGTCCATTTATCTTTTTGTTGGAGGCTTAGCTAAGGGTTGGGCAGTCATCGAAGTGGACCAGGTGGTAGCAGAAGATGTGATCTTTTGATGTTAGGGAGCAAGAGTTGCTGCTAAAGGGGCAATATTTTTGGCATTTGTGCTGATTTGTGTCAGGGACAAGTGGATGGCTCAATTGTCTTTGAGGAGTTTGTGTTAAATTAGAGCTATTTCTTTCACTTGAAGTTTACTTACCACTCTGATCAGTTGTATGGCCAGGAAGAAATGCAATCATTTCAGAAACTTGGCAGAGGACACCTTAGCTACGAGAGGAGATTATGGGTCTTTAGCCCATGCTGATGTGATTTGGGAAGTCATGGAGCCAAAAGTCTTAGAATACGGTTTGTCTTTAGATAAACTTAAGGAAAAGACTGATTGTTCTATGCTCCTGGCAGCCAGTAAACTAACAAAATTGGTTCTAAACCTGTTTAATCATCCAATGACAGTTCAATAGCCGTAGTATGAAGTAATAATCAGATGTAGTTTCAAACCTCTTTAGTGGACTAATGACAAATTGCTTCAGTTTAACACACACCTGGAAGTCAACCATGAATGATAGCCTCTCACTTTTTGTTTTCAATTTTTATTTTAGGCTTAGGGGATACATATGCAGGTTTATGACATGGGTAGATTTTGTGTTGTGGGGGTTTGCTGTAGAGACTATTTTATCACCCAGGAAATAAGCATAGTACCTGATACATAGTTTTTCCATCTTCACTCTCCTCCCTCCCTCCCCCTTCTTCCACTCTTCACCCACAAGTAGGCTCCAGTGTCTGTCATTACCGTCTTTGTGTTCATAGTGTTCTCAATGTTTAGCTCCCACTTATAAGTGAGAATATGTGGTTTTCTGTTCTTGCACTATTGAGATTAGGATAATGGCCTCCAGCTCCATCCATGTTGCTGCAAAGGACATGATTTTGTTCTTTCTTATGGCTGAGTAGTATTCCATGGTGTATATGTACCATGTTTGCTTTATTCAGTCCGTCATTGATAGGTTGATAGGCATCTAGATTGATTCCATGTATTTGCTATTGTGAATAATGCTGCAATGAACATATGCCATGCATGTGTCTTTATGGTACAATGATTTATATTATTCAGGGTATATACCCAGTAATGGGATTGCTGGGTCACATGGTAGTCTGTTTTAAGTTCTTTGAAATTCTCAAACACCACCACATAGCACATACACTAAACTAGATAACATAATCAGAGGTAAAACACTCCTCAGCAAATGCAGACGAATGCAATGAATATATACGTGCCTGTCTCGTTATAATAGAAGGTGACTCTGACGTGATGCCAGTTTGCATAGTCTACAGAGTGAGACTCTGTCTCAAGAAAAATAAATAAATAAAACAACAGCAGTAGCGTGAGTCAGGAAAGATGACTGCACTATACAGAACTTTCCAGTCTCTAAACTACTTTTTTTCACTGATGAGCTAATTTACATTCCCATCAGCAGTATATAAGCATTCATTTTTCTTTGTAGCCTGTCTAGCATCTACTATTTTTTTAATTTTAATAATAGCCATTCTGACTAGTGGGAGATGGTAACTTACTGTGTTTTTATTTGCATTTCTCTAATGATTAGTGTTGAGCACTTTTTCATACGCTTATTGGCCACATGCATGTCTTCTTTTGAGAAGTATCTGTTCATGTCCCTTTCCATTTTGTAATGAAGTTGTTTGTTTTTTGCTTGTGATTCCTTTAAGTTCCTTATAGATTCTGGATATTAAACACTTGTTGGATGCATAGTTTGCAAATATTTTCTCCTATTCCATAGGTTTTCTGTTTACTCTTTTGATAGTTTCTCCTGCTGTGCAGAAGCTCTTTGGTTTAATTAGGTCCCACATGTCAACTTTTGTATTTGTTACAATTGTTTTTGAGGACTTACTCATAAATTCTTTGCCAAGGCCAACGTCCAAAATGATATTTCCTAACTTCTCTTCCAGGGCTTTTAAAAAAAAAAGTTTTAGGTTTTACATTTAAGTCTTTAATCCATCTTGAGTTGATTTTTGTATGTGAAAGGAAAGGGTGGTTCAATTTCAATCTTCTGCATATGGCTAGCTGGTTATCTCAGCACCATTTATTGAATAGGAGTTTCCCCCATTGCTTGCTTGTGTCAACTTTGTTGAAAATCGGATGGTTTTAGGTGGGCAACTTTATTTCTGGGTTCTCTAACCTATTCCATTGGCCTTTGTTTTTGTTTCTATACCATACCATGCTGTTTTGGTTACTGTAGCCTCACAGTATAGTTTGAAGTCAGGTACTGTAATGCCTCCGGCTTTGCTCTTTTTGCTTAGGATTGTTTTGGCTGTTCTGGCTCTTTTTTGGTTCCATATGAATTTTAAAATAGTTTGTTTTCTAATTCTGTGAAAAGTGATGTTGGTAGTTTGATAGGAATAGCATTGAATCTGTAAGTTGCTTTGTGCAGTATGGCCGTTTTAACATTATTGATTCTTCTTCTCCGTGAACATGGAATGTTTTTCCATTTGTTTGTGTCATCTCTGTTTCTTTGAGCAGTGTTTTGTAATTCTCATTGTAGAGATTTTTTACCCCCTTGGTAAGCTTTATTACTAGGTATTGTATCCTGAAACTTTGCTTAAGTTGTTTATCAGTTCTAGGAGCCTTTGGACAGAGATGATGGGGTTTTCTAGGCGTAGAATTATATCTCTCTGAAAAGAGATAGTTGGACTTCCTCTCTTTCTATGTGGATGACTTTTATTTCTTTCTCTTGCTTCATTGCTCTGGATAGCCTCATACTTTGAAAGTGAGACAATTGATGGTGGACTGATTGGGCTGATTGGAAGTCAATATTTTCATCAATCTATATTCTATGAGCACTACTTCTCTTAGACCTTGAAAAGCCCTTACAAATTGCATTTTTATATTTCTGTTCTGTTTTTAGCATTGGATGTTTATAGTTCTGTGTTTAAAGCACTCAATTCATATTTATGTATTTTTATTTTATTTTTAGACAAGTGTTCAGTTGACATGCACCTGAGCTGTTTTACAGAAGTCTCTACGTGCTGCTAAGGAAGAGTAATGGCTTAGGACCCATTGAAGCCCCGTTGCAGCTGGACATGGGTAGAAGTCAGAATGTAGAAGATAAAAATGTGGAACAGAGATAGAGACTACAGATATAAAGGGATAGAAACATCTAAGTTCAGTGAAAGCATAAACACTAACTTCAAGACAGCATAGATATTGGCCCTAAAACATTCCAAAATTTATTGTTTTGTAATAAATTCACTATGATTCTAAAAGTTAAGAATTGCTTCAAACCTCTGTTCACAGATATGTTAACTCCAGAAACAGAGACGTATTTCTGGTTAAACTCTACAGATTATCACATGTAACAGTCAGATAACTATACTGTATATATTTTTCATTATCTTTGTCCCCACATCCACTCACCCACTCTTTTAGTTTTGATTCTCTGTAACTCCCAGCACTTATGGAATACATTTTTAGAAAAAGGCCATTGCATAGAGCACTGAACATATAAGCCCTTTTAGAATCTGGCTTCTATTTTTCTGCCCTAATCTCTTTCCATTCCCACTCCAAACATAGAGACACACACATGCACACAAACACACGTACCAAAATATTTATCGTCATCTCAGCACGCTAAAGCCTGCCTTTGCATCCATAGTCTTGCATTTTCTTTGCTGGGAAGGCCTTCTCAGAGTTGCACAAATCTTCATCCTATAAACCTCAGTTTGGAGAGGGCTTTGAAATAAATCTGTTTTCATCCTAGGAAAGGAGTCAATTATTTCAAAGGCTTGTTTGCATTTAAACATCTTCTAGCACTTACCACGAAGAATTGTAGTTATTTTCTTACATGTCAACAGACTCCAGAGAGGATAAACTCAAATATTATTATTGTTATTATTATTGTTATTTGTATTCTGAATCTTAGAATCAAAGAAGACTTATAGGAAATGTTTGAATGAATACAAAGAATTCTTTCCAATTGGTGGTACAGAAAACAATGCATTCCATCTAGTAAATAATTAATTGATGTGCATTGTATGACCAATAGATGAAAAGCTTCTATTTTGGCTATATCTCCTGAAGTGTAAGGGGTCTTTTAAAAATGTAATCATAATCAATGAAAATTCTTAAGAATGTCTCTACCTATCGTAGTTTACAAATGTTGCATCTATAGTAGTTTACAAATGTTGCATCATGACGATAGAAATTACACCAAACTTCAACTTTTTTTTGGGTGGAATTTGTTCTTTATGATTGTCCCATTTGATAACTTTTTAAAAATTCCACAAATCTAAACAAGGCACATCTATTCACAGTGTTAGTTGCATTAAGTTTTAGTAAACACTTTCTTTCCCGGAATAGGATCTCAGGTAAAACAGCACTTCCCTTCAGAGTTTCCCAGCCTCTGGTAAGTGCAGGAGTTGTTTGCTAAGCCTGTTTTCTCGAGATGTGTGCTAATCTTTTCTCTTACTCAGAGCTTCCACTAGTAGGCTTTTAAGACCACTCCAATCAACCTCTAACAAGGCTGATGCACAGATAAATGTAAGTTGAAGGAAAAAGAAAAAGTGTATATACATACATATATATACTCATGAAAAGTTTCAGAAAAATAATTAGTGTTTACTTTGAGGTTTTCACTTCGAAAGCATCTTTTTAGAAGCAGATTTGTAGATCATTAGGAAGGCTTCTAAATAACACAGTAGTAGATAAAAACTCTAGTGAAAAAGTGTTATTTCTTTCTGAGTTAGTATTGAATATAAGATCAAAATGTATCATTTCAGGGTTAGATCTATATTTAGGTTATTTGGGCTAAACTCATTTATAGGCAGGATTAATTCACACCAGGAAGGCTGGGAAGTATTGTTAGAAAATCTCAGGAAGGAGCTCTTTTTACCATGGGGTAGGTTTCTGCTTGATGCAGAGGCATCCGGACTTTTATAACGTTATACCACAAATGTCAAGGCAGTACTCCGGATCAACAAGAAGCCCTTTAGGGTCAGTTTTTTCAAAGGCCTGTATTTCACTCCCACTCAAAGTGGTAAACTGATAAATGTGGAGTCTGGGTGAAGATATTGGCTGGATCAGCAAATATATTATCGCTCAAACCAAAACACAACATGACAAACAGCAAACAAAAACCAAAATCAAAGCTAGTATTAAGCCAAGTCCCATCCCCTCCCTTAAAAAATTAACATTTAAGGGGGACAGGCCAGTATCTTCCTAGTATATAAAAAGTAGCATATTAAAAGAATTAAGTTCTTGCTTTCATAACCCCTAGGTTCTGCCTTTCATTAAAAAACCAATAACTTTAATTTGAATTAGCAAGTCTGTAATAGAAATAACTGGCTATGGTAGTATTAGGGACCTGATGTTTTGAGCTCTATGTGCCAGAATTAGCTGTGTCACCTTGGGCATGACCTTACCTTCAGATTTTTTTTTTTTAACTGAGAAAATTTAATTAGATGAACTAAAAAGTCTCTTCTGGCTCTGGTGTTAAGAAGGATTTCTGAGGAAGGATGATTAAATTTGGAAGCACAGGTCTGGGATGCCAGTTGATACTATATTAGGACATTTCCTGGAGCTGAAAGGTGCTGGAAACTAATTATTCATCATGCATGATGCAACTTTCAGTTGATTTCTGGTTTGAGGGCTGAAACAATTGAAATTGCTAAGAGATCTTGGCTTTCCTTGTGAAAACTCCTCCAGCAGGCCTCCCCCATAGTTATATTTCAAGTCGGGAATGCCACTTTTCTTTTCTTTGTTTTCTTTTTTTTTTTTTTTTTTTTTTTTTTTTTTTTTTTTTTTTTTTTTTTTGAAACAATCTTGCTCTGTCTCCCAGGCTGGAGTGCAGTGGTGTGATCTGGGCTCACTACAACCTCTGTCTCCTGGGTTCAAGCGATTATCCTGCCTCAGCCTCCTGAGTAGCTGGAATTTCAGGTGTGTACTATCATACCCAGCCAATTTTTGTATTTTTAGTAGAGAAGAGGTTTCACCATGTTGGCCAGGAGGGTCTCAAACTCCTGACCTAAGGTGATCCACCTGCCTTGGCCTCCCAAATTGCTGGGATTACAGGCGTGAGCCGCTGTGCCTGGCCAGAAATGTCACTTTTCATATTAAGTTATCTTTTTATTTCTTCTTCTCCATTAATATGGTCAATAGCTAGTATAGAGGTTTTCAAACTTTATTCTGCAATTGCATTACTTAAAATACAGATTCCTCTATTCTACCACTGAGAAGGAGTCCTCAGCTCTGGGGTGGGTCAAAGATCTAGCAAGCTACCAAACGGAATGGGCCGCACTTGGACAAACTGATCGCAGAGACCATGGTTCCTCTTACCTTCAACTGTGTACCTGCCAGTCCCTTGCTAGTTTCTGCTGTCTCGAAACAGAGCAACTGAAGCAGCAGCAACTTTTTTTTTTTTTTGTCATGGAGTCTTGCTTTGTCACCCAGGCTAGAGTACAGTGGCACGATCTCAGATCACTACAAGTTCTGCCTCCTGGGTTCACACCATTCTCCTGCCTCAGCCTCCCAAGTAGCTGGGACTATAGGTGCCAGCCACCACCCCCAGCTAATTTTTTTTGTATTTTTAGTAGAGACAGGGTTTCACCGTGTTAGCCAGGATGGTCTCGATCTGACCTCATGATCCACCCACCTCAGCCTCCCAAAGTGCTGGGATTATAGATGTACGCCACCGTACCCAGCCAGCAACTGACTTTTGACTGACATTTCTAGGAGGTGGTGCCTCCACCATCATCTGAGAATCATTTGTTCTACATATAGTTTCCTGGTCCCAATTCAGAGGTTCTAGCAGTATAGGAACTTCCATTTCTTAGCAGAAAAATTAATTTCGGAAACTACAGGCTTAATGAACTTAATTCTTAAGATTTCTTGAGTTATTATGTGATATTAATCATTTTTCTGTTGGAGGAAGTTACCAGAAGTCCTTATAGCATTACAAAATCATTGTGACCTTTGTTTTTACTAAGGCTTTGATATAAAAAATAGCCATATGTTGAATGACATTCTTTGTTCTTTATTGCTTTAGAGGTCATGGCCCATTACCTTCTCAATGTTCCTTCTATTAAGACCCTTGGGACAAATTTTTTCTAACACACAGGTTTAAAAAATATTTGTTTCTCTTGATGAACTGGTGTGATTTCTTCTACTAGACAATGAGAGTTGTGTAACATATCATATTACCCTTTGCTTAGGCTGCTAGGAAGCTCAGGGCAAAGCTTTGAGTTCAGTTGTGGTAGTGTTCATTAGTCAGGGTTTTCTGGATGTAATTTCTACCTTCCATCTTTATAAATTGGCATTTTTGTTTTATTTGATATCAGTATATTTGTGGTTTTATTGTTAGCCAGTTCAAATCATTAATTGAAGTGGAAGGAATAAGCAGATTTAATGAGAATGATTAGTATTAAAAGCTCTGCTTCTTAACTACTCTCCCATATGCTCTGGTGAAATAGTGTCTTCCTTGTTTTTTACATCTGAGGCACTGTTTTCATCCCTTTCAATCTACATTAACTAACTGCTTCTGTGTATTTATTGGTCCAAATATTATTTGGTTATTCCTAGATTGCATTTATTTCCCCCTAGTTCAGTGTTTCCAAAACTTCCCTAATCATAGAATCCCTTGGAAATGCTTGTTAAAAATACACAATCTCAAGACACCCTCCCCTGTTTCAAAAATCTGATTTGCTAAGTAGATGACATGGTTGGTGATATGGTTTGGCTGTGTCCCCACCCAAATCTCACTTTTTATTCCCATGTGTTGTGGGAGCGACCCAATGGGAGGTGATTGAATCACGGGGGCAGGTCTTTCCTGTGCTGTTCTTATGATAGTGAATAAGTCTCACAAAACCTAATGGTTTTAAAAACAGGAGTTTCCCTGCACAAGCTCTCTCTGTTTGCCTGCTGCCATCCATGTAAGATGTGACTTTGCTCCTCCTTGCTTTCTACTATGATTGTGAGGCCTCCCCAGCTATGTGGAACTGTAAGTCCATTAAACCTCTTTTGTAAATTGTCCAGTCTCAGTATGTCTTTATCAGCAGTGTGAAAACAGACTAATACGGTAGGGTTGCATTAACATTTTAGTATGCTGTACTTGAGAAACCCTGAAGTGGGCATGATCTTACCCTCAAGGAGTTCATTACCTAATAATCTAGATCAGTCATCCTGATGGTAACATCCCTGGAAAACTTATTATGAAATAAACTTTTGAACCCCATGGTGGTTTTATTGAATCAGAATCCTATGGAGTGGAATAGGAAAATTATAGTTAAAAGAAAAATCTGAATTGCATCCGTTATCAGCTATATTTGAGAACCACATGTGAATATCAAGGGACTTTGGAAGAAAGGACTTATGAGACAATTTAATTAAATGATCTTTGGAAGGGCCAGTATCCTGCTAACTAATATCTGGGAGCCTGTAAAATTCTAGAGCAATATTTTTTTTCTAATTGTTGATCTGAGGATGGCTAAGGTTGAGTTTTACCATATCATATCTCTCTTACCTTTATCTTCCTCTGTGATTCCTCTAGTCTTTCCTTTCCCTGTTTCCCTTCATAACTCCCTCCCTCATTTTTCTCATTCATGTCTGGAATATATATTATAGAATTTAAAGTTTATTATGTTATATTATTTATCCCAGAAAACACTGTTGAGATACAATTTTCATTAAATTCATGGCAGAGGTTCTCAAATCTAACCTTATGTTACAATTATTGGGTCATCTGTGATTTCTTTCAGCAGTGTTTTGTAGTTCTCCTTGTAGAGATCTTTCACCTCCTTGGTTAGATGTATTGCTAGGTACTTTATTTTTTGGGGGCTATTGTAAATGAGATTGCATTCTTTATTTGGCTCTCAACTTGAAGGTTATTGGTGTATAGAAATGCTGCTGATTTTTGTACAATGATTTTGCTAGTGGGGCTGCAGAGAATAGGGAATGCTTGTATGTTGCTGGTGGGAATGTAAATTAGTTCAGCCACTGTGGAAAGCAGTTTGGAGATTTCACAAAGCACTTAAAATAGAACTATCATTTGACCCTTATTACTGAGTAATAAGGGTCAGTCTTATTACTGAGTATATATCCAATGGAAAATCAATTATTCTACCAAGAAGGCACATGCAGTACTATTCACAATTCACAAGAACAGAGACATAGAGTCAACCTAGATGTCCATCAGGGGTAGGTAAAGGAGAGGTGGTACATGTACACATGGAATACAATGCAGCCATAAAAGAGGATGAAATCCTGTCCTTTGCAGTAACATAGGTGCAGTCAAAGGCTGTTATCCTAAGTAAATTTACATAGGAACATGTAATTTACATAGGAACAAATACTGCATGTTCTCACTTGTAAGTGGGAACTTAATGTTGGATACACATGGACATAAAGATGGCAACAATAGATATGGGGGACTCCTAGATGTGGGAGTGGGAGGGAGAAGAGTTGAAAAGCTATCTGTTGAATATTATGCTTACCGTCTGGATGACAAGATCAATCGTACCCCAAACCTCAGCATCACACAATACACACATATAAGAAACTTGCACATGCACCCCCTGAATCTAAAATAAATGTTGAAATTATATACATAAAAATAATTACTTGAGGAGCTTTAAAATATGTAAACCTCACCTTATGGTAATTAAGTCTGGGGTTGGGATCCTGGTATGTGTATTTTTTCTGAAAGTTTTCCAGTTAATTTGAATGGTGTTCAGGCTTGAGAACAACTAGTTTATTTTGTTTTTCATTAATGCATTCAAGTTTTTGAACTTGAACTGAGATATTTTGCATTCTGCCTTTTTTGTTTCACCTCTGTATCTTTTTAATGCAAAAATTTTGTTATATTGGATAGCCTCTAATGAGACAGTAAACTGTTGCATTGAGGCCAAAGAGAAAACCATGTAATGAGACATTACTTTATATCTTGTAATAGGAAAACTTACCATCAGGCTCTGACATCATGTATGGAAAATATGGATGTTATCCCCATAAAACTAAGATTTTGGGTTTTCTTTTGTCCATTTCTTTTCCTGTATAATTATAAATATTTTGTAGGGAACTATGCATCTTCCTTAGAGACTGAAGTATTTAGTGCTTATAACTTCCAAGACATGCTGTGGCATATCCTCTTGTTTTATTTTCCAAGTAAGGAAAAGCTTAGATTGTGAGTATTTTAACAAAATCTTTTTTAAATCCATAAATATTATTTGAATACCTGTAAATTGAAGGAAGCATAATAATGAGATGTTTGTCTCTGTATTAGTCTGTTTTCACCCTGCTGATACAGACATACCTGACACTGGGTAATTATTAAAAAAAAAAAAAGAGGTTTAATGGACTCACAGTCCCAGCCCCATGTGGCTGGGGAGGCCTCACAATCATGATGGAAGACAAAAGGCACATCTCACATGGTCACAAGCAAGAGAGAAAATAAGAGCCAAGCGAAAAGGGAAACCTCTCATAAAACCATCAGATCTTGTGAGACTTACTCACTACCCCGAGAACACTATGGGGGAAGCCCCATTATTCAATTGACTCCCAGTGGGTCCATCCCACAACATGTAGGAATTATGGTAGCTACAATTCAAGAGATTTGGGTGGAGACACAGCCAAATCGTATCAGTTTCCTTCAGAGAATTTATAGTTATTCATCAAACATTTAGGGAATCTCTGTGCTAGGTGTGTTGCTGGACATTGGGAATGGGTATAGGAAATTCCTATGGGAATTCCCATAGGAAACTCACAACCAAATGAATGAAAAAGACATACTAAGGGATACAAAGAAGATATGTGCAGTCTAGTTGGGGAAATAAAATCAATACTTATGAAATAAATATTAGGAAATTGTTATTAGATCATAATTGGAAAATAATTAGAGAATGATTAAGTGCTAAAATAAAGTGCCATTGTTTAAAGTGTAATAGGACTTCAGAAAGTATAGCGTCCAATATGGGCTAGAGTAGTTGGGGTAAGCATCATGGAGAAGGTGTTACTTTACTGTGTCCTGAAGGAAGGACAGACTTTGCTAGATGAGGATATTGGACCTATCCAATAAGGATATACATCACCTGTATGTGTAGCAGGGCAATGTATATGCAGACACAGAAATAAGGTTTTTTTTTTTTTTTTTTTTTTTTGTTTGAGACAGAGTCTTGCCCTGTCGCCCAGGCTAGAGTGCAGTGGCGTGATCTGCACTTACTGCAAGCTCCACTTCCTGGGTTCACACCATTCTCCCGCCTCAGCCTCCCAAGTACCTGGGACTACAGGCGCCCACCACCGCGTCCAGCTAATTTTGTTTTTGTATTTTTAGTAGAGACAGGGTTTCACCGTATTAGCCAGGATGGTCTTGATCTCCTGACCTCATGATCCACCCACCTCAGCCTCCTAAAGTGCTGGGATTACAGGTGTGAGCCACCGTGCCCGGCCAAGAAATAAGTTCTCATATTTTGGAGGGGTGTCATTAATTTTTTTGATAACTGAATGAAGTCCATGCAACCCTTTCTCCAGAGGAAGGATATACACATGTATACACATATATAAAGAGGCAAAATTTTGTAACTAATTTTAGGGGATTTACAGCTTCCTTAAAAGCAAGTGGAGAAAATAAACTATATGTGTTTTTTTTTTTTTCTTTCTTTTTCAAAATGACTATAGATTTATGGGCAAGGAAGTGAGATTATTATCTTGGTTTAGGGACATTTTCCTGGTTTGGGGAAACTTTCCTTGTATTGGTGTAATTATAAGCATCAGAGCCAGGAAAGAACTGGAAATGGAGGAATATTGTGACCTAGACTGGGAAGGCAGTTGTCAGGATGGAGATTAAAGCAATAAAAGAAAGATATTGTACATTAATTAGCTGACAATGAGTCTTTTGAATAGATAGAATGCAATTAATACTTTTTTGTGTGCATTTTAATTTTTACATTTAATGTTCCAAATATTTTAGGAAGTATTCTATGATATCAAAGGTTATGTAGTTAGCTATCTTAAGAAGCAGTAAAACTGTAGTAACCATTTTTAGAAGTGATCATTGTAAATGAAGAAAAAATAGTATTTTTCACCAGATTAATTTGAAGGATAAAAGAGAGGAGGGCAAAAATATATTCAGTGCTATCAAATTTCTCAAAAACGGTTTGAATTTAGAAAGAAGGAAGGTTTTGTAGTTAGCATTAGTTCAGTAATAAGCCATTCAAAAAAAATCTATTTTTAAAGAAGTTTTTATTTACCTGTTCATTCATAGCTGAATTAGGTAACTTGGTTCTTTAAAAAGAAGTATAACATAGGAAATCTGTGTGTCAGGGAACCATATATTCAAGGAAGAGATGATGAGCTAGGATGTCCTTAAGCTTGAGGAAGACAGCTGTTAACCAGCAGAGGGAGTGTGTTAACTGGATTTTTGATAGTGTTAAGATTTTTTGCACAAGTGACTGAGTGATACTAAAAGCTTTACTCTGATAGGGTGAAAAATCAAAATTATAAGTGTGCCGTCTAACTTAGTAACTAGGATCAATTACTTTTTTTTTCAGGAGAATCTCTGCATCATGCTTTTATGAAATTAGATATGAGACTGAAATCGACAAACTAAAGAAAATATGATAATAAATATTGTTTTGTTCCTGTTTACTTTTGTGAAGTTCATAGATTTTCCTGCTTTCTGCCAGAATCCTGGAAGGGATGTCTGATTTTCAAGAACTGATGTGTGGCAATGAGTAGGTTCACATTTTTGACTAAAATATCCTTGGGTAACATTTATTTTCTTTAAGAAAGGACTGGATTGTGTCAATCTGTCTTCCATTGAAGTTTTATACACTATACATTTACTTGAAGGGTATGGTTAACTTTATACAATACTTTTAGAATGAAAGAAAACTGATTTTAAGAAGGCTGTGCTCATTTTGCATTGCCTGCTAAAAATGAATGTGTGAAATAACACAGCAAAAATAACAGTAGTTTAAGCAATCTATCAGTTGCTTTCAGATAAATACTTTTGACAGTTCTTCAGTCCTTCTGTTTCAGATATAAAGAAATCCTTGAAATAGCACAGACTTAACCAGTTTCTTAAAAAATAAGCCACAAAAGGTAAAACATTGCTCTGTAATTAAATGAAGATGAGATTTTTCAAATAGGTGAAACTCAACAAATTAAATTTTTACATACATTTTTATTTTTCTCTCCTTGAAAAAGAAATTTCAAATCTGGTATATATTGTTACTATAAGACCAGGTTTGCCCAAACCAACTGGTTAAAAGAACAAAGCTTAATTAAATTAATAATAACAAGTTTAATTAACAATTAATAGTACACATCATTCCAGAGAGAAAAATGAGGCAGTGTACAAGTTTATCTAGAGAATAATTAGATGCAAAATAAGTAAGTGAAAACGTTAGGCTTAACGGGTTTGTGAGAGGAGAGATGGAAGTATAAGGGTTAGGAAATGGAAGATGAAGCTAGGTTAAAATAACTGTTTTAAAAATCTAGGGACCTGGGTAAGATGGCTGGCTAGACACTTCCACGAGACAGACCAGAATGTTAAGTAGATGGGCATACTCCAAACAGATCATCTGAGAGAACACACTGAGAGAGGGTGTAGAGATGGTGCAGATGCCAGGAGAGAAGGTGGAGGAAGCTGGGAACCACGCATGGGGTTGCTGAGTGCTGGGACAAATTCCAGGCCCTGAACAGCTCTAAAGGAATGGGCGGCTCTGACCTATGTAATCTGCCTGACCTGGAGAAAGCAGGGCTGTTTCCCATGGGACAGGGATGAGTGTAATGTGCATGCCAGCCCCTGCCAGAGTCCCTGCCTGAACATGCTGGGACACATCCATTGTGGTCTCTGCTACCCTGCTGGAATGCTTTTGCCAACAGCCACCGCCATTGTGCTTTCAGCAGCGGCCCCCGCTGCCCCACTGAGCACATTTGCTGACAGCCTCCCACTGGAATATGTTTGCCTGCAACCTCACCACCATCCCTCCAAAGCACGTTTGCCTGTGGCACCCCTGCTGGACTGCCTCCCGTCTGCTGCACTCCTGCTGTCCCTGCTGGAGCACTTATGTCCACGGCGCTTCCCTGTTGTTCCCTATGAAGTGCTGTTGCTGGCAGTCTGGGAATACCTTGGCCCTTCCAGCTCAGCTGGGGCTTGACCTTGGGGGACCAGAAGACAGAGCCATGGACCCAGTCCCAGCCACCCTGGATTAGAGCACACAGGCCAGGAGTGCAGAGCTGAGCTTTGCTTCTCTCCAAGCATTGGAAAGGAAGCCATTCAACTATACCAACTTGCACTACAGTTAGACTCTCAAGGTCAATAAAGATTGTAAAAGCAAAAAGCCCACCCACAGGACAGCAATTCCAAAGGATAAAGGAACATCAGCATTCACGAATGAGAAAGAACCTTCAAAATACAATTGTAAGCATTACCAACAGGGTAGACCAAGCTGAGGAAAGAATCTCAGAGCTCGAAGACCACTTCTCTGAAGCAACACAGGCAGACAAAAATAAAGAAAAATTAATTTCAAAAAATGAACAAAACCTCCAAGAAATATGGGATTATATAAAGAGACCAAACCTGTCACTCATTTGCATTTCTGAAAGAGAAGAAGAGAGAGTAACCAATTTGGAAAACATATTTGAGGATATAATTTAAAAAATTTTTCCCAGTGTCACTAGAGAGATTGACATGCAAATTCAAGAAATTCAGAGAACCCATGTGAGATACTATGTAAGATAACCATTCCCAAGATACATAGTCACCATTTTCCAAGGTCAATGCAAAGAAAAAATCTTAAAGGCAGCTGGAAAGAAGGGGCAGGTTACCTACAAAGGGAATGACATCAGGCTAACAACAGATCTTTCAGCAGAAACCTTACGAGCCAGAAGAGATTGGGGGCCTACTTTTAACATCTTTAAATAGAAGACATTTCATATTCTGCCAAACTAAGCTTCATAATCGAGGGAGAGAGGAAATTCTTTTCAGAGAAGCAAATGCTGAGGAAATTTATTACCATGAGCACTACCTGACAAGAAGTCTTAAAAGGAGTGCTAAACACGGAAATGAAAGAATAATAAAATAATTGCCACCACAAAAACACACTGATGTGTATAGCTCATTAACACTATGAAGCAACTATGCAATCAAGTCTACATAACAATCGTCTAACAGTATGATAACAGGATCAAAATCTAACATCTCAATATTGATTCTGAATGTAAATTGGCTAAGGTATACAGTGGCAAGTTGAATATACAAGCAAGACCCTCTCTTCGAGACCCATCTCACAAGTAATGACACCCCTAGACTCAAAGTAAAGGGATGGAGAAAGATTTATAGAGCAAACAGGTTACAAAAAGGTACAGGGCTTGCTATTCTTATGTCAGATAAAACCAACTTTAAGCCAACAGTAATGAAAAAGGAAAAAGAAGAGAATTATATAATGATAAAGGGCTCAATCCAACAAGATTAACTATCCCAAATATATATGTACACCCAATATTGAAGTGCTTAGATTCATAAAACAAGTTCTTATAGATTTATGAAGAGATTTAGACAACCACCCAGTAATAGTGGGGCATTTTAACATCCCACTGACAGTGTTAGATCTTGAGGCACAAAAATAACAAAGACATTCTGGACTGAAACTTGACACTTGACTCATTGGACCTAATAACCAACTACAGAACACTCCACCCAACAACAACAGAATATACATTCTTATCTCCACACAGCACAAAGTCTAATGTTAATCACATGTTTGGCCACGAAGCAAGTCTCAACAAATTCAAAAGAATTGAAATCATATTAACCACACTGTTAGACCACAGCACAATAAAAACAGAAATCAATACCAAAGAGATCTATCAAACCCATATAATTACATGGAAGTTAAACAACCTGCTCCTAAATGACTTTTGGATAAAAAACAGTATTTGAGGGAGAAATAAAAATGTTCTTTGAAACCAAATGTAAGCAGAGACACGGCATAACAGAATCTTTGGGACACAGTTACAGCCGTGTTAAAGAGGAAAGTTTATAGCACTAAACACCTATATCAAGAAGTTAGAAAAATCTCAAAATAACAACCTAATGCTGCACCTAAAGAAACTAGAAAACAAGAGCAAATCAGCCCTAAAACTATCATAAGGAAGAAATAATCAAAATCAGAGCTGAACTGAATGATATATTGAGACACAAAAATCTGTACAAAAGATCAATGGGACCAAAAATTTGTTCTTCAAAAGATTGAACACAATTGATAGACCACTAGCTAGATTAATAAGTAAAAAAGAGAGAAAATCCAAATAAGTACAGAAACAACAAAACAACAAAGGTGACATTACAGCCGACCCCTCAGAAATTTTAAAAATAAAAAACTACCAGCGACTATTCCTGCTATGCACCCAAACTAGAAAACCTAGAAGAAATGAATAAATTCTTGAAATGAGTAAATTCTTTCAGTCTTTCCCAAGATTGAAACAAGAGGAAATTAAAATCCTCAGTCAACCAACAATAAATTCCAAAACTGAATCAGTAGTAAAAAGCCTACTAAAAAGAAAAAGCCCTGGACCAGATGTATTTACAGCTGAATTGTACCAGATGTGAAATCCTACTGAAATTATTCCAAAAAATGGAGGAGGAGGGACTCCTCCCTAACTCATTCTATGAAACCAGCATTATTCTGATACCAAAGCCTGGCAGAGACACAACAAAAAAGGAAAACTTTGGGCTGGTATCACTGATGAACATAGATACAAAATCTTCAACAAAATACCAGCAAACTGAATACAGCAGCACATCAAACAGTTAATTTATTATGATCAAGTAGGCTTTATTCCTGAGATGCAAGGTTGGTTGAACATATACGAATCAATAAATGTGATTCATCACGTAAACAGAATTAACAACAAAAATCACATGATCTTCTCAAGAGGCATAGAAAGGGCATTCAATAAAATTCAGCATCCCTTCATGTTAAAAACTCTCAACAGATTAGGCATCAAAGGAGCATTCCTCAAAATCACCAGAGCCATCTAAGAGAAAACCACAGCCAACATCATACTGAATGGGCAAAAGCTGTAAGCATTCCCCTTGAAAGCTGGAATAACACAAGGATGTCCAATTTCACCACTTTGTTTCAAAATAGTACCAGAAATCCTAGCCAAAGCAATTGGGCAAGAGAAAGGAATAAAGGTCATCCAAATAGGAGGAGAGCAAGTCAAACTATCTCTCTCTGCGGACAGTATGATTATATACCTAGAAAACCTCATAGACTCTGCCAGAAGGATTCTAGAACTGATAAATGACTTCAACAAAGTTTCAGAATACAAAATCAGTGTTCAAAAATCAGTAGCATTTCTATACACCAATAAAGTTCAAGCTCAGAGCCAAATCAAGAACACAGTCTCAGTTGCAATAGCCACAAAAGAATAAAATAGCTAGAAATGCAGCTTGCCAAGGTGGTAAAAAGTCTCTACAATGAGAACTACAGAATACTGCTGAAAGAAATCAGAGATGATACAAACAAATGTAAAAAGTAATATTGATAAAATGGCCACACTGCTTAAAGCAATTTATAGATTCAATGCTATTTCTATCAAACTGCCAATGACACTTTTCACGTAATTAGAAAAAACTATTTTAAAATTCATATGGAACCAAAAACAAGCCCGAATCACCAAAACAATCCTAAGCAAAAAGAGCGAAGCTAGAGGTGTCACACTACTCGACTTCAAACTATACTACAGTGCTACAGTACCAAAACATCATGGTACTGGTATAAAAACAGACATACAGACCCATAGAACAGGATAGAGAACCTAGAGATAAAGCCACACACCTACAACCACCTGATCTTTGACAAAGCTGACAATAACAAACAATGGGGAAAGAATTCCCTATTCAATAAATGGTGCTGGGATAATTGGCTAGCTATATGCAGAAGATTGAAAGTGGACCCCTTCCTTTCATCATATACAAAAATAAAGACAAAATTAAAGACTTAAGGCCAGGCGCGGTGGCTCAAGCCTGTAATCCCAACACTTTGGGAGGCTGAGACGGGCGGATCATGAGGTCAGGAGATCGAGACTATCCTGGCTAACATGGTGAAACCCCGTCTCTACTAAAAAAATACAAAAAAACTAGCTGGGCGAGGTGGTGGGCACCTGTAGTCCCAGCTACTCAGGAGGCTGAGGCAGGAGAATGGCGTAAACCCAGAAGGCGGAACTTGCAGTGAGCCGAGATCCAGCCTGGGCGACAGAGTGAGACTCCGTCTCATAAAAAAAGATAGTTAAATGTAAAACCTAAAACAATAAAAACTGTAGAAGAAAACCTAGGAAATGCCATTCTGAACATTGTACTTTGCAAAGAATGTATGACTAATTACAACAATTACAATTACAACAAAACCAAAACAATTACAACAAAAACAAAAATTGACATGTGAGACCTAATTAAACTAAAGAGCTTCTGTACAGCAAAAGAAAATATCAATAGAGTACACAGACAACCTACAGAATGGGAGAAAGTAATTGCAGACTATGCATCTGACAAAGGCCTAATATCCAGAATCTGTAAGGAACTTAAACAAAATAACAAGCAGAAAACAAATAACTCCAATAAAAAAAATGGGCAAGGGACATGAACAGATACTTTTGAAAAGAAGACCCACACATAGCCAACAAATATATGAAAAAATATTCTTTACTAATCATTAGAGAAAACGCAAATCAAAACCACAATGAGATGCCACCTCACACCAGACAGACTGGCTATTATTAAAAAGTCAAAAAATAGCAGATGCTGGCGAGGTTGCGGGGAAAAGAGAACGCTTATATACTGCTGGCGGAAACATAAATTAGTTCAGCCACTGTGGAAAGCAGTTTGGAGATTTCTCAAAGAACTTAGAACAGAACTATTATTTGACCCAGCAGTCTCATCACTGGGTATATACCTAAAGGAAAATAAATTGTTCCACCAAAAAGACAAATGCACATGTATGTTCATTGCAGCACTATTCACAATAGCAAAGATGTGGAATCAACCAAGATGCCCATCGGGGTGGACTGGGTAAAGAAAATATGGTATATATACACCATGGAGTACTACGCAGTCATACAAAAGAATGAAATCATGTCCTTTGCAGCAACATGAATGCAACTGGAAGCCATTATTCTCAGTGAACTAAATCAGGAACAGAAAACCAAATGATACATGTTCTCACTTATAAGTGGAGTGCTAAACATTGAACACATATGGATACAAACATGGGAGCAATAGACACTGGGGGCTGTTGAGGAGGGAGGGTGGGAGAGAGGTGTGTGTTGGAAGGCTGCCAATCAGGTAATATGCTGACTACCTTGGTGAGAGGATCATTTACACACAAGCCTCAGTGACATGCAATTTACCTACAAAACTCTATATGTGCCCCCTTGAACCTGAAATAGAAGTAGAAAAGGAAAAAAGCAATCTATAAAGTTTATACATTTTGCCAAAGTTGTGCAGAACCTTGATTCTGACTCCTTCAAAGTAGGAGCTAAAATATGCTTTGTGATTTTCTTCTTTTTAATTAAATAACAGCTTCATTAAGATAGAATTCACGTAGCATACAGTTCACACATTTAAAGTATATCATTCAGTGGTTTTTAGTATATTCATAAATACATACACTTACCACTGTAGTCAGTTTTAGAGCTTTCATCACCCCAAAAATAAACCCTGCACAACCTGGCTTTTCCTCTCTATCCTTGAGTATCCTCTACCCCTCAGCAATAAGCAACCACTTATCTATTTTTGGTCTCTATATATTTCCTTATTCTAGGATTTTACATAAAATGGAAATATTAAGCATGTATTCTTTTTTGTGGCTGGCTTCCTTCACTTAACGTAATGTTTTCAAAGTTTATCCATGTTGTAGCATGTTACCAGAACTTCATTCTTTTTTATGGATGGATAATATTTTACATTATTCCTTCATATATAATATTTTATATTATTCATATATATTTTGTTTATCCATACATTAACATGTAAACATATAGTTTGTTTCCAGATTCTGGCTAATATGAATAATTATGTCATAAACACTTGCACATGGCATGTCTTCATTTCTCTTGGGTACATCTCCAAGAGTGGACTTGCTGGATCCTATGGTAACTATGTTTAATCATTTGAGGAGTTGCCAGGCTGATTTCCAAAGGAGCTGCACCATTTTATATTCCCATCAGCAGTGTATTAGGGTCCAATTTCTCCACATATTTCTCAACACTTAGCTGAACTTTTTGGTTCTAGCTATCCTAGTAGATGTGAAGTGGTATCCCATTGTGATTTTGATTTGCATTTTCATGATGACTCATGATGGTGTTACATGATCTTTAATGATCACAGGATAAAAAGAAATAATTTTCTTAATAGAATATATTCTTTTTTTATATACATGGATCTGAGGGAATGTTATCTTATAGGCCTTCCTGAAGAATTCTGTAACATTTGTATAGTCATTGGAGTAATATATTCCACAGGGTAAAGTACAGTTAATAAATGATTCCGTGTCAGAATTGGGGGATGTGAAGCCCTGCAAGAATAATTAAGCTTTAAAGTTGTGCTTTATAATCAGGGCTACCTAGTATCTCCTTCATGCTGTTGATTAAGGAGACATAGCTGTTCAATAAACATATGTTTTCTTTGAGAAACAGCTACTAACAGCTGAAGTTCACCTTTATTTGTCTTTATAGGTGTGCTCATCTTACCAAAGGTAAGTCAACAATCTGTTTACTCTGATTGTTCTGGTTGAAATTAACAGGAAACAATTTAAGGCTCCTCTGAAGAGCTCATTCTAAAGAGTGCAATTTCTACTTTTTCTTTGTAGAAATCCTGTGTTATTAGCTGAACCTGCAAAGATCATGAATCCTGTGTTTTGCTGAATGTTTGCCCCATTAGAAACTCAGTTTCACTCTGCTTTTATCCACTTTAGACACTATGTTGATCTTTCCGGATCTTTACAGTTGGGCTGAAAATAATAACAGACAAAAGCCCTATGAAGGCTTCAGGTGTTTTTGCTGCTGGGATACAAATAGCACAATTTTTCTTTGTCCTTTTCCCAAAATTGCAGCAGAGCAAGCTGAAACTGTGATATTATTAAGAAAAAAGTACTCTCCTTTTCCTTCAAATTAAATCCTGTGGTTCTGAATTAGTCCCTGGAGGTGGTTGAAAAGGGATAGTACATCTGTTCAAAAATCAGATGCTTTCCAGTTAATAAGACTGCATTGGATGCTATATTATTCTCTTGTCAGAACATTATAAATTATTTCATAATTTTGAAAGTATTGCAGGAAGTTATAATAAAACTTTGCTGTTCTCATTAGCAACCCTTTGTTACCGACAGTCTCCTCTAGCTTTGAGGACTTAATCTTTTGATGACTTATTTAATGTGCTCCAGATTCTCTGACTTTGGCAAAGAAAACTTTCAATTAAAAAAATAATTAACGGCAATCTTTGTGAAATTGATGGGTCTCAATCACTGTATGGTGAATTTTTACCAAATGGAAGAAATGAATTCAGCAATATAGAAAAATCTTGTTAGATAACTTCAGCAGATATTACAAGATAACCAGGCAAAATTATTCCAATTACCTTATCATAGAACATATACATAATTATACTACATCTTCTTCTTTTTTAAAAATAATTTTTGTTTTTGAAATAGAGACAGGGTCTCACTATAGTGCCCAGGCTGGTCTCAAACTCCTGGGCTCCAGTGATCCTCCCACCTCAGCCTCTCAAAGTACAGAGATTACATGCGCGAGCCACCATGCCTGGCCACCGCCTTCTTCTACTTCTTTTTTAACAATGAACTTGCAAGTAGTGGGTAATTAAATTTAATGGAAATTAGATTAAGATTTGTGGATCTCCATGGCAGTACAGTGACTGAAAAAGTAAATTTGGCTTGAGTAATAGGTAGAAACTGAGAAAGAAAAATATATTTATTTCCTAAACATTTTAATATCCAGTGACAGCAAAGCTGCTAATTAAATATGTCAGGAATAATAAACATGAACCAATTCAAAGCACTTCCCAGAAAGTCTCACTTTCACTGCAGATTTGGTTAAATCTCATTTGTCTTGACCCAGCAGCTTAGCAGAATAAGGTAAAATATGGAAAGGAGGATTTGGGGTGCCAGAGGAGCCATTTCCACCAGTGCCTTTGGCTCTAGTTTATCATCATTTAATCAGTTCATATGCCCTGGGCTCTGACCCTCCTCTGTTATCAAGATGGGCTTCATGGACATGCCACCAGTACAGCTTACAGCACTTAGGGCTTAATGCTGTATTAGTCTATTTTCACACTGCTATAAAGATACTATCTGAGACTGAGTAATTTATAAGCAAAAGAGGTTTAATTGACTCACAGTTTTGTATGGCTGAGGAGGCCTCAGGGAACTTATGGTCATAGTGGAAGGCGAATGGGAAGCAAGGCACTTCTTACATGGCGGCAGGAGACAGGGGTGGGAAGCACCAGACACTTATCATACAACCAGATCTCATGAGAACTCACTCGCTATAATGAGAACAGCATGGGGGAAACCACCACTGTGATCCAATCACCTCCCACCAGGTCCATCCCTCAACATGTGGGGATTACAATTTGAGATGAGATTTTGGTGGCGACGCAGCCAAACCATACCAAATGCTCCACATGCAATTGCTGTCTTGAAATTCTGAACAATTTAGTCTTTCCATTTGTGCTGTGCAAGTGAGGTCTGACAGTTGGACAATTGAGTATGGGCTAGGGGCTTGGAGCCTCAGTGCAGGTGGGATTGCACCTTCTGTCTCCTTCACTCTTCCCAGGATGGATTCTCAGGCACCTGCTCCCCTGCCCCTCCCAACACCACCTGTGACCTATACCCCACCCCCAAGTAGGATCTGTATATATGTCAGAGGTTAAAGTTGGACTTATGCAACATTAAATAGCAAGAAAAAAACCCCAAAAAAACCCAAAAACCCACTGTGGCAGGTCAATAGACAAAACTTGGAAAGAGGGGAGAAAGCTTTTTGTCAGTGCTGCTAACAAGGGGCCCTGCATTTTCATTTTGCTCTGGGCTTCACAAATTATGCAGCTGGCCCTGTCTGTTACTCAGTGATGTTCCCTGTCTTCTCCTTGCTATCAGGTTGTTTTCTTTTGAAATGTGTGGATAGAATAAAAATATCCTCACATTTTCCTTGTTCTCTTTTCCCCATGCATCTGAGTGCTTCTACTGTGATTTTCACTGTTCATATCCACCCCTAAGGCACAAGAGCTGTAATGACACTTTCTTACAAAGACCATTGTTCTAAGTGCTTCAGGGATTAATGTCTTTTTGAAAGAGCCTATTGGATTTTTTTTTTTTTTATTCCAGGTGATCTAAGAAACTAGTATGGAAAATATTTTTGTTATGTTTGTAATGCTCCATACTTATTTTTGTTATTGTCTGTATTTATTAGCAACATAATCTTACAGTCAAAATCTTGCCACTGGAAGCATAACAAAAAGGTCACTCATTGGTTTTCCTACAGTGTTTTAATTGGACCAGCTCTACTCAGCTGTGTATGCCCTAAGATGGATTGTGTTTGGAGTTACAGAAGACTGCTGAACATTTTACTCCTCTCTTGCACCATAAAGTAAAAACCAGCCATGCTGCCCTAAAGATCACTCAGAAAATACTTTCTTTCAGGCGTTTATCTAGTCCTATATATTGATATACTGTAGGACATATTTTTTGTAATATTGGTAGTGTTTAGAATTTGATTACTTTTGTTGTTTACGGAGAGTCAACACCACCTGTGCCAAGTTAAAATAGGTTGTGGCTTAAACAAAATTGAGTAGATACACTGAGCATCAAATTGAACGAAATGGAAAGCTGATGTCAGGATATAATTTCAGACTTTCTCTAGACTCCATTCTCCTTCTCTGCAGTTCCCAGGATATGGGATCCCAGAATATGGCTACAGCTCTCTAACATCTTGCATTCCTTTATAGATACAACCTTCCCATGTCAACTTTGTAATGTTTGTGTGGTCTAGTGAAGTGTTTTGCAAACTACTATCTATACACTCTCATTGCTTCCTGAGGTTAATCCCCCCTAAATGGGACCGACAACTGGAACGCGCTACAGACACCAAACTTCTTCAGCGGAGCCTCAGCATCCGTCAGTCCACTGAAGGCTCTCAGTAGGCTTGGAATAAAATTGGTATTTAACCCTGGATTTCCCAAACTGATTTCATCATGAGACATATTTTCTCTCATTATTATCTATTAACATTTTAGGGTCAAAGCAGTCCGTGGCAAACCCTTTGGTAATTTCCAATATAGATAGTTAGAACTAGTTGCAGAGGGCAGGGGAGGGATTTTGGCCTTTAACCAGTTTGATTTGGATTGTTGTAAAGATATATATGAACTCAGTGATTGGTATCAGAATTGTGACAAAACACATTTCTGATGATTTAAGTTTATGGTAATTGTAGCAGCCATAGGAATTTAATCCAGCAAGTAAAGAGAATAATAGTTAAACTTTTCAAACTTTGCATCATTGATCTGGGCTTGAGACCATTTTTCTTGCTTCCACAAAACTGGAAAATCAAGGTAGTGTCTTTAGCATTTCTTCGGATTCAGCCTGCAGACTCAGCTCTATTTTAGCTTTGTTATTTTAGGATTTCTCAGGAGGCCACGGTTACAGGAGGAAACATACATGACAGGGTGGATCTTGGAGCCAGTAATAGGAACAATTGCAGTGGTGTTCAAGGTGAGAGAGTGGATAGCGATTATGAAGTTGATATACTACCTTGTCAGTCAATTACGTTAAGATTTTCCCTCAAATTTGAGGCAACTCTGGCCACATAGTTTAGGGAGAGCAAAATCAAAAGGGAAGATTGTATTTTTATCACAGATAAATATTGTTTGTGTCATGGACTCTGTCTTCAATATAAAGTTAGAGTCAACTGTGATCAGGTGGAGATAAACTAAATGTACTTTATTTATTTGATTTTTTTTTTTTGAGATGGGGTCTTGATCAGGCTGGAGTACAGTGGAGTGGCACCATCATGCCTCACTGCAGCCTTGACCTCCCAGGCTCAAATGATCCTCCATCCTCAGTCACCTGAGTAGCTGGGCCCACAGGTGCACACTGCCATGCCTGGTTACTTTTTGTATATTTTGTAGAGACAGGATTTTGCCATGCTTCCCAAGCTGGTCTCACATTCCTGGGCTCCAGTAATCTGCCCGCCTCAACCGCCCAAAGCACTGGGATTACAGGTGTGAGTCACTGTGCTCAGCCACTAAATGTACTTTTATATCTATACAAACAGAGATGGATAAAATCATCCATCTATCTAGCCATCTGTCTGTCAGCTATATCTATCAATGTATGTTTTAATATTTTGTTTGAATTATGACAGTGTCATTATTAACTTTTATATCACTGCGAGAGAAGTAAATAATCAGGTAGATTAGTTCAATGAGGGCCCTAACTAAAGACTGAAAGGGTAACAAAAAAAGAGAAAAAAAAGTATCTTACTCTCTTTTAGCAGAAATTTGCACTGTATAAAAGCAAATATGGACATATTTAAATTGGTGCTGAATAAATATGAGAAGGCTAGAATGTCTTGGCTCAGAAAAAACTCTCTCTACAGTCACAACCATATAATGATATTTAAATTTTATTTATTTCTAAGCTCCCATTCATACCACAAAGCTCCTGCTTGTGATGCTATAGCACTGAGTAAGAGCAAAATCTTCATTTCAAAATCGAAAAGGCTTAGCGAGGCTCAACTGAATGGATATGTGCATAAGATGGTATTTTTCCCAGGGAGGTGAGATTTTGCTAATACTAAAGACTGTCCCCTGACTGAATTGGCCACAAGGAGGAATACATCCCTGTATAATGAGGCCAAGGATGGTCCAGGATTTCTGGAGTGAAGCCCCTTGGAACTGTCACGCTGATTTTATCACACCTGAGTACAGCAGCCAGTTGTTGACGCTGGGTTCTGTTACACAGACAGACTGGGAATGCTGGCCAGCGGTGGATTGAAATAGAAGTGAGAAACCTTCTGTGCTCCACTGGCTCAAAACTACCTGCTCTTGTTGTCCTAGCATGCAGGTTGCTCCTAGTATTACCCCATCCCTTCACTGTCCTTGTCCTACAGGCTCAGTCTTATCTACAATACCTGAAGTTTGTGATTTAGACACACTTTGAGTATTCTGGTTCTGACCCAGGCTGAGTTTCCTAGACTAATTCTTCACCTGTTGTTAGCGGCTTCCAATCTCTTCCCCTGGTTCACTTATAATTCTTGATGATACTCATCACTGTTGTTATTTTTTTTTCATTTTAGTGTGGCACTCAAGCTTCAAATCCTGATAATTGGGAACTCAGCATGTTGGGGACTAGAAGGAATCATAGTTTTTTCTGTCTTTCTCATCAGATATTAAGATCAATTGTCTTTCCCCCATCATCAGCAATTATATAGGTTTGCATAAATTTACATTGCCGCAGCAGTCATATTGCCCAGCTGAATTTCTGGCAAGTATAAATGTTATTGTCAGAGGCAATTTATAGTGCACGTCAAACAGACATCCTCCTCCACACAAATCTCTTTTCCCTCAACTCTCTGGAAGCATAATTAAGAGAAACGTAGAAAATTGCATGTGAGGAAACATGGAAATATAGCTGTAGTGTTAAAGGAAGAGAGAATGAACGAAGTAAAATAATTATTGCTAACTCCCCTTCCTTGGAGTGTTGTGTGTGTGTGTGACAGAGATGGAAATTGGAAAGAGAATTCTCTATTTTCCTATTTATTTGGGTCAATTCAGTTAAAACTTCTTTCTAAAAACAGACATCATTTATTAATGACGCAACTCAATTCTGTGCAAGGCAGTAGGGATACACTAAAGAGTAAGACAAAAAGGCTGGACATGTTGGCTCGTGCCTGTAATCCTAGCACTTTGGGAGGCCGAGGTGGAAAGATTGCTTGAGCCCAGGAGGTCAAGACCAGCATGGGCAGCAAAGAGAGATCCCATTTCTACAAAACAATAAAAAAAATTAGCTGATCTTTGTGGTGCATTCCTGTAGTCCCAGCTACTTGATGTGGGAGGATCTCTTGAGCCCAGGAGGTTGAGGCTGCAGTGAGCCATGATCGTACCACTATACTTCAGCCTGGGTGACAAAGCCAGACTCTGTCTCAACAAATAAAAAAAGAGAAAAAAAAAAAAAAGAAAAAGAAAAAAAGAAAAATCTTGCTTGGAAGAGGCTGGTTGTATGATCTTTCATTCATTTTGGTTTTGTATTTAAATCCCTTGTATTTAATGGGACAGATTATGGGTTACATAATAACTTAGATCAAGACTATTCTGGGACTTTGAAAATAATTCTACAATCTCAAATAATTAAAGAATGAATGGTCTAATACTTATTCATTTTCTATTTTGGAGATAATTTCAGAGAAAAATGGACAATGGTCATCCCCTAAGACTTTGGTCTACTTATCCTAGGAGATGCTTGGGCTTTTTGGTATTCAGTGGGTACATAATGTGGACAGTGTATTTGATAGTTGGTAAGATAATGGAAAAGATGCTCTTCAATTATTAAACTCTTAAAGTTAGACAGCACTTTAATGGAACCTTTATTGTAAGGAAAAAATTTCCCCTCTGGATATTATTTTTCAGTATAGTTCCTTCACTCTCTGTGCTTGTTTAATGGCTGCTGCTTAAAATTCTTTCATTTCTTATGCATTTCGTGGGATAAATGGAGAGAATAATGGTCAGAATAGAAATAATAATCTTTTCCTGTTTCACACTGTTCATTCTTTTGGGAACAATCACAAATTGTGTTTGAAAGCAGAGTGTTCATCCTTTGAGGAAATACTGGGCTTGAAAACCATCAGAGTAAAACTGCATTTTTCTCAAGGAAAATGACTTACTGTCTCCTGCTCTAATGTTGCCTAGAAAATGCCATTATAGTTTAAAGTAAATAGCAAGTACGTGCATTCTAATAACTCCTGTGGGTTGGTGGCATTTACTCTCCAAGTTGAACCCAAATAAAGTTTTCTTTATGGATTTATAATTTTATAATGTTCTTGAACTCTCATCTTTTTATGGGTATTATTCAGAAAGTGAAAATGGTAACACAGGTAATTAAATACATTTGGAGGTGGAATATTAAGTATTTCACTCAGGAGGGATTTTATTTAATTAAATTGACTCATCATGAAGACTTGAAGCAATCAATTTTATGTTTACAGGGAGTACATTCTTGTTGTTAGAAATCACCTTAATATAGACCCTTCACAAGTCAGAGAAATTTACCTTTTAGCTTTATAAGACACACGAACTATGCTTGGAAGCAGGAGTAGTGCGGTATCCCAGGCACATGTTTTATAACTGCATTATTGAACAGTAATTATTTGGTGATTTTAATTTCCATCATGAGTTGAAGCAAAAATTTCGATTTCATTAGGAAGTGAGCTATTATGATACAACAAGTTATTATAGGATATTAAGGGAATTGTTTTTTATATAATGCATTAGGGGTTAAATAAAAAAGGAGTGGATATTATAAAATTCCAGTTAGAGGGAGGCGGAGGTTGCAGTGAGCTGAAATCACACCGCTGCATTCCAGCCTGGACGACAGAGTGAGACCCTGTCTCAAAAAAAAAAAAAAAAAAAAAAAAAAAAAAATTCTGGTTACAGATATTGGATTAAATGGAGACTGAAACTTCCTGTCACCCTTTAAAAACAAAACCACTTCATTGAGTATGATGGGCATGTAAAAAGCTGTACATATTTAATGTATACACCTTGATGAGATTGGAGATAAGTGTACACCTGTGAAACAATGACCACAATCAATGCTGTAAACTTTCCAATAATCTCCAAAGACTTCCTTCCTCCCATCCTTCCTCTCTGCTCCCATCCTCCCTCATTGTCACTCCCTCCCTCCCTCCATTCCTCCCTTCCTCTTTTCCTTCCCTCCCTCCCTCCCTCCCTCCCTTCCTTCCTTCCTCCTTCCCTCCCTCCCTGCCTCCCTGCCTTCCTGCCTTCCTGCCTTCCTGCCTTCCAGAACACTTAATATAGGATCTGTCTCTTAGTAAATTTTTTAAAGTATGCAATGTAATATTGTCGACTATAGGTCTCATGCTGTACAGTAGATCTCTAAGACTTATTTATCTTGCATGACTGAAACGTCATACTCTTGTACCCTATGACCAATACTGCCCCATCGTTCCACCCTCAGCCACTGGCAACCACCACTCTGCTGAGCTTTTATGAGTTTGACTATTTTAGATTCCTCTTCTGAGTAGGATCACACAGTATGTGTCCTTCACTATATGGATTATTTTACTTAGCATTATAATCCAGGTTCACCTATGTTGTTGCATATGGCAGGATTTCCTTTTTGAGGCTGAATAATATTCCTCTGTATGTATATTTCACGTTTTCTCTATTTATTCCTCCATTGGTGAACATTTAGGTTGTTTTCATGTCTTGAATATTGTTAATTATCCTGCAATGAATATGACAGTGCAGGTATCTCTTTGAGATCCTGACTGTAATTCCTTTGGGTATATATCCAGAACTGAGATTGCTGGGTCATATGGTTCTATATTTAACATTTTGAGGAACCTCCATACTGTTTCCTGCAGTGCCTGCACCAATGTACATTTCCGCTGTCTACAATGGCTCTCTTTTCTACACATCCTCACCAAATCTAATGTTTTATTTGGTAATAGCCATCCTGATAAGTGTGAGGTAATATATCACTGTTTTGATTTGCATTTCCCTGATAATTAGTGATGTTGAACAACGTTTCATATGCTTGTTGGCCATTTGTACGTCTTCTGTTGAGAAATGTCTTTTTAAGTCCTTTGCCCATTTTTCTAAATTAAGTAATTTTTTTCCTGCTATTGATTTGAACTCCTGCTATTGATTTGAATATATATTCAGTGTACTTTGAATATTAATCCCTTATCAGGTATAGGGTTTGCAAATATTTTCTCCTGTTTTATAGGTTGCCTTTTCATTTTGTGGATTGTTTCTTTTGTGGTGTAGAAGTTTTTTATTCAGGACATTGTTGCCAAGGCCAATGTCAAGAAGATTTTTCTCTATGTTTTCTAGCAGTTAGAGAGTTTCAAGTCTGATATTTTAGTCTTTATAACATTTCAAGTTGATTTTTGTGTCTGGTGTCTGGAGTTCAGTTTCATTCTTTTTTTTTTTTTTTTCTGAGACAGAGTTTTGCTCTGTCACCCAGGCTGGAGTGCAACGGCGCGATCTCGGCTCACTGCAGCCTCCGCCTTCTGGGTTCAAGCAATTCTCCTGCCTCAGCCTCCCGAGTAGCTGGGATTACAGGTGCCTGCCATCATGCCTAGCTAATTTTTGTATTTTTAGTAGTGATGGATTTCATCATGTTGGCCAGGTTGGTCTCAAACTCCTGGCCTCAGGTGATCTGCCTACCTCGGCCTTCCAAACTGCTCTTAGTTTTATTCTTTTTCTTGTGGATTTTCAGCTTTCCCAACACTATTTATTGAAGAGAATATCTTTTCCCTGTTGTATGTTGTTGGCACATTTGTCAAAGATTAGTTGACCACATGAGTGGGTTTATTTATGGGTTTTCTATTCTGTTTCACTGATCTCTATGCCTGTAGCTTTGTAATATATTTTGAAGCCAAGAAGTATGATACCCCCAGCTTTGT
Organism: Mandrillus leucophaeus; assembly: GCF_000951045.1. Classification (NCBI taxonomy): domain Eukaryota; kingdom Metazoa; phylum Chordata; class Mammalia; order Primates; family Cercopithecidae; genus Mandrillus; species Mandrillus leucophaeus. The sequence goes on along the minus strand of NW_012109397.1, from coordinate 93,643 downwards.
TCTTCTTGCCCAAAATTGCCTTGACTCTTTGGGAATTTTTGTGATTCTACATGAATTAAAAAATTTTTTTTTCTATTTCTGTAAAAAATGCCATTGGAATTTTAATAGGGATATCACTGAATGTGTAGATCACTTTGGGCAGTATAGACATCTTATTTATTTATTTATATTTTTATTTTTTAGAGACAGGGTCTTTGTTGTTCAGGCTGGAGTGCAGTGGCACAATCATAGCTCACTGCATCATTGAACTCTTGAGCTCAAGCAATCCTTCCCTATCAGCCTCCTGAATAGCTAGGACTACAGGCACGTGCCACCATGCCCGGCTAAGTTTTTAAGTGTTTTGGACAGACAAGGTCTCACTATGATGCCCAGGCTGGTCTTGAGCTCTGGGCTCAAGTGATTCTCTCACCTCAGGCTCCTAAAGTGCTGTGATTACAGGTGTGAGTCACCGTGCTCAGCCTAGACATTTTAAACAATGTTAAACCTTTAAATCCACAGACTCAGAATGTCTTTTCATTTATTTGTGTCTGCTTTATTTTGTCAGTGTTTTATAGACTTCAGTTTACAAGTCTTTCTCCTCTTTGGTTAAGCTTATTCTCAGACTAAATAAAGTGTTTTATTTCTTTTTAATTTTTAACAACTGAAGCAAAACATGTAAAACTGCAGCTTCTGTAAGAAGGACTTGACTGTTTTGTACCGCTGTTGTGACTTGACCTTGGCTTCCTGTTGGGCCTTGCATTGAAGAGCACGGTTTATGAAGACATCTTTGTTGATGACAGTTTTATCTAAATGGATATCCACAGAGTACCTTGTTGGCATAAATTGATTGTAGTTATAAACTTTCACAAAAAACTCGATCTTTGACTTTGGTGATCTTCTTGCTCATGGCAGCTGTCACTTTGCAGGGTAGCAGTCACTTCCACCACCAGAGCGTGGCTGTCAGGGTGATCTGAGGTGCCATCAACAATGTTCTTCATGACGATGGCTTTGCATCTGGAGTAGCATCTGGCCAGCATTTAGTAAAATTGGCTTTAGGCTTAACAGATACTTCAGAACCTGAAAAGAGTACTTTCTGAATTTAAAATATCATACTTTATCAAGAGGTTGTTAACAATGTCAGATTTATTAACCTTAAAGTGCAAATTTTAAGAATATCACAAGCAATATTATGAGACATTTAAAATATTAAGACCATGTTTGGTTTTCTGTCCTTGTGATCGTTTGCTGAGAATGATGGTTTCCAGCTTTATCAGTGTCCCTGCAAATGACATGAACTCATACTTTTTTATGGCTGCCTAGTATTCCATGGTGTATATGTACCACATTTTCTCACAACATGTTCTCACCCATAAGTGGGAGTGGAACAATGAGAACACATGGACACAAGGCAGGGAACATCACACACTGGGGCCTGTTGGTGGGGGTTGGCGGCTGGGAGAGGGATAGCATTAGGAGAAATACCAATGTAAATCACAAGTTGATGGGTGCAGCAAATCAACATGGCACATGTATACCTATGTAATGAACCTGCACATTGTGAACATGTACCCTAGAACTTAAAGTATAGTAAAAAAAAAAAAAAAAAAAAAAAAAAGAAACATACTTGTGACATGTTATCAGGGAAAGAAATGAATTAGACTACATGAATATATTATAAGAATTATTCTGATTTTTAAGCATTTAGATAATATAAATAAATATTTTTATACTATTGTTCATGAATATATGCTAATTTTATTTTTATAAATCTTTTTTTTGAAAATAGGTTTTGGAAGGAGCTATTTCATAGGTTGACCAACATAATGCAACCAATTCATCAGATGGTTTAAATAACTACACAATTATAATAATTATAGCATCAACTTTTATTCACCAAAATGTCCCAGTTGATACTGTAATTATACAGTTACCCTACTAATGCAAACAGCCAAAAAGAAACGAAAATAAAAAGCAATAAAAGAGGAAAAGAGAGCCAAAATTTGAAGAAGATGGAAAAATTTGGGCACATTAAAACCTGAAAACATTTAGCAAAAGAAGATACCATAAAGTTGAAAACAATTAGTAGTCTTTTTTTTTTTTCTCGTTTTACAAAGAGAAAGAGGTTTATTTTTTTAAATCTTTTTTATTTTTGTGGCACACTGATATGTTCAATTTATGTTTATTATTTTATTATTATTATTATTATAATACTTTAAGTTCTAGGGTACATGTGCACAACGTGCAGGTTTTTAACATATGTATACCTGTGCCATGTTGGTGTGCTGCACCCATCAACTCGTCAGCACCCATCAACACGTCATTTACATCAGGTATAACTCCCAATGCCATCCCTCCCCCATCGCCCCTCCCCATAATAGGCCCCGCTGTGTGATGTTCCCCTTCCCGAGTCCAAGTGATCTCATTGTTCAGTTCCCACCTAACTGAGAACATGTGGTGTTTGGTTTTCTGTTCTTGTGATAGTTTGCTGAGAATGATGGTTTCCAGCTGCATCCATGTCCCTAGAAAGGACACAAACTCATCCATTTTTATGGCTGCATAGTATTCCATGGTGTATATATGCCACATTTTCTTAATCCAGTCTGTCACTGATGGGCATTTGGGTTGATTCCAAGTCTTCGCTATTGTGAATAGTGCCACAATAAACATAGGTGTGCATGTGTCTTTATAGCAGCATGATTTATAATCCTTTGGGTATATACTCAGTAATGGGATGGCTGGGTCATATGGTATTTCTACTTCTAGATCCTGGAGGAATCGCCATACTGTTTTCCACAATGGTTGAACCAGTTTACAATCCCACCAACAGTGTAAAAGTGTTCCTATTTCTCCACATCTTCTCCAGCGCCTGTTGTTTCCTGACTTTTTAATGAT
>NW_012109397.1:90321-90722 GCF_000951045.1 Mandrillus leucophaeus | reverse complement strand
CCCTGCTTTTTTTTGTTCTCCATTTGCTTGGTAGATCTTCCTCCACCCCTTTATTTTGAGCCTATATGTGTCTCTGCATGTGAGATGGGTGTCCTGAATACAGCAGACTGATGGGTCTTGACTCTTTATCCAGTTTGCCAGTCTGTGTCTTTTAATTGGACCATTTAATTCATTTACATGTAAGGTTAATATTGTTATGTGTGAACTTGATCCTGTCATTGTGATATTAGCTGCTTATTTTGCTTGCTAGTTGATGAGGTTTCTTCCTACCATCGATGGACTTTACATTTTGGCATGTTTTTGCAATGGCTGGTATCGGTTGTTCCTTTCCATGTTAGTGCTTCCTTCAGGGTCTCTTGTAGGGCAGGCCTCATGGTGACAAAATCTCTAAGCATTTGCTT
>NW_012109397.1:89962-90228 GCF_000951045.1 Mandrillus leucophaeus | reverse complement strand
GTTACTGAAGCTTGTGCATTTGTCACATATTTCTCGTGTCATGGTTTTCATCTCTGTCAGTTCGTTTATGGCCTTCTCTGCATTGATTATTCTAGTTATCCATTCTTCTATTCTTTTTTCAGGATCTTTAGTTTCTTTGCACTGGGTACGTAATTCCTCCTTTAGTTCTGAGAAGTTTGATGGACTGAAGCCATCTTCTCTTAACTCGTCAAAGTCATTCTCCGTCCAACTTTGGTCCATTGGTGGCGATGAGCTGCATTCCTTTG
>NW_012109397.1:57390-89912 GCF_000951045.1 Mandrillus leucophaeus | reverse complement strand
CTTCTCGAGGAGTATCTTTGTGGTGTTCTCTGTATTTCCTGAATTTGAATGTTGGCCTGCCTTACTAGGTTGGGGAAGTTCTCCTGGATGATATCTTGAAGAGTGTTTTCCATCCTGGTTCCATTTTCCCACTTACTTTCAGGCACCCCAATCAGACGTATATTTGGTCTTTTCACATAATCCCATATTTCCTGAAGGCTTTGTTCATTACTTTTTCCTCTTTTTTCTTTAGACTTCTTGCTTCATTTCATTCATTTGATCCTCAATTGCTGATACTCTTTTCTTCCAGTTGATTGAGTCTGTTACTGAAGCTTGTGCATTTGTCACATATTTCTCGTGTCATGGTTTTCATCTCTGTCAGTTCGTTTATGGCCTTCTCTGCATTGATTATTCTAGTTATCCATTCTTCTATTCTTTTTTCAGGATCTTTAGTTTCTTTGCACTGGGTACGTAATTCCTCCTTTAGTTCTGAGAAGTTTGATGGACTGAAGCCATCTTCTCTTAACTCGTCAAAGTCATTCTCCGTCCAACTTTGGTCCATTGGTGGCGATGAGCTGCATTCCTTTGGAGGGGGAGATGCGCTTTTATTTTTTGAATTTCCAGCTTTTCTGCCCTGCTTTTTCCCCATCTTTGTGGTTTTATCTGCCTCTGGTCTTTGATGATGGTGATGTACTGATCGGGTTTCGGTGTGGGTGTCCCTTCTGTTTGATAGTTTTCCTTCTAACAGTCAGGACCCTCAACTGTAGGTCTGTTGGAGATTGCTTGAGGTCCACTCCAGACCCTATTTGCCTGGGTATCAGCAGCAGAGGCTGCAGACGATAGAATATTGCTGAACAGCAAGTGTTCCTGTCTGATTCTTGCTCTGGAAGCTTCTTCTCACGGGTGTACCCTGCTGTGTGAGTTGTGGGATGTTGGTCTGCACCTAGAGGGGGATGTCTCCCATTTAGGCTACTCAGGGATTAGTGACCCAGTTGAGCAGACAGTCTGTCCATTCTCAGATCTCAACCTCCGTGTTGGAGATCCACTGCTGTCTTCAAAGTTGTCAGACAAGGTCATTTGCATCTGAAGAGGTTTCTGCTGCTTTTTGTTTAGCTATGCCCTGTCCCCAGAGGTGGAGTCTACAGAGACAGGCAGGCCTCCTTGAGCTGCTGTGGGCTCTACTCAGTTTGAGCTTCCCAGCGGCTTTGTTTACCTACTTAAGCCTCAGCAATGGTGGGCTCCTCTCCCCCAGCCTCACTGCTGCCTTTCAGTTAGATCTCAGACTGCTGTACTAGCAATGAGGGAGGTTCCGTGGGCTTGGGACCCTCCCGGCCAGGTGTGGGATATAATCTTCTGGTGTGCCATTTGCTAAGACCGTTGGTAAAGCGCAGTATTAGGGTGGGAGTTACCCGATTTTCCAGGTGTTGTGTGTCTCAGTTCCCCCTGGCTAGGAAAAGGGATTCCCTTCCCCCTTGCGCTTCCCAGGTGAGGCGATGCCTCGCCCTGCTTCAGCTCTCGCTGATTGGGCTGCTCCAGCTGAACAGCACTTATTTTCTGGCACTCTCCAGTGAGATGAAGCTGGTACCTCAGTTGAAAATGCAGAAATCACCCGTCTTCTGTGTCGCTCACACTGGGAGCTAGAGACTGGAGCTGTTCCTATTCGGCCATCTTGCTCCGGGTCCCAACAACTAGTAGTCTTAGAGGAGAATATCTTCAATGTATATCACAGACAGCATATGAATTACCTATACAATGTAACAGCCTATGTATCAAAGAAGAATATGAACAGCATATACAGCGTATATAACACATGTGATATATGAAACCTCCTTTTGGTGGCAAGCAAAAGACCAACAACCTAATATGAAAACAAAATGAACCAGAACACAGCCAGTTCACATAAGGAAAAACTTGAAGAATATCTTCATTGCTTTCAAGTTTTTACAATTTTGAATTACGTTGCGATAACATTCCTGTACAATTTTTTGTGTGTACATAAATTTTTGATGTATTTAAGTAAATACCTCGGATGACAGTTTCTAAATTGTTTTGTAAAACTATGTTTAACTTTGTAAGAATTTCCAAATTCTGCCCATCAGCAAAGAATGAGAATCCATGTTACTTTGCATCCTCACTAGCACTTTGGCATTGTCAGTGTGTTGGATTTTAGTAATTTTAATAGATATGTAGAAGTACTACTGATTTATTTTCAGTTTTTTAGTGACAGATGATGTTGAGCATCTTTTCCTATGTTATTTGCCATTTTTATAGCTTCCTTGGTCAGGTAGTTCAGATATTTTCTACGTTTTTTAACTGGGTTTTTTTTTAATCATTGAGTTTTATTTTTGGAGTTTATTTATTGGAGTTTTGGAATATATTTTGGAATTTATTTGTTGAGTTTACTTTTGGAGTTCCTTGTATATTTTGTATACCAAGCCTTTATCAGATATATATATTTTGTAGTATTTCCCCTCTGTGGTTTATCTTTTCATAGTCTTGGCAGTGTCTTTTGTAGAGTGAAAATTTTCATTTTAATATAGTGCAATGTATTTTTTTTCTTTCATGGATCGTGCTTTTGGTGTTGAATTTAAAAAGTCATCACCATACCCAAGTCACTTAGATTTTATCCTATGGTATCTATTAGGAGTTTTCAATGTTTTGCATTAGGTCTATGATTCATTTTGTATTGGGTAAACCTGCCCCCAGTATTTCAGCATAGGTTCTTTGAATTTTCGTAAGTGTCAGCCAGCTGAGAAATAAAGAGAGACAGTAGAAAGAGAGGAATTTTATAGCTGGGCTGCTGGGGATGGCATCACATATTGGTAGGACCATGATGCCCACCTGAGCCTCAAACCAGCAAGTTTTTTATTAAGGGTTTCAAAAGGGGAGGGGGTCTAAGAACAGAGAGTTGGTTGAAATATCACATGCTTCAAAGGGCATAAAGCAGAACAAAGATCACATGCTTCTGAGGGGACAGGACAAAGGGCAAAAGCAGAACTACTGATAAGGGTCCAACAAAGATCACAAGGCAAAGGATGAAAGTAGAACTGCTGATAAGGGTCTGTGTGTAGTGGTGCATGTATTGTCTTGATAAACATCTTAAATAACAGAAAACAGGGTTTGAGAGCAGAGAACTGGTCTGACCACAGATTTACCAGGGCAGAGTTTTTCCCCACCCTAGTAAGCCTGAGGGTACTGCAGAAGACCAGGGTGTATCTCAGTCCTTATCTCAACCGCATAGGACAGACACTCCCAGAACGGCCTTTTATAGACCTCCCCCAAGGAATGCATTCCTTTCCCAGGGTATTAATATTAATATTCCTTGCTAGGAAAATAATTTAGTGATACCTCTCCCACTTGCATGTCCATTTATAGGCTCTCTGCAAGACGAAAAATATGGCTCTTTTTGCCCAACCGCGCAGGCAGTCAGACCTTGTGGGTGTCTTCCCTTGTTCCCTAAAAATCGCTGTTATTCTATTCTTTCCCAAGGTGCACTGATTTCATATTGTTCAAACACACATGTTTTACAGTCAATTTGTACAGTTAACCCAATTATCACAGTGATCCTGAGGTGACGTACGTCCTCGGTTTATGAAGATAACAGGATTAAGAGATTAAAGTAAAGAGAGGCCTAAGAAATTATAAATGTATTATTTGGGAACTGATAAATGTCCATGAAATCTTGACAATTTGTGTTCCTCTGCCATGGCTCCAGCCGGTCCCTCCATTCAGGGTTTCCCACAACAATTTTGATTCAATTTTTAATGAAAGGTTTAAGATCTGTGTCTGTATTTATGATTTTGCATGTAGATATCTACTTGTTACAGTACTATTTGTTTAAAAGAGTATCTTCCTTCCATTGAATTGCCTTTACTCCTTTGTCAAAGATCAGTTGACTATATGTGTGGGGATTGATTTCTGGGCTATTTTGATCTAATTCCCTATTTGTTCTTTTACTGATACCACGCTGTCTTCATACTGTCTTCACTGTCTTCATTACTGTACCTTTATAGTAAGTCTTCAAGTCATGTAGTGTCAGTTTTCCAACTTTGTTCTTTTCTTTTACATTGTATTAGGCATTCTGGACTTTTTGTCTTTTCACCGAAACTGTAGAATCTGTTGGCTTCCAAAAAATAACTTTCTGGGGTTTTAATTGGGATTACATTGAATCTATACAACAAGTTGGGAAGAACTGACATCTTAACAATATTGAGTCTTCCTTTTCATGTACGTGCAATGTCTTTCCACTTAATTAGGATTTCTATGTTTTCTTTCAAGAGACGTTTGTATTTTTCCTCACATAAATCTTGTGTATATTTTGTTAGACTTACGAGTATTTCATTTCTTTGCTAATGCAAGTGGTATTGTGTTTTAATTTCAAATTACAATTGACCATTCCTGGTACATAGGGAAGCAATTTACTTTAATATATTAACTTTATATCCTGAAGCCTTATTAGAATTGCTTACTAGTTCCAGGAGTTTATTGTTGCTTCTTTGGGGTTTTCTACATAGAAATGATGTCAGTGATATCATCTGTAAACAAAGATGGTTCGATTTCTTCCTTCTTAATCTATATGATTTTAATTTCCTTTTCTTGCCTTATTGCAGAATTTAGCACTTCCAGTAGGATGTTGAGTAAGAGTGATAAGAGCAGAAATCCTTGCTTTATTTTCAATTTTGGTGGAAAAGTATTTATTTTCTGAATGTTAAGTATGATGCTAGCTGTGGGTTCTTTTGTACATGGTCATTATCAAGTTGAGGAAGCTTCTCTCTGTTCCTAGTTTGTGGAGAGTTTTTTTTTTTAAATCATAAATGGGTGTTGGACTTTGACAGATTCTTTTCTGAATCTATTGACGTGATCCTGTAATTTTTTTCTTTAGCCTGTTTATGTGATTGTTTACATTAACTGATTTTTGAATGTTGGTCCAACATTTTATACTTGGAATAAATCTCACTTGGTCATGGTGTATTATTTCTTTTTAAAAATAAATTACAGGATTTGGTTTGCTAATATTTTGTTGAGATTTTGTGTTTATGTTCCTGATATGGATTGGTCTATAGTTTTCCTATTTAGTAATGTCCTTGTTTTTATATTAATGTTGGTTTCATAGAGTGAGATGTGAAGTATTCCTTCTAATTGCTTGCTGGAAGAGATTATAGAGAATTCATATTATGTCATCCTTAAATGTTTGGTAGAATTCATAAGTGAACCCATCTTTGCCTGGTATTTTCTGTTTTGGAAGGTTATTAATGATGGATTCAATTTCTATGATAGACATAGGGATATTCAGATTGTTTCTTCTTATGTGAGTTTTGGTGGAATGTGTTTTTCAAGGAATAGGTTCATTGCATTATAAAAATGTGATTATAGAGTTGCTCATACTATTTTTTTATTATCCTTTTAGTGTCCATAAGATTAATAGTGTTGACCACTTTTTCTTTCCTGATATTAGTTATTTGTGTCTTCTCTTTTTATTCTTGGTTAGCCTGGCCAAAGTTTTACTGATTTTCTCTGTTGATTTCCTACCTGTTTTATTGTTATTGATTTCTACTCTAATTTTTATTATTTCTTCCTGCTTAATTTGGATTTGATTTGCTCTTTTCTTCTAGTTTCCTAAGGTGGAAGCTTAAATTATTGATTTGAGGTCTCTCTTTCTTTCTATAATATGCTTTAAATGATATACATTTCCCTCTATGCACTGTTTCATTGCATTCCACATAATTTGATTGTTTGTATTTCTTTCAAATTCAAAATTCTCTTTTGCTCCCACCAAAAAGGACATGCCACTTTGATTTTAGATGTGAATACAAGTTTGAGAAAGACAATAGGGCTGATCAGTTGTGAAAACTTTTATTTCTATAAGTTCAATGAGACCTATAAATGGCCAGTCATCCCTATAGTTTAAGAGTGAAACCTATGATTCTTTTATATTTATTTATTTTTTGAGACAGAGTCTTGGTCTGTTGCCCAGGCTGGAGTGCAGTGGCGCAATCTCACTCACTGCAAGCTCTGCCTCCCAGGTTCATGCCGTTCTCCTGCCTCAGCCTCCCGAGTAGCTGGGACTACAGGTGCCCGCCACCATGCCTGGCTAATTTTTTTTTTGTATTTTTACTAGAGACGGGGTTTCACCGTGTTAACCAGGATGGTCTCGATCTCCTGACCTCGTGATCCGCCCGCCTCAGCCTCCCAAAGTGCTGGGATTACAGGCGTAAGCCACTATGCCCAGCCAAGCCTATGATTCTTAAGTTTTACATAAGCCACCTCTAGATGTATGTGCTTTCAGTCCGTTGGTTTTGAGTCTCAATCTCAGGTTGCTTTTGTGGAAATAATACTTTTAATGTCTTCACAGTTGACAGATTCTCATAATTCCTGTACAAAGCCTCTAAAAAAGCAAATAATTTTTAATAAACTAGTCATACATATATCAGAAAATAGTCTTTATCCTTATTGTAAATTTTTACAGCTTTGTTTTTAAAGATGTAAAAACCAATCTCATGCAGTATGGAAGAAACACATATAATTGGGTAATTTTCTCCAATAATTCTACATAAAATACCATTCAAGTTTAAAATTTACTTTGGAAAGAGAAGTTTCAGTTCTGAGTATCTGAGACTAGCACTAGTTAGTAGTGCTTTATTTTAGATTGTAGTAAGTAAATGTTCTCTGTTTTCACCTTTATTCCAGAAAACCACATTCTCAGCCATAGCACATCTTGAACTATCTTGATTAGTTTCAGTTGTCAGACAACCAAATGTGTAAAACACGCCGGGAAAAGCCAGTTTTTTCACTTTAGGATAATCTTTTCCTTTATAAATTTGTATAACCTCTACCATATTTGAGCTTCAGATTTCTCATAGGCTGTTAAATGCATTTGGAAATGTCACTCAAATGCTTCATTAAGTAGAAAAGTGTTTGGAAAGTGATTACAATTGTGTAACTATCTGTTAGGAAGTCCTATGTCCTGTGAGATACATATGTTCAACAGAAGAACAAGATGTAGAAAGTGGCTGGAGATAGGGGACTGGTTGAAAAAAGTATGTAGTCTAAAGCTGTAACATCCTGGGTATTTGCAACTTCTCTATGAAGGTAGAAAAAATCAAAAGTATATGAAATTGTAAACACATGGAACCCCTCCACATAAGTTTAAAAAAAACCCAAACCAAAAATCTGCAAACCCAAATGAACTTCCAGAGTGTGCTTGCTCGCTCGTGCTCTCTGTCTCTCTCTCTCTCTGTCTTTTTTTGAGACAGGGTCTCACTTTGTTGCCCAGGCTGGAGTCCAGTGGTGTGAACATGGCTTGCTGCAGCCTCGAACTCTCAGGCTTAAGCAGTCCTCTTGCCTCAGCCTCCCAAGAAGCTGGGACCAGAGGTGCACACCACCACATCTGGCTAACCAGAGCTCTTCCATACTCCATATTATGTCTAGTTTACCCTCCATCTACTATTTTGGATTCAATTCTGCTAAACTGAATTTCATCTAGTTTGTTAACTTCCTTTCTCTATCTTTTTCATGAATATTTTAAGTGTTTGTTTACTTTTAGCTTTTTGTTTTTTAAGATGAGAAAGATACCACTTTTAATTCTTTAGGTAAGTTGTGTGTGTGTGCATGCACACTAGACTCATATTGTGTGATTTCTCTAAGGACAGCGTTGCAAAGTTTTGTTACTTACCCATATTAATTCTGTGGAGTCACAGGAAGTACCTACTTTTTGAAAACTATTAAAAATGAGACCAAATTTTATCTCACTTCCACGTCCTAATTTTGCTCATGAAACTAATTCATCCGTGGCTCTACTGATGCCACTTAACTTGAAAAGGAAATGAAGAGTAGGCATTCACAACATGATGATTTGCCAATCAAGCCTATTTTTAGTAGTCGGTAAAAATTTCTGACTGAATATCTAGTTTAACAAAGAGTGAATGAGCTATGAAGATTGCTGAGAACAGGTAGTTTAAAATTATCAGACATAATTGGCTTCTAGTGTCTCTCTTAATGTAACGATTCTATTCTGTTGTTTTATGATAGTGGTTCTCAAACTTTAGCATACATCAACCTCAACTAAGCAGTCTGTTAAAGCACAGATTGTTTGACTTCATCTCTAGAGTTTATGACTTACAGAATAGGGTGTGGGTTGGATAATTTGCATATCTAACCAGTTCCCAGGTGATGCTGGTCTGGGACCACACTTCAAGATCTCCTATTCTAAGCAGTGAGATCAGTCTCTTCCCTGACTTGCCAGCAATAGCTAATCTGTGAAACAATTTACATTATTCTTTTTATGCTTAAAAATGTTGGTTGCTTCATCTCTGAAAGGATTATTTTAAATATTTATTATTCCCTTTCCTGAAGATTAGAAGTTAGGGACAGGGCAGTTTTGTCACTTAGAGGTTAATCTTGAGAACACACAAAATAATTGTATCAAACACAGAAGCCATCTCTCTCATGTAGGGGACGCCTTCAATTTTATTTCAGAGGTCTCTACATTTTGTATAGCTTTATGCTTCTTTATTGTTGACAAATTAATAATCCATATTCATATAAAACAAAACTATTTAACACTATAAATGTGTATCAATACCAGATTCAGCCAGAGATGCCATAATATTCCACATAGAAATTTGAAAATCCTATCAAATAACTAAATAGTCTCACTTTTATGTCTGTATTTTTGACAGAATGTTAAAAGGGAATTCTGCCTTTGGCTTTCTGAGGGTGCTTCTCCATTTTCTCAGACAGTGGTCTCAGTTGCTTTCTGTTATAAAATAGCACTTCAGTAAATTTCTGTAGTGATTGCTCCTTCTACCTTTGCAGACTTCTGTTGTCTAGAGGACAGATATCAAACTCAGGGAAAATGATGGAGTAAATGTTTAATCTTAAGTGATAAATGTACTGTTTACTTACTGCTGTAGGCTATAGACATCTCTTTTTATATAAAAGCAGCCAAAAACATACCCAATTTAGAACAATTTTGTTAATCCACTCTGTAATAGTCTAATCTCTACAACTTATAAATTACAGCTTATATTGTCAGAGAAACTCTGAAATTCCTTAGGTGATAATATTTCTTTCCATGTGAAAAAGCTTGAAATAATTACAACATTAAAATTATTTTGACTGGTCGCCGTGGCTCATGCCTGCAATCCCAGCACTTTGGGAGGCTGAGGTGGTGGATCACCTGAGGTCAGGAATGCGAGACCAGTCTGGCCAACATGGCAAAACCCCATCTCTACTAAAAATACAAAAGTTAGCTGGGCATGGTGGCACATGCCTATAATCTCAGCTACTTGGGAGGCTGAGACAGGAGAATTGCTTGAACTCAGGAGGCAGAGGTTGCAGTGAGCCGAGATTGTGCCACTGCATCCAGCCTGGGAGACAGAGCAAGACTCCATTTCAAAAAAAAGAGAAAAAATTGAGGAGAAATAGTGCATATTTCATGTCATCTCAAAACCTTATATTTTAATAAGTTCAGGGTTTCTTTTAATAGGTTAAATACGTCTAAATAATTCAAAAATTGGATTCATTGCATTTGTACTTTTACAGGGTTCCCTGTGGTGTATTATAAAAATGGCTACAGATTTCTTTCACCCCTGAATGTGCATTACTTTATATTGTGACTTTCCATTTTCCTTCCATGAAAGGGTGGAGGCTGTTTGTTGATTCTTTGGCTCAGAACATGGCATGCAAATTACTTTGGACAATGAGGAAAATACGTCACAAGGATAGGCTTTTAAAATGCCATGGAGTGGGGCTTGCTTTTTTCTGAATGTGGAACCTCAGATACATCATGTGAATGAACGTAGGCTATCCTGGTGGAAATTTAGAAGCAATGTAGAAGAGAACTGAAGCATCTTGGCTTCTCTTGAGCTAATCAGCTAGCCATGTATGTTAGACCACACTAGACCAAAGATCAGCAAACTATGGCCCGTGAGTCAAAGACAGCCCATCAGCTGCTTGTGCAAATAAGGTTTCACTGAAACACAGCCATGTCTATTTATGTACATATTGTCCATGGCTGTTTTTGCACTAAAGCAGCAGAGTTGAGTGGCTGCAAGGGAGACCCTATAGTCCATAAGGTCTCATACAGGAAAGGTTTGCTGACCTCTGCTGTAGACTTTTCAGTCTCAGGTAAGCTGGCCCAAATCAGACGAACCATCCAGCCAGCCCACAAAATCATAAAAAATAATATGTGTTTGTTGCTTCAAACTGCTATGTTTTTGGGTGTGTTTTTTTTTTAATGCAGCATAAACTGATACTAACTGAAACTAACTGATAACTAACTCTATCCCTACCACCTCAACCCCAAGTTTACTTTTATCTTTCTTAATAATGCCCATTCTCTGATGCTCTTAAACTTGAAGGTTTGGCCCATATGCTCAGTGAGTGTAAGAGGTGGAATAATCTTGGAGATTATTTCTTGGCTCCAATTTGCAGCCAAGAAAATAAAACCCAGGGAGAGTAATTTAAGGCTGCACAGATAGTAGTCTTTGCCAACTGACTGGGAATAGGCATTTCACTTCTGCAATTCAAACCTTTCTTCCTTTCCAAGTTGACTGTAAAAGCGCCTTGATTTGATTATCTGGGGAAGTGATTCAACATTTGTTTAGTTATTCTTAAGGCAACTTGAACTTCTTTTATATTATTATTTTTTTTTTCTAACAGGGGCATTGAAATAGGGGGATGTAATGACTTGTGGTTACTGAGAATTCTGCTACAATGGTGTTTGAGAGGACTGTTTTAGGGAAGTGACACTTTATCTTTAATCACACCGGAATGGGCAGCTTGGCCTAATGGCGATGTATAAGTTTTTTTTTTTTTTTTTGACTGCTCGTTTCCCAGTTTCCCTGAGTAACTCTGATAAACCAGGTAAATTCTTTTATTAATTAGATAGATTCATTAACTGGTTTGCATTTACCTTTCTCAAAAACTTTTATTTGGATTGTATGGCAGACACTTGGAGTGCACATTGTGACAACTCTTGTCCACTTGATTTCAGCACTAATGTAGCAGACAGTTCCCTCCCCTTGTCTGTTTTCTACACCATGTACTCTGTAGGCATATTCTGTTCTGCTTTCTTGAAACCTGGACAAGCCATTCAGCTGCAAGCAGGTGCAACCTTGAAGTTCAAAGAGAGGTCATACACTGGGTCAATCCTTCATTAACAGAGGATGAGCGTGGATGGACAAATGACCCAGAATCCCTTTACAGGGACATTTGGAGGCTCTTTCTCTACAGTTCCTTAGAGGGTTTCCCACAGGACTCAGCTAAATGGCCAACTGCTTCATTGCACACCTTGTTAACTTGTTAACATCTTTCTCACAGGAACGGACTCCAAGGTCTTATTCAGCTATTGCATCTAACTCCATGCCCAGTGTCTTTGGATGATGTATAATTTTTCTCCCTCAAGTATCAATCTGGTTCCCCATAGTTCAGGTTTATAGAGAAAATAGAACTTAATCTTCTTTTTCACAGGTACATTAATGGATTAGAAATGCTAATCCATTGGTATTGTCTATACATTCATAAAAGGGGAGAATGGAAAACACTTATTTTATTTCCCTAGAAAGGAACAGTGAAGACTTTTGCTGATTAAGGAATGAAACATGAAAGGCCAGAGGAAGGAGGGGTGGTTCTGGAGGAAGGAAAGAAGGACAAAAGAATGGCTAATGTGTAAACAACCAATGAGGTCTGCTGATATACCACAAAAGTATTTTCTATTTTGTTCTATTGAGATTTAAAAAAATCTGATTTGTATCAAATGACTTTTCAGCATCTCTCAAGATAATCCTATGCTTTCTATTTTACTTATTAATACATTTATTGGTAGTATATTAATATAAAACTAGCAACAAGCTATTCATTATATATTATATTTTTATACATTTCTGATTTGATTTGTAAGGTATTTATTTAGTCTGTTTGATTGTATTATATGTCAAATTAATCTGACTTTTTTTGTCTGTTTGCTTATTGCCTGCTAATCTTATTTTCCAGATGGGTTGAGCTGTATAATAAGAATTCGGGTGCTTCCCATTTTGTCTATTCCTGAAATATTTTAAACAGTATGGACATTGTCTAGTTTTTATATCTTTAAAAGAACTCAACAGCAGTACAATTTCATCCCAATGTTTTTGTAGAGATTATTTTTAATAACCCAGAAATTAAGCCCAGTACCCAATAGTGATCTTTTCTGTTCTTCTCCCTCCTCCCACACCCCACCCTTAAGTAGACCCTAATGTCTGTTGTTTCTATCTTTGTGTTCCTAAGTTCTCATCATTTAGCTGCCAGTAATAAGTGAGAACATATGGTATTTGGTTTTCTGCCATTTGGATATTTCAAATGATATTGTATCATGATATTCTTCAGCAACTTGCTTTTGATTATGTGACTTTGGCTTGGCCAATTAAATCCTCCCTTCTTGGGTGTAGTATATGATTTTCCTCATTCCTTAAATGATTTCATGATAGTCTGTTTGTTGTTTAATTTGGTTAAATATTTTCCTTTTTTTAAAGTTATACTTTAAGTTCTGGGGTACATGTGCACAATGTGCAGGTTTGTTACATAGGTATACATGTGCCATGGTGATTTGCTGCACCCATCAACTGGTCATCTACATTAGGTACTTCTCCTAATGCTATCCTTCCCCTATCCCCTACCCCCTGACAGGCCCAGTGTGTGATGTTCCCCTCCCTGTGTCCATGTGTTCTCATTGTTCAACTTCCACTTATGAATGAGAACATGCTGTGTTTTGTTTTCTGTTTTTGTGTTAGTTTACTAAGAATAATGGTTTCCAGCTTCATCCATGTCCCTGCAAAGGACATGAACTCATTTTTTTATGGCTGTGTAGTATTCCATGGTGTATAGGTGCCACATTTTCTTTATCCGGTCTATCAGTGATGGACATTTCAGTTGGTTCTAAGTCTTTGCTCTTGTGATTAGTGCCACAGTAAACATACATGTGCGTGTATCATTATAGTAGCATGATTTATAATCCTTTGGGTATATACCCCGTAATGGGATTGCTGGCCAAATGGTATTTCTAGTTCTAGATCCTTAAGGAATTGTCACGCTGTTTTCCACAATGGTTGAACTAACTTACACTTCTACCCACTGAGTAAAAGCATTCCTAGTTCTCCACATCCTCTCCAGCATCTGTTTTTTCCTGACTTTTTAATGATCGCCATTCTAACTGGCATGAGATGGTATCTCACTGTGGTTTTGATTTGCATTTCTCTAATGACCAGTGATGATGAGCTTTTTTTCATATGTTTGTTGGCCACATAAATGTCTTCTTTGGAGAAGTATCTTTTCGTATCTTTCGCCCACTTTTTGATGGGGTTTTTTTTCTCTTGTAAATTTGTTTAAGTTCTAAAAGCCAAAATTAGCAAATGGGATCTAATTAAACTAAAGAGTTTCTGCACAGCAAAAGAAACTATCATCAGAGTGAACAGTCAACCTATAGAATCAGAGAAAATTTTTGCAACCTACCGATCTGACAAAGGTTAATATCCAGAATATTTTCATTTTAAAGGACAAAGATTTCTTTCTATGACAAGTAGGATGTCAGTGGAAACTTCATGTTTGTGCTGGTACTAATTTCTAATATTTCTGTGGAATAGTATCTCAGAAGCAGACTGGCTGGCTTAAAGTTCATTCACATATAAAGGTTTATATTTCTTCCTAGCTAAATTGCCAATTTATATTATTTGTCCATTTTTTTCTATTGAGATGCTTGTCTTTTTCTTATAATTTTATAGGAACTTTTAATGTAATACAGATAATACATTTTCTTTATAGAGTGCATATAGCTTCAGTGTTTTTGTAAATTTTAACCTTTGCTTATGGTATTTGTGTTTAACTGAATTTTAAATTTGGTGACCTTAGTTTTTATGGTTCTTATCTTGCTTATAAAGTTCTTCACCTAAATCTTATAAATTATTACTGTATTTGTTGGAGTATTTGTTTTGTATTCACTACTTAGAACTTATGTTTAAGTGAATACAACTTATTTTTTCTTAAATAGCCAGTTGTCTGATAGCATTTACTGAATGGCTTTCTATTTCTTTATTGATAATAATTTATATATCACATTCTCAATGAATGTGAAATTATAAGCATGTGTTCATTTTTATGCTTATTTCTGAATTAACAATAGGCCATTTTAATTACTGAGTCTTTATTGTTAAAGTTTTGAGATTCTTTACTATTTTTGTTTCAAAAATGTATGGGTTTTCCTTGAGTACTTAGTTTCCCTCATGAACTTTAAAATCAGTATGCTATTCCCCAGTCAAAAAATAAATATGTATTAGAAATTGGATTGAGATTGTATTTACTATAAAGATTTGGAGGATTTGTTCTAGCCAGTTTCAGACTGTTATTACAGCATAAATAGCTGGTCTCTTTGAAATGCATTAAAATACTGGTTAAAATAAATAACTACATGAAACCAGAGTGTTATTAAAGTTTACCTATGAATGTATGCAAATTGCAAAAGCAAAATAACCATTTAAAAATAAATATATGGTATCTCTTTACCTTCTGCAAGATTAATTTTGATCCTGAATACTATAGAACTGATGAGGAGAATGATAATTTTAAGCTTGGCTTCATTTTGATTCCATAGTTTGGCGTTTATACATCTGGAGCCTACTGTCACCAGTATGTTTCTATAAGACTGAAAATGTAAATGAAAACTCAAAATTCCATTTCTGTGGATGCATGTTAGTATTGCTTTTTTTCTGTGTTAATAAAAAATGTCAATATATAAGGTTAGTTACATATTTATTATGTATCAAATTATTTTATTGACAGTATAGACTTGTTAAGTACATATTACAATGTAATTCAGTGGGTTGGCTATAATTTTTTGCCACTTACTCTATGCATAGTTTAAAGGAAGTTATCTCTTACTTCCTAAGGTTAATTACTATTAATATTGACTGTTATATTTTCAGATAGCTTTCTTTTAATTTACATGTGTATGCATAATATGTCTGTATTTCTCAAACACAATGTTATTTGAATGTATATATGGTGTGCCACCTTAATTATTTTACTTATATTTTGGGAGAATTTTTTATGTTAGAACACTAAGCCTTCCATTTTCTTTTTAACATCTAAATATAATTCCACATAGTAGATAATCATAATATATACAGTTTTTTAAATTGAGTCACTTATCTTTTTGTTGTTATAAGCAATGCTTTAATAAATGCTTTTGTGCACATATTCAAGTATTTCAGAGGGATAAATTTATAGCAGTGACATCGTTGGGTCTATGTTTGTGCACATTTTAATGTTCTCCAAAATGGTTGTGATATTTTATATTCTTGTCAGTAGTACAAAGACATGACAACAGTAAATTTTATCAGTTATTAAAATTTATGCTAGGCTGATGATAAATTTGAATTCCTATGATTCCTAAAGATTTTATCATTTCAAATGTTTATTTGAAATTTGTATTTCTTCTGTTAATTTCTTGTTCATATATCCCAGAGACATTATATTTATTTAAAAATAACTTACAGACATTATACAGTATAATTAAGGGATTTTTGTGATTCAAAATTTGGCTTTTTAAAAGTCAAATTAGAAATTTTTATGGTATTGGGATTTAGTTGTTTAAGGCCTTTCCTATCAAAATATAATTTCCTAGATTTTCTTCTAAAAGTTTGTATTTTTATTGTTTACATTCAGATATTTATTTATCATTATTATTTTTTGAGTCAGGGTCTCACTGTCATCCAAGCTGCAATACAGTTGCAAGATCATGGCTCACTGTAGCCTCAAACTCCTGGGGCTCATGTGATCCTCCCACCTCAGCCTCCTGAGTAGTTAGGATTACAAGTACACGCTATCATGACTTACTAATTAGATTTTCTTTTTTGTAGAGATAGGTTCTCACTGTGTTGCCCTGGTTGTTTCTGAACTCATGGGCTCAAGCAATCCTCCTGTCCTGGCCTGTCAAAGTACTGGGATTACAGGTGTGAGCCACCACTCCCAGACCATTTAGATCCTTAACATGGCAGGAATTTATTTTTCTATATGAGTGATATAGAGGTCTGTCTTTAGTTTTTCAAGTGTATAGCTGACTATTTTAATGCAATCTTCCCCAATTATCTGAAATAGCACTGTGATCATGTATTAATTCCTTGTATGTGCATAGGCCTGTTTTGTACTGTTTAGGGTGATTTATCTACTTCACCCTTCTTTGGGGTTCCCAAACTTGCTGTTATGTTTTGGTATTTGAGCGGTCAAGTGAATCATTCTTTACTCTTTTTTATTTCTTTAAGATTTTATTGCCTATTTTTCCCATTTACTTTTTCAATTGAATGTAGAATAACCTTGTAAAGTTCTATAAAATTTAAGTTTGCATTTGATGAAAATTACATTGGTTTGATAGATTTATTTGAGAAAAATAAATAGGCTTATGGTACTTTTCCCTTCAATCCAAAACATGGTGTTCCTCTCTCTGTGTTCTGGTCTCATCTTACACCCATGAACAAGGTTTAAAATATAATAACTTTGTTTATGTATCTCTTGTATATTCTCATGTTAATTCTTAGGTCTGTGCTAGTTTTCGTTACTATTATAAACTGAATCTTTCTTAAAGTAAAAAGAGTGCTTCAGCCAAAAATTGTTGTCCATTTGCTGAAATATTCAACGGCTGTTATGTCTCGTTTGCCAGTCTCAGAATACATTTTAAGGTGGAAGTGGCTTTGAAAATTGTTTAAAAATCAAGGATCTAGTATTTCATTTTTCTGTGATCAAAAAATCCTGTTTGATACTTGTTTGAAACTGTCAATATATGTCATTGTCATTCCCTGTTTATTCAATCTTCTTGTTCTGTATTCCATGTTTTGTCTGTTATTGGCATTCATCAGAAGTCATGAACTTTCCATGCATCTCTCAATTTATCTCCATCCTTTGGGGGAAAGAAACTCATCATACAGAGTACAGTAATTTTATTGTACTTAGGAACATCTTACTTCTTTGAATGTCTTATTAGAGTTCAAGAGTGCGGACTATAAGAAAAATCTGACTTGAATAATCATAATTTTCCCAACTCTTTTTAGTGCGTCCTCTCAAATGTGTCACCACCAGTGCAGTGTTTGTGGCATAATAGTTGTAAACAGTTGTTTATTTGTAAAAACATTTTAATCTAAAATTTTTTTGGCATCTTGTGTATCTTATCAATATACGTTCTATGTTGTAGTATTTCTAAAATCTTGGACATAGTTATTCTGGGCACAGTCATTTCTTGGGTACAACCTAGAAAGTAGCATTTAGATATTTCAAATCTGATGACTAAATGGCACAAGTAAAATTGAAGCCAGGAGTTCTACTAAATTTAGCCTTAAGTTTACCTAAATTTAGTATAATTTAGTATTACATCGGCTGTTATTGGCACTTAGGTTTCTTATGCCTTATATTCTTAGCCAGTAGTATATAAACACCAAAATTAACAAATGGGATCTAATTAAACTAAAGAGTTTCTGCATAGCAAAAGAAACTATCATTTTTTGATATAAAAATTTTATATCAATTTTTAAAAATATAAAAACAAGAACTCGTGTTTTCAAGCACTTAATCAATTCGAGGTACATTTAATTCCTAATTCAACACTATTCTGACTTTTTTTTTTTTTTGAGGGTCTTTGTCACCCAGGCTGGAGTGCAGTGGCGTGATTTCAGCTTACTGAAACTTCCACCTCCCAGGTTCAAGCAATTCTCTTGCCTCAGCCTCCTGAGTAGCTGAGATTGCAGGCGTGCACCACCATGCCCAGCTAATTTTTGTATTTTTAGTGATGATGGGGTTTTGCCATGTTTCTCCAACTCCTGACCTGAGGTGATCCACCTGCCTCGGCCTCCCAAAGTGTTGAGATTACAGGTGTGAGCCACCACACCTGGCCTATTTTCTGACATTCTAAGAGTGGTACAATGTAGAATCTTTAAAAGTGTGGATAATGCATTTCCATTTTTAGTCCTTAAGGGAACACCCATAGTGAAAGGGTAGTTTCCCTCGATTATGAAACATTAGGTTGTGATGTTATATGCAGAAATTTTGTTTAATAATAAACATAACAGCTTGGGATTTGACATGGTGACAATGGTTAGAAAAGTGAGGCTTAAGTGCTTTTCAAGCTGTGCTCGCTTCATTCATGCAGAATTGCTGTCTTTGCTGACTTCTGGTTTCTTGCTTAGGCGCTAACAAGAGAAAGTATCTGTCTGTAGTTTCTAATACTAGTGTTAGTCTAATCATAAAACCAGCACACCTTGTCTCATATAACACAGTTATTAATCAGCTCCCCAGTGTCTCCTGCAGAAAGAATAAAAGGAAGTATTTTAAAAATTACATATTCTATAAATATATTCTTATTGCCCACTCTTAGAGTTTTCATTTGTTGAGCATCAGTGTACCAGATAATTTACTGACTTCTACAATCTTCATAATTATGGTATAGGATAAATTTTGTTATCCCTATTTTACAGAAATTACTCTTTTTTGTAGTCTTATATGAAAATTATAGAACAGTTTTGGGACTCTGCACAATGTTATGTCCTTCCACAGAGAATTTGCCTTTGATTCTCGTATGCAGGTAGTCTGGGGAAGAACAATTCAATCTCTTCAGAAATTAAGTTGATTTGCAGCTCTATTTTAAGTTTTTAGAAGAGCTGTTCTATTTCTAGTTGCCCTTGATCCAGTAGCATATCCCTTTGTGAGTCCCAGGTGAAAGTTAGGAGTGTTTACTAAGCTCTTTCCCTCTCCAGTTTTTGTTTTCCCAGTCCCATGAACCACTGAACTCCCTGTTGAACTCTGCTCAACTTTTCAGCCTTTGAATTGCTGCTTCCTGTGTGGCTTTTTAGTCTCTCAGCCAGCACTTTTAAAAAAAGTCTATGTGTATAAATAGAACTACCATGTGACCCAGCAATCCCACTACTGGGTATTTGTCCAGAGCAAAGGAAATCAGTCTATCAGAGATATTTGCACCCCTGTGTTTACTGCAGCGCTATTCACAATAGTCAAGATTTGAAATCAACCCAGGTATACAATACCAAAGAATGGGTAAAGAAAATATAATATATATACAAAGTGGAATATCATTCAACCATAAAAAGAATGGAATCCTGTCATTTCTGTCATCCATGGTAACAGGGATGGAATTGGAGGACATTACGTTGAGTGACATAAGCCAGTCCTGGGAAGATAAATACAGCATGTTCTCACTCATTTGTGGAAGCTAAGAAAGTTGATCTCATGGAAGTAAAAAGTAGCACAGAGGATACTAGAGGCTGGGAAGTGAAAGGGGAGGGGGAACATAGGGAGAGATTTGTTAAAAGATACAAAATTATAGCTAGTTAGGAGGAATAAGTTCTAGTGTCCCATAACACTGAAGGATGGCTGTAGTTGATAATATATATATTTTCAAATAGCTAGAAGAGGATATTGGATGTTCTCAAAGCAAATATATAGTAAGTATTTGAACAATAGATAGGCTAATTACCCTGATTTGATCACTATACATTTTATGTATCAAAAAATCACTATGTGTGCCATAAATATGTACCATTATTATGTGTCAATTAAAAAATAGAATTTTTTTAAAAAGTCAAATGACTTGAGGAAAAATATGATGATGAATTTGGGAGTTACCTCTCTGTACTTCCCTTCTCTCAGGGATGTTAACTGTCAAGTCCTTGAAACTTTGGTTGCACATTGCCTTCAGGTTTTAAATTAATTAGTTAATATTTTTTATATCCAGGATTTCTAGCTGTTTTCAGCAACAGATGGCTGATTGCAGGTAGTCCTCTATAACTGTAAGTGGAAGTCTTTCCTGGAGTCCTTCTGGAAGCTTGAGTTTGTTCTGGAAACAATTTCCAGTATTATTTTGAATCACATTGATTTGGTTATTACCTGTATTCTACCAATAACAATGCACAGTCCATGAAAGCTGGAAGTATGTAGTGCTTCTACAGTGTTTCTCTTACAGGGTAAGCTTTGTCCATCTGACAGGCAGTTGACAGGTACCCACTTCCAAAGCTGCTGCTGCTAATGTATAACTAGAAGAATGACACACAGTAAGATAAGGTGATGAGAATTCAGGAGCATTTCCTAACCCATCTTCTGGTTATAATTTAGAATATACTAGATCTTTAAAAAATTAAAAAAAAATTTTCTTGGAGAGACGGAGTTTTGCCATGTTGTCCAGATGCAGTATTTCGAGCCTATCGTGTGTATAACGTAAAAACAATTAGAAAATTTGACAAACCATCCCATATTAGATAATCCCTTGTCATAAATTGCGTTACCCTGACTGACATTTTTCTCAGTAGGTAAGCCATGAGGCACTAGATGAAACATGATGATTAACAAGGATATGTATTAGAATCACTTGGAGGGTTTGGACAATAGATCATGCTTCAGGTCCCATCTGGGGAGATTCTGATTGAATTGATCTGGGGTGAGATACAAATGTCTTCCACTTCATATTCCTGATCCTCTGAATCCTACTTAGTCAAGGTGTCCTCTTCTCTGTAATATTTTCTTTTACGTCTCTGGACTGTATTTTTTCTCTTCTCTGAATTTCCAAGTTTACAATACTCCCAGGGCTCTTATGTATATACTCATTTCTTATTAAATCATCTTTTTTTTTCTTAATTCAACTTTTAATGTTTTTACATTTTTCATTCATTTATATTCAGTCATATATCCTGACTGATGTTTAGCGTACTTTATAATATTATCATTATAGATTTTCTTGTGTCATTCATAATCAAATCATATGGTCTTACCTCACCACCTTTGATTAGGGACTATATCTCATATTTATTTTGTAAAACGATAGACACAGCCCTGTCCCTGGTAAAGAGAACATTCTTAAAGATGGAAAACAAGCAAAACAAACAATATCATCCAGGGAAAGTGCTACTTTTATGTAAGAAAATACTTTGATAGGGCCGGGCGTGGTGGCTCAAGCCTGTAATCCCAGCACTTTGGGAGGCTGAGACGGGCGGATCACGAGGTCAGGAGACTGAGACCATCCTGGCTAACACGGTGAAACCCCGTCTCTACTAAAAAATTACAAAAAACTTAGCCAGGCCAGGTGGCGGGTGCCTGTAGTCTCAGCTACTCAGGAGGCTGAGGCAGGAGAATGGCGTGAACCCGGGAGGCGGAGCTTGCAGTGATCTGAGATCCGGCCACTGCACTCCAGCCTGGGCGACAGAGTGAGACTCCGTCTCAAAAAAAAAAAAAAAAAAAAAAGAAAATACTTTGATAAGCCACTTATAATTGAATGTAAGTATTTGATGGTGGGCCACTAAGGCTGAAGACTACACCTGAGACAGTCAGTGCAATTGCTAAATGTCTTTATTTTTATTTTGAGAGATAGGGTCTCATTCTGTCATCCAGGCTGGAGTGCAATGGCACAGTCTTGGCTCACTGCAGCCTCGACCTCCTGGGCTCAATCGATCTGATCACCTCAGCCTCTCTAGTAGCTGAGACCACAGGTGCACGCCACCACACCTGGTTAATTTTTGTATTTTTTTTTTTTTTTTTGAGCAATGGGTTT
Source organism: Mandrillus leucophaeus (assembly GCF_000951045.1). Classification (NCBI taxonomy): domain Eukaryota; kingdom Metazoa; phylum Chordata; class Mammalia; order Primates; family Cercopithecidae; genus Mandrillus; species Mandrillus leucophaeus. The sequence goes on along the minus strand of NW_012109397.1, from coordinate 68,365 downwards.
TCATCATGTTGCTTAGGTTGACCTTGAACTCCTGGGCTTAAGCGATCTGCCCACCTCGGCCTCTCAAAGTGCTCGGGTTACAGGTGTGAGCCACTGCACCCAGCCTTTACTTAAGAATGAAGAGAAATGCAGGGGTGATGGGAAAGCAAAGACTAGATAAGATAGAAGGAAACTGAGAGAGAGAACAGGACAGTGGGGTGTGGCTGAGCAACCAGCTTAGGTGGCTGGAGAAATTTTAATAAAAGGGCATCCTTATTCAATTTTAAGTTATCTTGCTACACTTAAAAAGTAATAAACTCTCTGTTTCACCTAAGAAATCGGTAAAGAAGTTTGCTATACATTACCCTATAAAACCTACCATTTAGTTTAGTTTTTTCTTTATTTCTATTTGAATGAAACATGGGCAAGTGAATGCAGTAGACAGGATGCTGCTTGAACTGAGCTAATTCAGTGAAAGCCACACCTGACCACTTGTCAGCCCCTGTGTAGACATCTCAGGTATGCGATATAATATGGATAATTCAAGTCAATTTCATTTAAATATTATTTAAGCTTTAAGAATTAAGATCTTAAACTACTGCGTGGGCTATAGAAATAATGGCTTTTTCTTAGCTGGTATAAGGAGCATGTGTATATGTTTATGGCAGACTGCCTGGTATTAAATCCTGGATCCACTGTATTACTTTGGGAAAGTTACCCAGTTTATTTCTGCCTCAGATTTCTTAACAATGGAGGTAATAATAGTCCCAACCTCAGAAGGTTGCAGTGAAGATAAAAATGAGTTAAGACACTTAAATCCTTTAGCCAAGTCCCTGGCACATGCAGGAATGCACACAGTGTTAACAACCATCATCATTTTACTGCTGTGGTGTAGTTCTCAAGCCTGCTTTGCATCAGAGTCACCTGTGGTATCTGAAAAAATGTACATCCTCAGGATCTAGCCCATACCGATTAAGCAAAATTTCTGGCACTGGAAAGTGGGCATGCATAGAAAAAAACCCACAGGGATCTGGAGAGGCAGTCAGTTCTGCAAAGCACTTCTGGGATATGTTTGTAGGTAGAAAAATGTGAAGATAAGTGTGAATGGCGATCTCCTATAGAAATTAGATGACTAGAGACACATAATTCAAGCTACCAATCCCTGAACTTGTTAATATCAAAATGAGTATTTTCTAAAAGCCTTGGGCTGTCAAATGGAGATGTGAGAAACCAGCTGTTGAATACCTTTCTGGGTCTAGCTGGAACCCAACCTTGAGGAAAGAATGTTTGTCATTCCAGGTGGCTCTTATTGAAAGAAAATAGCATTTTTCTCTCTGCTTTGAGAATGAATTCAAGGATTCAGAGAACATAATTGGCATCTGTGATGATGAAGGTTTACATGACAATTACGAGCTGTCTTTTTTTCTTCAGTGTGAACCCAACTGTTACTGCTTTATAGGATTTTGCATGTTAGAAGACTAGAGTGACAGTAGCAATTATGTTGTGACCTTCAGAAGGAGGTAGACTTTTTCAAATAGTTGTGATTTTCTGGAATCCCTCTTGCCTGACACTTACTACTACATGGCCACTATTTGTGTTGCTCAGTCTGACACCTGATCACATGTAAGGGCTTGTAAGTTCGTGCTCAGATTCTTCAATGGTTCTTTATGATTGTGTTTCCAGGATAATAAAGATGAAACTTATTGGTTGGCATTCAAGATCGTCTAGTGTGAGTCTCAGTTACTGTACTCTTACTTTAGCCAGTTGAGCTTATTTCTGGTATACCAAACATTTGGAAGATAGAGATGATGTGATTGTTACACTTAGCCCAGCAGACTCAGCTCTTCTCTCCTGACCTTCCCCCTGCAGCCTAATGATAGGCCAGTGATAGTAATAAGAAGGCAAAAACTTGTCTTAATAATACAGATTTTAGGCATAGCCATATACTCCAGTATCTATCAAATTATTGTTTAGAGGAGGTCAGAAGACTATAATGATTAAAACCATGTACTTTGGAGATAGATTTTCCTTCAGGATGTTCCTTAACCTCTTTATGCTTCTACCTGTAAAATGGGGATAAATCATAGTAAGTAATTCATATATACAGGAGAAGGAATTGAGTTTTATTTTTCTTTCTATTTTGTTTTGTTTATTTAGTTCTATTTTAATTTTATTCTGTTTTACTTATGGAACAGTGCCTGGCACATAGTCTTATATTGGTGTTTGTTAGAGGGGAAAAAAAGTTACAGTGGTGGAAGTTCTTAGCACATTGGAGGCTTCCAAGCACGGCTTCCTGTCCTGATTCTTGCCTAGTATTGAGATGTTAGACTCTGATCTTAATATTTGACTTATTCTTTATTATATTGATTACATCCTGGGTTTGTCAAAAGTGAAAGGAATAATTGTAAACCTTGTTATTTTAACCAGTATTTTTTTTTAACTTTTATCTAAAAGGGGTTTTTTTACAACTGGTCTATTATAATTTTTCTAGAGTATAAGCAAGTCCCACTTGAATATTCCCTCTTTGCTACTTTCTGGAGGAATTTTGGGTTTCATAATCTGCTTTCTGAAATACAGCAAAGAAAAGGAAAACTAGAGTCTTATGCTCTGCTGGTGTGTCCTTAATCTTTCTGTCTCTCCTCAATACCTGTGTTTGGGTCATTTTATAGTTTCTGCAGAACTAGAACTTTGCTGCTTAAAATCATCCCTGGACTGTCATTGGCCAGCCCAAGCATGCTGTTGGTTCTTGATATGGTTTGGCTGTGTCTCCACTCAAATCTCATCTTGAATTCCCACATGTTGTGAGAGGGATCCAGTGGGAGGTAATTGAGTCATGGGGGCAGGTCTTTCCTGTGCTGTTCTCATGATAGTGAATAAGTCTCACAAGATCTGATGGTTCTATAAGGAGGAGTTTCCCTGCACAAGCTCTTTCTCTTTGCCTGCTGCCATCTATGTAAGATGTGACTTGCTTGCTCCTCCTTGCCTTCTACCATAATTTTGAGGCTTCCTCAGCCACATGAAACTATAAGTCCATTAAACCTCTTTCTTTTGCAAATGGCCAAGTCTTGGCTATGTCTTTATCAGCAGCAGGAAATGGACTAATACAGTTCTTCACTCATATTTCTACACTCCTATTTCCTTACTACATTAGTGCCTGCCATCTGACTTCCATACACTATGGCCTGCTGGAGGAGAGAGGACTTTCTCTCCTACTAAAGAATGCACCTCTGCCTGTGCCCATGACTGGCCCAAAGTGCACGAGAAATGACATTGCCCAACCAATGACTAATAAATACACCATGTTCCTTCCTTCTCAAGTTAAATCTAGGGCTTTTCCAGTGGGATTGAGCTCTAGAAACTCTCCGTATTGAATGCCTCCCCTTCCTTCACCGACTTCTCCACTCCCTAACTGGTGTTCTTTCCCTCCCCAAGTAAAAGACTTGGGCTCCAATACTTATATCAGCTTCTGCTTCCGGGGGAACCCATGCTTAGGCCTACAGGTTCTTCCATTGTATAAAGGTTGGACTGATAAAGTCCAATTTGATCTGTTCTGTAGGTGCAGCAGGTACTGGGGACTGTTTGCCACCATTACAGCATTAGTTGGTGCTATAGACTGAATGTGAGTGTCTCCTGAAATTCATATGTTGAAACCCTAATCCCCAATGTGATGGTACTTGGAAGTGGGGTATTGGGAGGTAATTAGGTCATGAGGGTTGAGCCCTCATGGAGGGATTAGTGCCTTTGGAGGAAGACGAAAAGATGAGAACCTCCTTCCCCCGCGCCCCCTGCCAATCTCTGTGCATGCACCAAGCAAAGGCCCTGTGAGTTCATACCAGGGAAAGGCCCTCACCAGACACCAAAGCTGCCAGCACTCTGGGCTTGAACTTCCTAGCCTCTAGAACTATGAGAAATAAATTTCTATTGTTTAAGCCACCCAATTTAGAGTATCTTGTTATAGCAGTCTGGAATGACTAAATCAGTTGGTGACAGAAGTGATATGAGAGGTAACATAAAGTAAAGAGTTTTTATACCATGTAAAGAACAAAAGTACCTAAAGGGCTCACACCTGTAATCCCAGCACTTTGGGAGGCCAAGGCAGGTGAATCACCTGAGGTCAGGAGTTCAAGACCAGCCTGGCCAAAATGATGAAACCCCATCTCTAATAAAAATACAAAAAATTAGTTGAGTGTGGTGGTGTATGCCTGTAATCCCAGCTATTTGGGAGGGTGAGGCAGGAGAATCTCCTGAACCCAGGAGGCAGAGGTTGCAGTGAGCTGAGATTGTGCCACTGTACTCCAGCCTGGGTGACAGAGAGAGACTCTGTCTCAAAAGAAAAAAAAAGTGCCTAAGGGATAAATACTTCCTTGCTTTTTTATTTTGAGGCCTCTTCCTAGTTTTACTATGGATCAAGTATCAGGACTGCTTCACAGAATACATAGAGCAAATTACTAGAAATAGATGCTGAATAGATGTGCCATTCTAGGTCTTTAAAAATGACATATACCAGCCCTATGTGTATGAGGACTAAGCAACTGAAAAATTCCTTGCAGACTACTATATACATGTCTTAAATCCCCTCCTCTGTTGCCCCATCAACCCTTCAATGAGTCTCTATTTCCCACTCTTTGTGGACATTCAGAGACTATATTTGGACCCCTTCCCATAGATACAAACCTATTTTGTCTGTTACTACCTCCTATATATGCTTGACGTCAGTGAATTTGTTGCATTCATTTTTTTCCCCCAAATACAGGATGTTCATTTTTGGATATGGCTATGTTTCCTCCTGTTTTTCCCACCTGGATTTTTTTCTCATTCTTCTCTATTGAACAAAATTTTATTCTCTACTCAGGCTGCGTCCACTGGGATAAATTTTAATTAGAAATAGCAGAAAACTCAACTGATAGTGGTAAAATGAGTAAGAGGTTTATTTATGTCATACAACAAGAAATTTGGAAGTAGGATATCTTAGGCTAATTGAACAGTATAATAGCTTCATACCTCGGTTCCTTTTGTGCTGAAATTGTGTTTTTTATGGCCATGGTTCCAAAAGGCTCTTGTACCTCTAGGCATTGTATCCATGTTCCAGGCAGAAGAAAGGGAAAGAATAAATGGCAAAAGCTAAATGCCAAAACGTATACCTTTTGCATTTTAGAAAACCTATCTAATGACTTCTGCTTAAGTTTCACTGGCTGGAAGTGAGTTTCATGGCTAAACCCAGCTGTGAGGGATTCTGGAAGGATATTTTAACACTCTAGGCTCCATTTCAGAGAAAATTCAGGGAAAACAAACTTATGAAAGATTTTTGCATAGCTGATTCACAGCATCCAAACATTTAACTTTTTAAATTCCATGAACTCCAGCAACATTTATTGATGGCAACCGTTTTGTTTTTGTAATTTAACGCATGATGTTACAGATGAAAAAATATTATAGATATATGTTTTAGCTTTTTGACTGGATTTGAAAAAAATGTGAATTTCATCTTGTCATATGACTAGCAACTACTACTTACAAGTTTCTTGAAAATAAACATATCCATTGAGGATGAATTAAGCAAATGAAGAGAAACGGTTGCAAACCGGACTGGCTAGATCCATGATCATGATTTCACTGGCTCTTCCTCCTTCTTGCTGATACTAGGTAAGCCCCAGATTTCATGGATCTGGTCAAATCCATGTGCCAAGAGGTCAAAGTCAAGTGCTGAGAGCTGAAGAGGAGATGTGAATAAAAAGCCTATAGGAAAATGAGTATAGGTTGTTTTTCGAAATCCTACTTTATGTCAGTTGTGCATAAAGAAACAGTGTTGATGTAATTCTCGTTAGACAGTGAAGGAAGTCTGTTGGTGGGCATTCAAAGAAGTCAAACAACTTGCATTAGATAATATAATGGCAGAAAATGAAGCTGAGATTGTCTGACAGGTATATATTCAAAGTTAACTTCTTTCTACTGTTTCAGGATAAAAAACTAAGGGAAATTATGTGGGTCAAAGGTTTAGCCAACAGCCAGAATTATTTTTCTCAAATCACTTTTGGAAGGACATTAATTCAGAGTTCATCAAGGTTAATCACTTCTGACTATAAAGTAAATATCTAGGCAATTTCTAGCAACGGCAACATATTGGGGTCTTAAAACGATTTTGTTTTACGGTGGAGCTAGATCGTTTCAGAATCAATTTGAGCAAGTGAAATGAAGGGCTGAAAAAATACAGCTTTATAAATAATGGAAGTCTTGACATTCTTTAATACTACAGGACAAATAGCTCCACACTCTAATTACTGTTGTATGGTGTTTGAATATCTTTGGTGATGTTAATTAAAGAGTGACTCTTGCATATTTTGCTCAAAATATCCATGCATCACTTTCATACTGCTAAATTCTTTCAAAAACCCATGCCAATAACTGGGAAGAAACAAAGGCCAGACTACATTTATTTTCAGGCTCTTTATCTCAGTTATTTGTATTAAGAGGCTGCAAAACTGGATATTATTTATGCTGGAAGAGAGAATGGAAGGGTATCCTAAATGTCAGTGTTGGAGCTTTTTGTTCGCTTAAGTTCTTAGGTGCAGGTGATGAAGTATTATATTTTAGGGGCTTTTCATCTTTTCCTTGTGGGTTTTTTCTTTGTCTGATATTATAATCTTGAACACTTATGAAGAAGATATTACACTACTTTTCCTGGTCAAATTACAATAAACCTAATAGAATGGAAATTTTACTGTTTAAGGATTAGTGTAGTGGTTTCTAGCTTTTTCAGCTATGAGAAATTCTTTTTAAAGTAAGAAATTAATGGAAACATTCACATTTTATTACTTAATAGTATTTTTCATGGTGGTTGACATAACAAAAATGCTATGAAAATATTTTCACATAACTTGTAATTTGTTAATCAGTAAAATCTGCATAAATTTGAAATGTAATAACAAGTATATGTGTAAGACACATTATTTATTCCACTACATTCAATGCTTAGTGCTTTGTGAATCTACAGATTATTATGCTACCTTTTAGGATTCGATGGAAATGATCTAGAAGATAGCTTTCAGAGAATTAGAAGAGAATCTGAGCAAAACAGTTCAGGGCAGGAGATATGTCCAGAGGGGCTGCTAATTGTCCCATGGTTTAAAGAAATTTCTAAAACTCCAAATAAGAGACACTCAACCATAACATCCTAAATTTTTCTTAAGAACTCAGTATGATAAACTAAGTGCGAGGCGTTCATGGTCGACTGTGGTTCTTCTGAAGGTAAACTTGTCATTTGAGCTTTCTACAGTAGTTGGTACTATTTAAAATAATAGATATTTTAAGACATTAAATAATAGACATTCTGCTCAGAAATATTTAGCCTATTCTTAGCTCAAGTGCTAATTTTAGTGAGATTCACATTCAGAACCTTTTGGTATTCACATAGAAACTACTAAAAGTCTAAAACTAAGTGAGTTCATTGTTAATGAGAGATCATATTCTATAGTGGTGGGCATAGGTTTTGGTTTGGGACTCGAGACGTGATTTGGGACTCAGACATTGATGCATAGTCTAGCTCAGTGGCTTATTAGCTTTCTTTCTTTTTTTTTTTTTTTTTTTTTGAGATGGAGTCTCAGTGTGTTGCCCAGGCTGGAGTACAGTGGCATGATCTCAGCTCACTGCAGCCTCTGCCTCCTGGGTTCAAGTGATTCTCCTGCCTCAGACTCCCAAGTAGCTGGGACTACAGGTGTGTGCCACCACACCTGGCTAATTTTTGTATTTTTAGTTGAGATAGGTTTCTGCATGTTGGCCTGTCTGGTCTTGAACTCCTGACCTGCCTGGCTTCCTAAAGTGCTGGGATTATTACAGGTGTGAGCCACCGTGCCTGGCCAGCTATTTGTTTTTGATCCTTTGTTAAAAGAAATCTTGGATTTCTCAAAGGAAACTATTATTAGGATTTTTATAGACATTAAATATATTATGTTTAATGTATGTATTATAGGTTTGGCACATTTTAGTGCTCATTAAGTTATAGCTATGGTTGTTATTCAATTTCATCTTTTCTAGATACAACAATAATTTCTGAAACAGAAGCTATGATTTCAGAGTTTCATAAGTAAATAGTAGAAACACAAAGGCTGATATTTTTCAATATGGATGTATTTTGCTAATATTTTCAATAAAATCTTTTAGAGAAGTCTTTTAGAATATGAATCCTGTATAAGTGGATTGGGTGGATTCGCTATACACTTAAAAAGTCAGCTTGAGGGAAATCATTAATGTCAAAAGCCATATATGTGGGATGCCTTGATGTTTCTGAAGTGGTCGGTGTTTAGAGGGAGGAATTGCAAAGAAGCATTGATGTTTCAAGTAGTCTACATCGGTGGTGCCCAACCTTTTTGGCACCAGGGACTGGTTTTGTGGAAGACAGATTTTCTGCGGACCAGAGAAGAGAGGGAAGGTTTTGGGATAATTCAAGCACATCACATTTATTGTGCAGTTTATTTCTGTTATTACTACATCATAATGTAAAATAATAATGCAACTCACCATAATGTAGAACCAATGGGAGCCCTGGGCTTGTTTTCCTGCAGCTGGATGGTCCCATCTGGGTGTAATGGGAGACAGTGACTGGTCATCTGGCATTAGACTCTCATAAGGAGCACACAACCTAGATCCCCTGCATGTGCAGTTCACAATAGGGTTCGCGATCCTATGAGAATCTAATGCTGCCACTGATGTCACAGGAGGTGGAGCTCTGGTGGTAATGCAAGTGATGGGGAGCAGCTATAGATACAGATGAAGCTTCACTCATTCACCTGCCACTCACCTCCTGCTCTGTACTTCCGGTTCCTAACAGGCCACAGACTGGTACAAGTTCATGGCTCAAGGAGTTGGGGACCTCTGGTCTATGCAGTATTTTCTTTCTCATGGATACCATGTCCTTGCATTTGAAATTGTTAGAGAAAAAGTAGCCCCTGCCTCTTATTTTCCTTCTACTCTTCTGTATCTGTTCTCAGAAGGCCAAATCAAGAGAATGAATATATATATATGTATAAAACACTGGTGATCTTTATCTAGTCATTTCTGAAATAACTCTACAACTAGGACAAAGCAATGGACTTTTATAGATATTCTAATGGTACTTAAACTAAAAAATATAAATATTTACTTTAAAATGGGAGTTCAAAAGAGAAGCAATAATGAAAGTTAACTTGATTGCCAAATAAGCAGAATGTACTTTAGGGGTAAAACCATGGAGGAATAAGTTTTTTTCTTAATTAAGATGGAGTTGGAGTAATGACATTCAATTTCTTATTGCATATTATTACATATAATATGTGCAAATGTTGCTGTGTAAAAATATAAAACAAATAAAAAAATTGAATTGAACTGCATCCTATTACCTGGTCTTGAAATAAGAAAAAAAAAAAAAAAACTAAATTAGAAAAGTAGCTCTGCCTTTTTATTTTGGATACTTCAGAATGGATTTTTGACTTTTCTAAGAAGTAACATGAATAATTCAGGGATAGAGCATAATGCTGTTGAAAATGGTTAAAACTGCATAATGCTGTTAAAATGGTTAAAGTCCCTAATTATGTTGAAGGAATTCAGTGGCGAGGTCTGGGAAATGACTCAGCTGAGCTTGTCAGCTCACTCACTGACCCACTCAAATTCCTAAACAGAAATCTGGACTCTTTCTAAGTCATTACTTCAGCTCAGGAAACTTTAGGCAACTTCATTTTGCCTAAAGTGGGCTTTGAGACTCCAGAACAATTTTGGGGAGGGAGTAGGTTAATTGAAGTAGAAATAAAGCTCACCTATAATAATGGGGTTTATAGGGATGAATATTTCTTGTCTAAATGTATTTTCATTGTAGCAGCTAATTACTACCAATTTGAATCTATCTAAATAGAAATAATGTTTTCTCCACTATTGTTTTATGAACGATACATATGTTAATGCCAAGGGCTTATTATTTTTAAGGAAACTTATTTATACAGTTGACCCATACAAAATGCTGAGGTTAGGAACACCGACTCCTGTGAGGCTGAAAATCCCTGTTTAACACATTTTTCTTTTTTTTGAGACAAGGAGACAAAGTCTCACTCTATCACCCAAATTAGAGTGCAGTGACATGATCTTGGCTCACTCACTGCAATCTCCTCCTCCTAGGCTTAAGCGATCCTCCTTCTTCAGCCAACACAGTAGCTAGGACCACTGTCATGTGCCACCACGCCCAGCTAATTTTGCCCAGGCTGGTCTCAAACTCCTAAGCTCCGGTGATCTGCCGGCCTTGGTCTTGCAAGTGCTGGGATTACAGGTGTGAGTCACCGTGCCTGGCTCCAAATTATTTTTTTCCTGAACATATGTTCTCTAAATTTCTTGATATTTGAAGTTACCATAGTCTGTTTAGCTGCCTAATAATCTATTTGGGAGTAATTTAAAACATTTTAATGTGACTTTATATCCTGCAAGCAATTCCAAATGGAATGACTTGAAGAGATGTCCTATATTGTGGCTAAACTGTTAGGTAGCTCAAAAAATTATTTGTAAATAGCTATTTGCAAAAGGTAAAGGTAAAAAAGCAGAATGTGAGAAATTGATTTTGAGGAACTAGTTCCCTTATTATAAAAAGACTCCAAGAAAACCTCTCAAGAAGTAGTTCTAGAGATAGCTGACACTTTTAAATAAAATTCACCCAATCAAGGTAATACAAAGAAAAGATTTAACAAAAGTTGCGTATTTGGGAAGTCATGTGCGGGTAAAATGAGTTAATTTGCATTTGCATTATGCCATTTACATTATGATACACTAAGATTCTCAAAATATTTTGGTTTTTGAGGAAAGAGGTGATATATACAAACACACATGGAGGGCTATAATGAAGGGTTTTTTTTTAAAATTTATTTATTATTATTATACTTTAAGTTCTAGGGTACATGTGCATAACGTGCAAGTTTGTTACATATGTATACTTGTGCCATGTTGCTGTGCTGCACCCATCAACTCGTCAGCACCCATCAACTCG
>NW_012109397.1:15960-53051 GCF_000951045.1 Mandrillus leucophaeus | reverse complement strand
AAGGACCTCTTCAAGGAGAACTACAAACCACTGCTCAGTGAAATAAAAGAGGACACAAACAAATGGAAGAACATACCATGCTCATGGACAGGAAGAATCAATATCATGAAAATGAAATGTTTAATGGTCGGGTGATTTCTACCTTTTTTGTAGGTGGAGTAAAGGCAATTAATTGGCTTCATATAAGCAAACAAAAATGATGTGGGTGACATGTAAAAAATTATCAAATTGTTAAATATGAAATAATCTGTTGGGTTGTCTAATATTTTTTATTGCAGATTTCAAAGCATCCAAGTGTTCATCTTCGTTTAGTTAGAGCTCTTTGTTGAGATGCAGTGCTGAGAAGTTAATCCTCTAATGTAGAGGTCAGCAAACTTTCTGTAAAGGGCCAGACAATACATGTGTTCAGTTTCTGGGGCCATGTAACCTCTGTTGCAGTACTCAACTCTGCTGTGGCAGGATGAAAGCAGCCGTAAGCAATATGTAAATGACTGATCATGACTATGTTCCAATAAATCTTTATTTTTAAAAACATGAGGTAGGAGGGATTTGGCCCTTGGGCCATAGTTTCCTGACCCCTAGTTTGAGATTACTTTCCTGTGGGAAACATGAACATTTGCTTGATGGGGTTTAAGGAAAATGAAATAAAAAGTTATCATTTCTGTGACTTAAAAAAAAAACCTTGATTATTCTACAGTTCTAAACATTCTATAATAGCTTATTATAGGTATGATCTTTTGTGGAAACAAGACAAATCTTCAATTGCCTTTTTTTTTTTCTTTGAGAAGGAATCTCGCTCTTGTTGCCCAGACTGAAGTGCAGTGGCGCGATCTCAGCTCACTGCAGTTTCTACCTCCCGGGTTCAAGCAATTCTCCTGCCTCTGCCTCCCAAGTAGCTGGGATTACAGGCACCCACCACCATGTCTGGCTAATTTTTGTATATTTAGTAGAAACGGGGTTTCACTATGTTGGCCAGGCTGGTCTCAAATTACTGACTTCAGGTGATCTGCCTGCCTCAGCCTCCCAAAGTACTGGGATTACAGGCACGAGCTACTGTGCCTGGCCTCTTTAATTGATTTTTGTCTGTCTGTATAACTCTGGGACCCATTCTAGCCTCAATGCATTCTAAAGACAGAACTGATTTACTTCATTTCTATATTCCCAAAGCACAGTACCCATCACTAAATAGGTACGTAATAGATATTTTAATTGAAGCATCAAGTGTTTAAACATTTTTAGGCTGCTTTAAATGCATGGAAATTTTGACAAAAGTCTAGAAACAAGGACATATTCAATGACAATAAATGTTTTTCTTCCTTTTAGAAACATTTTTATTGCTGTAGTACAAAAAAGTTCTGGATTAAAACCTATGATTCAGGAGTTCCATGTAGTCTAAGACAGGCCAGTTAGTTTTATGTCAGAGTACTATCAAATACAGTGCCTGGAGAGCTCACATCCAATTCGGCAATATTCCAGTGTCTGTGGCGCTGCAGAAGCAACTTGCAGAGTGAATCCTGATTCCATTATCAAGCTCTTTTGTGAGAGCAGTAAATATGCCCAGGGTCTAGCAGGTTTTCTTTAAGCTCCAATGACAGCTGATAGACAGAAAATGTTGACTGGAAAACTTTCCAAGGAGAAAAGTAAATGTCTCATGCCGTGACAATGTTTTGCAACTATTGTTTGATAAAGAGAGGTTACAGTTATAGTAATAGCAGTAAAGGATGGCATGGATGAGTAAACCCCATACTCCTGGTCATGAAATTTTTTCAGTAGTTGAATAACTGGTACAATGAACAAGAACAACCTGTGATGTAATGAAAAGATAATTTTATTTTTTTCTCTAGTAATGTCTCTACATGTATTTGGTGGATATACTTTGTCCTCTTCCCTGACTGAAAACCAGTCCTTGTCTGATTACTCTTAGGAAATAGGAAGCCCTACTGTGACTTAAGTCATAAGCAAAATTTCGTTTCTGAAATTAAAAATGTTTTAACTCTACTGATTTACATTACCTCCTGAGACAAAAACTGGACAAAATATATGAAACAACAGTTTCGAAGATGTTGGATGTCAGGTAATGAAAGACAGTGATGTCTGAAAGACAGGAAACACACAAGATTGCCTTGAGAGAATTTCCAGGCTTCTGTGCAGGAAGCAGGAATGTGAGCAGAGTCCAGTAGACATCCTGAATTGAAGACAAGGAGCTGACAGTACAAGGTGACAAAATCATCTGTAGTGTACAGGACAGAGTCCTGGAAAAGAGAGATTTACACAAAGAAAGAACCCTTGAGACCCGCATGAGGACTCCATAGGATATTTAGCCAAGTGCTTATCACCATATGCATGTGAGCAAACAATAGACTTGAGTCCAGGGAAATAAGTATCTGAAAGGAATAGCAGGTCAGTCTGTGGCAATCGATCAAGGTTGGAAGGGTAACTTTCCTTATTAGCCAGCCTGGAAAACTACACAATTAATGGGACATTGAGTAGAGTATTTAGAAGGGTATTCCCTCAAAAGTGTGGAATAAGTAAACCAACTGTTAAACGCTGTTTTAAATATTCAGTTTTTCAAACTTAAGTAGAGATGTGAAAGATATAAAAAAGATCTAAATCAGAATTTTAGATCAAAACCGCAATGTGGAAGATAAAAAGTACACTGACTTGGACTGATGTAAGGTTTGATATCATGGCAGAAAAGATGAATAAAGTTGAAGGCATAGTACTGTAATAGACTATCCAAATTGAAGCGCAGAGAAAAAGAAATGTAAAAACATGAACATCAGTGAGCTGTAGGACAACTTCAAGTACACTAATGTGCATGTTATTGCCCCAAGGTGGGTGAGGAGAAAAATACTAAAAAAAAAAGGCTGGAAATTTGTTAAATATGATGAAAACTGTAGATCCACAGAACCAGAAATTCAAACTCCACACAGCAGAATAAAGAGCACTGGAAATGGTAACTGTATCAGTTAATGCATGTGATGTTTTCCTTATTTATCTCACTTATAGATATAATTGACTATTAAAACAAAAACTGTATTATGGGGCCTATAGCCTATATAAGTAAAAATGTAAAAACTAGCATAAAGACAAGGAAGGGAGAAATTGAAGTACATTATTGGAAATTTTGTTATACTGTATATAATAGTATGGATGAAGGTGTGTTGTGGTAAGTTAAAAATGTAGTCTATAAACCCTAAAACAACCACTGAAATATCAAAACAAAAGTTTATAGCTAATATGCCAGGAGAGAAAATGAATTCATAAGAATACTTGATCTGAAATAAACAAGAAAAAGATGAAAAAAAGAAAAAAGCAGATGAAGCAAATAGTAGACAAATAGCATGATGATAGACTTAATTATAGTAATAGCCATATTGAATGTAAGTGTTATGAACAGCCCAATAAAAGCAGGGTTGATAGCTTGGATAAAAAAGCAAGACCTCATTTATATGTTGCCTTCAATAAATCAATTTTAAATACAAAGACACAGATAGTTTAAAAGTGAAAGAATAAGAAAGATATGCAGTACTAACACTGGTCAAAAGAAAGTGTCTCTATTAATAAGAGACAAAATAAATTTCAAAGAAAGGAATATTACCAAAAAAGAATAAATGATCATTGTGTAAAAAAGGCATGCCATTCTGAAATGTTTTTTTAAACCAAATAACAAACATTAAAATATGTGAAGCAAAGCAAAACAAGACAAAACCTTATAGAACTATAAGGAGAAATAGACAAATTCACAGTTGAAATTAGAGATTTGAGTACCTCTCTGGATAATTGATAAAACGCTTGATAAAACAAATCAGCAAAAATACAAAAGACTTGATAAACAGTCTCAACCAACTTGATCTAATTGTCAGTTATAGAGTTTACCACACAACAAGACTTGAATGCATGTTTTCCAGTCATATGGAACATTTGTCAAGATATGTCATAGTTTGGTTCAAAATACATGTTTAAATTAGTTTATAACAATTCAAGTCATACAAGATATATTCTGTGGCCACACAGAATTAAACTACAAATCTAACAGAAGGTTCTCTAGAAAATTCTCAAATATTTGGAAACTAAATGCCATAATTCCAATAACCCGTAAGTCAAAGAACTAACTAAAAAAGTTTTTGAAAATGTTTTAAACTAAATAAGCATAAAAGCTGGGCCAGACACCGTGGTTCGCACCTGTAATCCCAGCACTTTGTGAGGTCAAGGTGGGCAAATTAGTTGAGGTCAGGCATTCCAGACCAGCCTGACCAACATGGTGAAACCCTGTCTCTACTAAAAATACAAAAATTAGCCGGGCATGGTGGCAGGTGCCTGTAGTCCCAGCTGCTCGGGAGGCTGAGATCCGAGAATCGCTTGCACCCAGGTGGCGGAGCTTGCAGTGAACCGAGATGGCGCCACTACACTCCAACCTAGGCAACAAAGTGAGATTCCATCTCAAAAAAAAAAGCTTAAAAGTACAACTTATCAAAATGTATAGCCCCAAATGTCTTTATTATAACAGAAGAAATTTCTCAGATCAGTGACTTCAGTTCCTCCTTAAGAAACTAGAAAAACAAAAAAGCTGAACTCAAAATAAGCAGAAGAAAGAAAATAAAGTTCAGAGCAGAAATCCATGATTCTTTGAGAACATTGATAAAATCAATACATTTCTAACCAGAGAAACTGGGGGAAAAAAGAAGAAAGAGATACACAATGAATGAAATAGGGAGCATCAGTGTTGATTTTATAGACACTAAAAGGATAATATGGAAATATTCTGAACGGCTTTGTCCTCATATATTCAACAATTTAGAAAAAATGGGAAAAGTACATAATTACAAATACCATTCAAGAAGAAACAGACTCATGATGAAATCTTGCCATGTTAAAAATAAAGAAAAAATAGACAACCAGAATAGTCCTATGTTTATTAAAGAAATTGAGTTTGTAGTTAAAAACCTTCTCACAAAGAAATCACAGGTTCAGATGGCTTCCTTGGTGAATGCTACCAAACATTTAAGGAAGTAAATATCTCCAAAAAATTGAAGAACAAGGAATGTTTTCCAACGTTTTCCAAGAGATCAAGAATATAATTATCACAAAACTAGAAAGACATTAAAAGAGAACTACAAATGTCACTTATGAACATAGATGTAAAAACCCTAAACAAAATATTAGCAAACCAAATTCAACAATATATGAAAAGGATAATATAGCTTGGATAAGTGGTTGCTAGCCACACAAGGTTGGTTTACCTTAGAAAAGTAGTCAGTGTAATTCACAATATTAACAAACTATAAGAGAAAAACCATATGATCATATCAATTTATACAGGGAAAGCATTAAACAAAATTCAGCATCCATTCCTTATAAATACTTTCCGTAAGTGGGACTAGAAACATCTTCAAACTGATAAAGGCAGTTAGGAAAATTTACAAATGTCATACTTGATGGTGAAAGGCAGAATGTTTTTCCTTGAGGTGTGATCTTACCACTTCTTTTCAGCACTACACAGGAACTTTTTACTAGTGCAAAGAAACACGAAAATGAAAGAAAAGCGAATGATAAAGGAAATAAATAATTAAAACATCTTTGTTTACACATGACCTGAGTGTCCATTTAGAAAATCTGATGGAATCTGTTCAAGCAAGCAGGCAAACAAACAGTACCTAATAGGGCTAATAAGTGAATTTAGCAAAGTTTCCAGACACAACATCTATATGCAAAAATCAATTGTATCTTCACTATTTGGGTGATGGGTACTCTAGAAACCCAGGCTCTACCATTCTGCAATATACCCATGTAACAGATCTGCACATTATCACCGAATCTAAAATAAAATAAAAATTTAAAAACCTAAGAACAGAGAAAGCTAATTTATGGTAGTAAAAATCAGAAGTTAATGATTTGAAGTGGTAGTGGAATTTATGAGAAAGAAGCATGAAAACAATTTCTGGGATTATATGATGGAAATACTCCATGTCTTGAATTGAGTGGTAGTTACATGAGCATACACAATTACTAAAACTCATCCAACTGTATAAAACTCACTTGTAAAAAAAAAAAAAAAAAAAAAAAACTTGTTGGAATTTTGACTGGGATTGTATTGAATCTGTAGATCAAGCTGGGAAGAACTGACATCTTGATGATATTGTCTTCCTATCTCCCATCCAAGTGCTAACCAGGCCCGACCCTGCTTAGCTTCCAAGATCAGACGAGATCGGGCGCGTTCAGGGTGGTATGGCCGTAGACGATACTGTCTTCCTATCTATAAACATGAAATTACTCTCTATTCATTCTTTGATTTCTTTCATCAGAGTTTTGTAGTTTTCCTTACATAAAACTTGTATATATTTTCTTAGATTTATACATAAGCTTTTTAAAAGATGCTAATGTTAATTGTATTGTATTTTCAATTTCAAATCACAATTGATAATTGCTGGTGTATAGGCAAGCAATTGACTTTTTAATATTAATCTTGTGTCTTGCAACTTTGCTGTAATTGTTTATTAGTTCCAGAAGTTTTTGTTATTGTTGTTGCCTCTTTTGGCTTTTCCACATAAACAATCATGTTATCTGCAAGCAAAGACAGTTTGATTTTTTTTTTTCATCCGTATATGTTTTCTTTTCTTTTCTTTTCTTATTGCCTTAGTTATGACCTCTCGTACAATGTTGAATAGGAGTGCTAAAAGTGGACATCCTTGCTGTCATCCTGATGTTAATGGGAAGCACCTATTTTCTCAGATTTCAGTATGATGTTAGCTGTAGTTTTTATTTTATGGTCTTTCTCAGATTGAGGAAGTTACTCTCTATTTCTACTTTGCTGAGAGTTTATATCATTAATGGGTGCTGGATTTCAACAAATGCTTTTTCTTCTTCTGTTTATATGATTATGTAATTTTTTTCTTTTTTAGCCTGTTGATGGGGTGGATTACATTAATTGATTTTTAATTGATTTTTGAATGTTGAGCCCATTTTGCTTACCTGAATTAAAGTCCGCTAAGTTGTTGTGTATAATTATTTTTACACATTGTTGTAATCTTTAACTTTTTCCCATTTACTATGATGTTGGCTGTGGGTTTATCGTATTTGACCTTTTTTATGTTGTATGTTCCTTCTATACCTAATTTGTTGATAGTTTTCATCATAAAGGGTGTTGAACTTTGTCAAATGCTTTTTCTACATTTATTAAAGTGATCATATGGTTTTTGCCCTTCATTCTGTTAATATGATGCATCACTTTATTGTTTTGTGTATGTTAAAACATTCTTGCATGCCTGGGATAAATCATAGATAATAATAGTGGATGATCTTTATAGTGTGCTGTTGAATTCTGATTGCTGGTATTTTGTTGATGACTTTTGCATCCACAGTCATCAATGATATTGGGCTGTAATTTTTGTAGTTGTTTTATTGTCTGTATTTGATGTCAGGGTAATGCTGGCCTTGTAGAATAAGTTTACAAGAGTTTCCTCCTTTTTACTGTTTTGGAATAATTTGTAAATAATTGGTGTTCATCTTTAAATGTTTTTGTAGAATTCAGCAGTGAAGCTATTAGGTGCCAAACTTTCTTTGATGGGGACTTTTTATTACTGCTTCAATCTTGATTTCTTCGATGCTTTCCAACTGTTGACATAATTGTTCATAGCAGAATCTTACAATTTTTTCAATTTTTGTAGTCACAGTTTTAAGGTCTTTTTTTGTTATTTATGATTGTATTTTTTTTTAGTCTCTCTTCTTAGTTAATCTGGCTAAAGGTTTGTTGACTCTGAGATTGTCTATTATAAAATAAACTTTGTTTTCCTGATCTTTTGTATTTTTTAGGCTCTATTTTATGTGTGTTCCGATATTTATTATTTCTTTTGTCCTACTCATTTTGGGCTTTTTTTTTGTTTTCTAGTTCCTTGAAATGCATTGTAAGGTTGTTTATTTGAGATTCTTTTCTATTTTGATGTAGGCATTTATTGCTATCAACTTCCCTCTAAGGACTGCTTTTGTTGTGTCCCATAAGCTTTGGTGTTTCCATTTTTATTTGCTTCAAGAAATTTTAAAAATAAAAAAAAATTCTATTGACCCATTTGTTGTTTAGGAACATTTTGTTTAATTTCTGTATATACTGTTTTCAATGTTCTTCCTGATACTGATTTCTAGTTTTATTTCATTATGATCGGAAAAGATACTTGATTTTGATTTTTCAAATTTGTTAAGGCTTATTTTGTAACTGAACATATGTTCTGTCCTGGAGAATGTTCCATGTGCACTTGTGAAGAATGTGAACTCTATAGCTGTTTGATATAATGTTTTGTAAATATCTGTTATGTCCATTTGGTCTAGAATGCATTTTAAATTTGATATATCTTTGCTGATTTTGTTTGGATGATCAGTTCATTGCTGAAAGTGGAATGTTGGAGTAAGCTATTATTACATTCCTTTCTGTCTCTCACTTTAGATCTACTTTTGCTTTATAGATATGAGTGTGCTGATGTTGGGTGCATATATTTTTATTATTGTTATATATCATTTTATATTGACCCCTTTATCATCACATAATGGTATTTTTTGTCTCCTTTTATAGTTTAAAAAGAAACTTCAGGTTATTTTATCTGATAGAAATATAGCTAGCTACTTCTGCTTTCTTTTGGTTTGCATTTGCAAGGAATATCTTTTGTTCATTCATTTTCTTTCAGTCTAAGCATGTCCTTCCAAATGAAGTGAGTCTCTTGTAGGTGGCATATAGTTGGGTCTTGATTTTTATTCATTCAGCCACTCTATTTTCTTTTTTTTTGAGACGGAGTCTTGCTGTGTCACTGGGGTGGAGTGCAGTGGCGCGATCTCGGCTCACTGCAACCTCTGCCTCCGAGGTTGAAGCAATTCTCTTGCCTCAGTCTCCTAAGTAGCTGGGAGTATGGGCATGCACCACCATACCCAGCTAATATTTGTATTTTTAGTAGAGACGGGGTTTCACCATGTGAGCCAGGATGGTCTTGATCTCTTGACCCTGTGATTCACCCACCTTGGCCTCCCAAAGTACTGGGTTTACAGGCGTGAGCCACTGAGCCCGGCCTTTGCCACTCTATTTTCTAATTGGAAAATTTAATCCATTTACATGCAAGGTAATTATTGACAGCTAAGGACTTGGCACTGCCGTATTATTTGTTCTCTAGTTGTTTTGTAGCTCCATTCTTCCTTTTTTCCTTCTTACTGTCTTCCTGTGTTGTTAAGCAATTTTCTCTCTCAGTATGTTTTGATTCCTTGGTTTTTGTTTTTAGTGTAGTTATTACAGATTTTTGCTTTGTTGTTACCAGGAAGTTTACAAAAACCATCTTATTGTCGTAACAGGTTATTTCGATGGGATAACAGTTTTTATCACCAAGAAGAAAATACTGTTTCTTTTGACTCATTCATTTTACTTATTCGTAAGCTATAGTCACCAAATTCATTGTTGCTATTATTGTTTTGAATAAACTATTATCTGTTAGATTGCATATGAGTAAGAACACCGTTCACCCAAAAAGATATGTTTGGCATACCAGCACATAAAAAACACTTAACATAAGTTGTGCTTAGGGCAATGCAAGTAAAATTTCAGTAAGATGCCACTATTTTACCTGATAGAATTAATAAAATTAGAAAGCAAATTTTATCAAGATGTGGTGGAGCCCTCATATACTGCTGGTAAGAATATAAAAAATATGATAATCACCTTGGAAAACTGTCAGTTTCTTAAAAACTTAGACATATACCTAGCATATAACCTACCACATTACCTGCCATATAACCACAAGAAAATAAAACATGTATCCAATTTTCATAGCAGCTTTTTTTTTGCAATAGTCAAAAACTGGAAACAACCCAAATGTCCACCAGCACATGAATGGATAAACAGATTATGGTGTATCCATACAATGAAATGCTACTCAACAATAAGATAGAATGAACTATTGTTACATACTACAATGTCAGTTTATCTCAAAATACGCTAAATGAAAGTAGATAAAAATATTATACACTGTATGATTTCATTTATATGAAATTTTTAAAAATGCAAACTGCAGTGACAGTAAGCAGATCAGTGGTTGCCTGGGGGTGTGGTGGAGGACTTGAAGGAATGAGATAGAGCAGGGAGTGATGTGCTGGTTAAATGTCTTTCCCTTGAATGCCCAGTCCTCTGGGATTTTATCACCATGGCTTCTGCTCTAGCTCAGAGATGTCAAAGCTGGACTTGGTGAACCAGGTTTGAAGAATTATTCTACCTCAAATATCAATTGTTTCTCTACCAAGAAACCACACTTTTAGGATCTCAGTGAAACATCCATTTTCATGTCACATTGCAGTTATCTGTATAATTAGAAGTAAGACCAGAACACAAATTTTGAAAAAATTTTAATGACATAGTGAATCAAAATAATCTATTCCCAGAGAATTAGCATGGATATGATACGGATCTGAATCAAATGTGTTTGGAGACTTTATTTATATTTTAGTGCATTCCCTAGTTCCATGTTATTTTAGGGAATTTAGCTTGAACCTCTCAGAGTAACAAAATTAAAGAGAGCCAGGTGTGATGGTGTGCCTGTAGTCCTGGTTATTTGGGAGGCTGAGGCAGAAGGATTGCTTGAACCCAGGAGTTTGAGTCCTGGGCAACATAGCGAGACTCTGTCTCAAAAAAATTAGAGTCAATTTTATTAAAATCATTAATGAGTCAGAGATTTTTATTACAATACTTGGTGACAGTTACACAATAGTAATACCTTGTGGTTAACATCCACTAGCTTCATAGTACATATGTACATAGCTACATAGTACTAGTGCTATCTAGTAGGACATTCGTGTTTTCATTCTTTAAATATCAGGTAAGTAGAATTAAGACAGTATTTCTATGATATTTCTACAGTAAGATGTGGGCCAGAACAATGAGTTACTTTACTCTCATTCAGTCAGCTTCCAGTTGTAAATTACTGCCCCTCCATGATACACCTGGCCCTGGCCACTGAAATGTTCTTGAGAACTAGAAGTAAGTAGCAAAATGCATCTGGTTTGGGAGTCAGCTTTTCTCCCTCCATTCTCTGATAACGAGTAGCAGAATGACCAAAAGGTAAAAGAACAGTAATCTGTACTTTGAAACACTATTTTTCTCTAAATTTTATATTTAAAAATTTAAGAATATGTTTTTTTAAAAAGAATTACTTGAATGATTAATACTCTATCATCAGTAACATTAGTGATAGCTATCATCTAAGGATAGGAACCATATAAATAACCTAGTATTGTTATTTCATTTTTATTTTCTCATTTCCATAATCTCTGTAATTTCCTCTCTCAGTCCCCTTTATAGTACTTAAAAAAATCACACAAAGTATCATTTGCATTTTCAGGCTTTTTTCTTTCTGTTTTAGCAAGGGCCTTATGACACCTGTGGAATAAGGTGTCCTTTAAAGCACCCTTCCTTTAAGATAGACATTTTGCTCAATTTCCCTGAGAATTATGAGGCTTATATGCATTATGGAGGGTTTGTGATTCACCTCCAGGTTGCAATTCTAGATGTTGAGTTGAAATAAAAAATGTTACCATTGGGCTTTAGTTACCTTAGAAAAATGTCTTTTCCTCATGCAGTCTCAAAAGTAAGAAAGATCAATCTGTGTGCTCTCACAGCCATTTCTGTGATGAAACTTCAAGGGAAGCAGTGATAAGATATGGTGTTCACATCTTTGGATTTTTGTACCTGCTGTTTGTCACTGTTATATTAATAAAATAAAATATTTTAAAGCAGTGCAAAATTTATATTTTGAAGAGTTTATCTGTAAAGGTGAAATTTGGCAGGGCATATTTTATCACCCAGTTCTGGCCATTTAGAAGGATGACTATTAGTTAAAAGGATATGCTTGCAGGGTAACTTAAAAAGTCCTTCTTTAGAAGCATTTTTGCAAACATGTAAAACTAATAATTCTGTCTGCAAGTTATATGGTTAAACTCTTATGTAATCATTAATAAAGATGTTTATATTTATATGTTCATTATACACAACCAAGCATATTTATAAAATATCTTTTTAAATATAAAAATATAATTACAACAGTTTACCAGAAATAATAGTTATGAACCTTTGAAATATCTTCACAATATGCCAGAATGTCTTGGCCTGTTTTGTAATAGAGTTTCTACTACGAGATTCATTTGTCAACTCTGATATTTCCATTGCCTTGCAAGAGGCACTAAGCTACATCCTCTTATGCCACAATGCCATGTTTATTAAGAATGCAATTTCTTGTATTTGTTTTTAATTGTAGAAGACGTATTATTCTTTGACAATGCAGTGTTGTTTAAGGTATTTCTGAAGAATAAAATACATTGAGAATTATATTGCTTATCCACATTTACCTTTTAATCTGTGACTACAGAAATATTTTAAAATTTATATTTTCAGTTACTTCCCCTAGACTTTTTACAAGTACAGAATTTAACTAATGTGCATATTATAGGTTATGCCTGTTCTGTAATGTGCATGCTTATGAATTTTTTAAATATAAGGCTCTAGTAAACGTTGATTTTTCAGTGGATATACCTTTTATTGTTTTCTGTTTTCTAGAAAAGTGCTCCCAATTATAGACAATTTAGAAATAAAATTTAAAACAATTATATGTATTGTATTAAATTAGTAAATTGTTAGACATTTCCATACATGGTAACATTGAATAGGGTTGAGTTGGCAGGAACAAATGAATAGATTCAAGAGATATTTAGAAAGTAAAATTGTAAGAATTTGGTGATGTCTTTATCCCCTATTTTAACATATTTCTCCTTCAAAACTTGGCCCTCAATTCCTTGATTTTTAGCAGTTTTGTTTTTTTTTTTTTTTTTTTTTTTTTTGAGACAGAGTCTCCTTCTGTCTCCCAGGCTGGAGTGCAGTGGTGCAGTCTCGGCTCACTGCAACCTCTGCCTCCCGGGTTCAAGCCATTCTCTTGCCTCAGCCTCCTGAGTAGCTGGGATTACAGGTGCCTGCCACCACACCTGGCTAATCTTTGTGTTTTTAGTAGAAACGGGGTTTTACTGTCTTAGCCAGTCTGGTTTCAAACTCCTGATCTCAGGTGATCCATCCACTTTGGCCTCCCAAAATGCTAGCATTACAGGCATAAGCTATCCGCGCCCAGCCTAGCAGTTCGTTCTTGACCTCCAATCTGTTCCATTCATTTTCTTTGACTTTCTTGAGACCTTCATCCACTGATTCCACTATTATTTTTATCAATCACCACTGCCTTTTAGATTAACTTCTCTACTACGTATCATAGATTTTATGATTCATAATTATAATCACTTTCTTGCAATAACCCCCTATTCCTTGTCCTTCTCTTCTATATACTCATCTGTGTTGGGAAAACCAGCCCCTCATCACTCAGCTGGTACCCTGAGTCCAGCAGAGACAAAGGAGTTAGAAAGAGACAGATTAAGCATTTAAAAGGTGGGTCCAGGGGACCGGAGTGTCAGAGGCTTACTCAAGGCCCAGAGCTTTCGGGCTCCGCCCAGTTAATTGGTTTACAAGCTCTTTGTTCTTAGGGCAGATGAGAGAGGGAGGGAGGGATGAGGAAAAGGATTAATCAGTGTAGGAGAACTCGTGAGTCATTCAATAAGATGCATAGCAATGGCAGTTTCTGTAAATTTCCTTGAGCAAAGATGTGTGTCTAAACTACTTAAAATCTTTAACTTATGGGGACTGAAATGGGTGGGAGCGGGTTTCAGAAGGAACCGAGATGTTTGATTATACTCCACTGCTTCAAGGGAGTGTTATCTCCCTGAGCAACCTGTGGAATGCTGCTGAGCGGTATGCTCTCAGGGCATAAAGACATGAAGGCAATAAGGAGACTTTTCTCCTCAGAGGCTGCCCATGGCTCCCCATAGGTGTCTCACACAGGGGAGACCAACTCAACTGGCACCACAGAAACTCTCTTTCCCACAACCTGGAAAAACTCAATCCTAATTAAACTCTATGATCTGACCTTTGTACCTGCTCTGAGCAGCTGAATGTTTCTAGAGCGAATCACCCAACCTTGTTGGTTGATTTCACTTTAAATTAGTTATAGTAAACCCTAAACAGGCACTCAAAAGTACCCAACAATCCCCCAGGAGGCATGAGTGCACATACACATACCTGCACAAGTACATGTAATTCATAGATAGATAGGAAATGAAGAAATAAATGAAAAGGAGATGTCAGGGAAACTACTGCTTTTTCTGGCATATAGGCCCAGATATCTTATGAGGAACACACGAGGCAAGTTGGGTCAAGGCAAGGTGGATGAATTCACTTTTGTACATTTTGCAATTAAAGCGACTTTGTGACATCTTAGAGGAGATGTTAAGTGTGCATTTATTACATAGATTTAAAATTTAGAGTAGAACTCTGGGTGAAAAACCCTGATTTAGGAAACTTTGGTAAACCTAGGAAGAGAGCATATAATGGTGAAAGAATGGGGCAGAAATGAATCTAGACAACCTGTAGCATCTAAACGTAATGAGGAGTGATGGGCCAGCAAAGGCAAGGCCAGAAAGTAGAGAATAATTTGAGATCAGGGAAAAGAGGGCTTTAGAAAGAAATGGGGGGTGGGCATGGTGGCATATACTTATAAATCGTAGCACTTTGAGAGGCCCAAACAGGAGGATTGCTTGATGCCAGGAGTTTGAGACCAGCCTGTGCAATATAGCAAGACTTAATCTCTACAAAAAATAAAAAATTAGCTAGGTGTGGTAGCACATGCCTGTAGTCCCAGCTGCTAGGGAGGCTGAGGCTGCAGTGAGCTATGATCACACCACTGCACTCCAGCCTGGGCAACAATGAAGCTTTGTCTCAAAAATAAATACATAAACAAACAAATAAATAAATAAATGAAAAAAAGAAGAAATGGTGGAGGGAAGGAATCATCAGTGTACCAGTGTAGAATGTTGTGAAGATTTTTTTTATAACTTCATAACTAAGATATTTCATATCTTCACAGCACAAAGATTAAGACTAAATTATTTTATTCTTGACATTAAACAGACATCACGGTCGCTGGTTGCCTTAGGTGGAGAGTAACTTTGATCAATTGTGGAAGCCAAATTAGAATGGGTGGAATAATTGGAAGTGAGAGAATGGAGGCATATGCAGACAATCTTTTAAGGAGACGGCATGAAAAGAAAGCCTGAGAGAGGGTAGGTCCGTACCTGGAAGAGGAAGGAGATGAGGTGAGAGTTTAGTTTGTTGGTTTCCTATTTTTCACTCTAGGAAAGATGGAGCAATGAAATATAATCATAGCTTAATTGGTAGCATTAAGTTATCTGAAGAAAGAGAGGTGATCTGTAGCCTGGGAAAAGGGAAATTTGATATTAAGGATCTGGCAACTTTTATTCTGCAGAGAGAGAGAAGGGGAGAGAGAGAGAGAGAGAGAGAGAGAGAGGCTGAAGTTAGAAGGAATTCCAGTTTATTGTGCATTTCGTAGATGAAAGAAATGCCTATTGGGATCATACTGCTCCTGAGTTTTGGCTTCTCTCACTACTAATTAAGTCTCCCCACCATCTCCACTGCAAGTTAATAAATTGGTGCCGAGGTTTATTTATTAATCTTTTATGTGTTGAGTTAATTTTAATTGGGTTTTGAGAAGTTTTCTGGGTATGTGGATATAATGGAGTTTATGGACCTTCAAAAACTAAGGTATAGGCTGAAGAACAAGGTGCCTGCATTTAAATATCACTGGTTCAAATTGGTATAATAGTTTAGTTCCTCAGTTAATAAAAAGAATAAAAATAATAATTACTGTTTGTATAGCCCTTCTATTGCACACTTTGTACTTCACATATTTCTCATCCTTTCTGTAACTTTGCAAGCAGGCTATTATTATTTCATAGGTGAAAGAACTAAAGCTCAAATTAATTCTTTTTTTTTGGTTCAAATTTTACCATAGAAATATTTAAATGTATAGAAAAATAGTGCGAATAACCCCTATGGATTCCAGATACAAGAATTACTGATATCTGCCCATCTTGTTTCAGCTCTGTTCCCCCTACTCTGTCACCCCCAGATACATCTCTTTCTCACCAGCTTGGAGAATTTATATGCCTTGCCCAAGTCCACTCAACCAACAGACTTTATAAGTATCTACTACAGGTTAAATACTAAATGAGCAATTGAGAGTATAGACGGAATATCTGGTCCCTTCCAGTATGACCACAAACAGCAACAAGTGTTTGCTAGCCATTTTTTCTGTGAGAATTAACTCAGTTAATAATTACCATGATCCCATAAGGTTGGTATTACTGCTGTCTTACAGATGTGGAAACTGAGTTACAGAGAGGATAAAATGACCCACCCAAGAATGGGAAAGCTGGAATTCTGACCCAGATGATCTGGTTCCAGAACTGGTGCAGTCAGGTAGGGAGAGCAAACTATAAAGAATTTGGAATGATTAGTGGTGATAAGATGAAAGGATCTGGAAGGTTCATCCTTTTGGTGACATTGGCCAACTGGTAACCTTCTCTGCTACCTTTTTCATCTTCATCTCCAGATATAATCCTGCAAGGTAAGCAAACATTTGTATAACAGCACCCACCACATCATTAGAACCATGGCCTGGCTGGGTCTATCTCTTTGGTAGTTTGTGCAGTCAAGTCAAAGTGAAAGTAGAGAAAATTCGGAAGTTAATGACAGACTTTTTGGCCTGCTTGGTTTCTCAGAAGGTGTTAACTGAATAATGTGTATGACTGAATACGTTTAGTATAAGTTGGCAGGGCCGGCCTCTGAAAAGCCTTCGGGGGATGAAACTGGGACTGCTTTTTAACTGCCAGCTAGACATTGTTTCAGCTATGCTGAATTCCAAAGAGCTGGGCTTTATCGGCAGCTTGTTCACCGTATCATCATGTTACTTTAAATTAAATAATATCTCAGTCATTAATAAGCATTGTTCTTTCATCTGGAGTAGTGAAGAGTAGAAGAATTGCATTAGGAAGAAGATGTTCCTCTTGATTTATTTTCTTAGCTCCCCATGGATATTCAGTTATTATGTGACAAGCACTCAGATTAATTGCTTATGTGATTAGTAGCGATTTTTGCCCCTGCTCTGGAGACTAAAATGGCAGCTCTGTTACCCTGCAATTCAAAGGCAAATAGATAGGGATGCAAACTTATAGCCACAGTGCTGATATGAAGAGGGAAAGGAGAAAAGAAAAGAGAGGAAATGAAAGGAGTAGGTCGTAGAATACAATTTTTCTCCTTTGTTAAGAATCACGATATTGGGTGTATGAGAATGATCCCTTACAAATGAAATTCTTCTTAGAGGAATCAGTTGATGTTAGAATTTTTATCTCCTGACTTGAAGTCCAGAATTGTGCAATTGCTGCAATCTTACTTTGTCTTGAAAATTTATTTCTTAGAAATTCAAGCCAAACCTTCTATTCATCCTGGTAACTGAAAGGCAGTCCTCTTGGCTGATTCAGAGTGTGCCAGTGGGAAGTCAGGTCGCTTCTGACTGATGAACTGGCTTGAAGACATGTTATACTCTAAATTGCTTCCAAGTTTATTTTGTAAAACTCTATGGAAGGCTGTATTTTCTAGATGCTTGGCAAGCTGCTGGAGAGTAGTGTTCAGTAAGCAAACCATTTTAGTTATTCATCAAAACAAACTCTTACACTTCCACTCGCCTTCCAAATTCTCATTGAGCTTTTGATGGAAAGAGACTGTAACTCAGTAGGCTCACTTTCCTATTAAAAAAAAAAAAAAAAAGAAAAAAGGAAAGCAGCCCTCTGTCACAATGATTCACTAGAGGCAACTGCCCATATCCCAGTTCATCTAAAGTTCATTAAGTTCCAGTTCCCCCACATGCCAAGTTCCAATAACATTGTAATCTAAGAAGTGAAGGAAATAATTTATCCCAACAGTTTATGCACTTGTAAATGCCTTGCTAGGCTTGTGATGTACATGGTTGTATAGAGCTCATTACTGTATTTGACAAGTTTATGTATTAACTTTGGGCAATAGGAATTTTGCTTACATCCCGTTGGTCATATATTGCTAGTGAAACATTAGAATTCTGTTAGTTTGCATAATCTCAAGGTTTGAAATCATTATTTAGAAGAATGCTCTACTCTTCAAAAATTTGCAGAATTTGAAGAACATCATTGCAAATTCTACTCCTTATATTGCATGCCTCTTTGAAAAAAAAATCACTTTATTGAGGTGTGCTTGACATATGTACATAGTTAATGTACAATTTGATGAGTTTGGAGTATATGTCTTTCAAAATTATTGTTGTGCAATACCATGAATTATTATGTGGCTAATGAAAATGAGGAGAAGACATGGTGAAATATTAATGTGTTTTACTATATATAGTTTTACTATATATAGTTATTAAAAAGCATGAAAGTTTAAAAAGGTAAATTTGACTTTGAGAGAAAAATGAATTGTACCATTAGTGAGACTTAACCCACTAGGGATTTTAATCAATATCATGAAAACATTCAATATATTCTATGTTTGAGTTAAATATCCAATTTGAAAGAGAACTACTTGCTGAATTTGCATTCATTTTAGATACTGAGATTATTTTCGTGGCATTGTCTGGTAGAATCAGTTTTTGTAGAGGATTAGTTATATTGGTCGCTGACTGAATGGGATTATAACTGAATTATTATAAATATTGGTTGTTTTCTGGAAAAGAAAAGTTGTATTATAGTATATTAGGGTTCTTCAGAGAAACAGATAATGCTAGGATTCGAAACGCTGAGTTCAAAGGCCTGAGAACTGGATAAGTAATGATATAACTCTCAGTCTGAGGTTGAAGCCTAAGAACTGAGTTGGGGATGTTGGGGGTGGCTAGCCTGGGGGTGGGGATGGAGGTCTGAAGGCCTGAGAACAAGGAGCTCTGATGTCTGAGGGCAGGAGAAGATGAATGTGTCCCAATTCAAAGAGAGGAGAGAATTTGCCCTTTCTTCTCCATTTGGTCTATTCAGGCCCTCAGCAAATTGGATGGGGCCCACTCACATGGGTGAGGACAGATCTTTATTCAGCCTGCTGACTCAAATGCTGATCATTTCCAGAACACCCTCATACATACATCCAGAAATAATTTTTTTACCAGCTCTCTGGACATCCCTTAGCCCAGTCAAGGTGACACATAAAAGTAACCATCATA
This sequence comes from Mandrillus leucophaeus, assembly GCF_000951045.1. NCBI lineage: Eukaryota > Metazoa > Chordata > Mammalia > Primates > Cercopithecidae > Mandrillus > Mandrillus leucophaeus. The sequence continues at coordinate 33,906 of NW_012109397.1, read as the reverse complement.
TATAGACCGCAGGAAGGGGAAATATGAATTGCCCAATGATTTGACTATTGCTACAATAGAAAATAGAAAGAAAAAAATTTTCTATACTGATAAAGTTAATTAAATGGGTATATATTAAGTAAGAATTGTGATTTGAAGAGACATAAGACATATTCTCTTTTTTGTCATCTCTCTTTTGGGGACTATAGCCTAAGACTTCCTTAAATTTTTTTTTAACTGAAGCACATTTTATTTTAGTTCATGTGGGGCATGCCTGTCTAGACTTTTTAGTTACTTTTACAAAAATATCCACTAAATAATTCATGGATCTCATCTTCACCCATTTAACAACAAATATGTGTTCAGTGGGTATTGTATTTAAAAAACTATTCTAGGCATTGGGAATATAGCGGTGAAAACAATAGGCAGAGCCCTTTACCTTTAGGGGTTTACAACCTAATAGGGGAACAGACAACAGATCAATAATCATGTATAAACCAATTTCTGTATCTTAGGTGGATATAGATAAACATATATTAGGAAAATAAAGCAGAGTAGGGAAGCGTTAAGGAAGAAAGTGTTACTGTTTTTGAGTGGTTAAGAGAGGCCTCTCTTATAAGAGATTTTTTTTTTTTTGGACCAGAGATCTGTAAAATACAAGAGAACAGACTATTCTGTTCTAGGCAGAGGAACATGCTGTGATGGGCGTGGGCTTGACATGTTTAAGGATCATCCAGGAAGCCACTGTAGAGGAGGAGCAGTAGGAAGGGATAGGAGAGAGTAGCAGGTAGCCTGATTATACAGAACCTTGTGGTTATTTTAAGACTTAGATTTTGTTTGTTCTAATCTAAGAATTTTAGATTAGAAATTTTCTAATTTGTTGTTGTTGTTGTTGTTAGAGACTGGGTCTCACTCTTGTCACCGAGGCTGGAGTACAGTGGCACAGTCATAGCTCATTGCAGCCTTGAACTCCTGGACTCAAGCAATCCTACTGCCTTAGCCTCCCAAGTAGCTAGGAGTACAGGTGTGCACCACTGTGCCTGGCTAATGTTTTAAATTTTTCTGTAGAGACAGGATCTCACTATGTTGTCCAGGCTGGTCTCAAGCTCCTGACCTCAAGCAGTCCTCTTGCTTCGGCCTCCCAAAGGACTTAGGTTTCAATATGGAGAAAAATGGGAAGCCATTGAAGGATTTCGAGCAGAGAGATGTAATCTGATTTACAATTAATAGGATTACTCTATTTTTATTTGAGACACATCTCACTCTGTTGCCCAAAGCTAGCGTGCAATGGCATGATGTCAGCTCACCACAACCTCCATCCGCTTCCTGGGTTTGAGTGATTCTCCTACCTCAGACTCCCGAGTAGCTGGGACTACAGGCATATGCCACCATGCCTGACTAAATTTTCTATTTTTTTTTTTGGTAGAGATGGGGTTTCGACATGTTGGTCAGGCTGGTCTCAAACTCCTGACCTCAAGTGATCTGCCTACCTTGGCCTCCCAAAGTGCTAGGATTATAGGCATGAGCCATTGTACCTGGCCAGGATTACTCTTATTGCAGTGTGGAGATAGAGTGTAGGGACACAGGAAAGTAAGAGATTTCAGTTTAAAAAGCACTACAATAATTCAGTTGAAAGACAGTGGTGGACTTGGGGGGAGGTGATAGTGGGGAAGTTGGTGAGGAATGTGGAGTTCTAGATATCTATATTGCTAGTAGTAGGATTTCATGATGGATTGGATGTGTGATGTGAGAGAAACAGATCAACCTAAGAGCTATCTTCTCTGATTTGCAGAAGAGCAATACATTTTACTCTATTTCCTTTTTGTCTCTTTGAGGTGGTTGTAGGATGGAGTGTGTGGGCATGGGAGGGAGGAGACTCTTGAGGAGAGTTCAGCTTGGGCTTTATGCAGCCTTCATATTTGCTGTTCTCATGGGCTACTCCCCAAGCCTCAGATTGGTCATTCACTTGCCATTGTCATACTTCCTCTGAGACTTTGGGTGGAATCCTCCCTTGTTTTTTAGCTTCTGATGGTGGCCAGCAACCCTTGGTTTTTCTTGGATTGTAGATATTAATATATCACTGCAGTGTTTGCCTGTTTTCACATGGTCATCTTCCTATGCATCCCTGTCATCTCTTCTTCTTATAAGGGCACCAATCATATTAGATCAGGGACCCATCCTCCTCCAGTATGATCTCATCTTAATCATTCACAACCACCCCATTCCCAAATAAGGTCACATTCTAAATACTGGGGACCAGGGCTTCAACATGTTTTAGGGGACACAATTCAGCTCACAATGATGATGGAAATGATGAAGCCTGCTGATATTCCTTGTAGACCCAATTACTTTTTGGTGGTTATAGTGCCTGTTTCTCCTAAGAGTTTATTTTTTCACCTACCACAGTTTTATGAATGCTGGCAGAACAAATACACATATTGGGTCAAAGATGAAGGAGAGTTTATTAACCATAGCAATAGGAGTAGTCAAAATACCAGCATTTTGGCATCCATTGCCCAAGCCCCACTTCCCACTTGGTGATGTGAAGAGAATCAGATGACATTTGCACACTCAATGGATTACATTATGAGAGAAAGATACTGAGTTTAGGGAACCTGAATCTTTTAGTGGGCAGAAAGCATGGCTGTTGTCTGTTTCAGAGGGACTCCTGGAGAATTGTCTTCCAGCAATTGTTATGAGGGGTTATTTCCTCATGAAAACACATATGGTGATGTTGTAATATTTTTCAGAAGATGTGGTGATTTGTGTAAAGTTTTACAGTGACAATATATTTAGATGCTGTTGTTACAACATCACTGCATAGAACAATAACTCTGTGCACTTCAATGTATAATTCATACGTGGTCCTCAAAATGGTATTGTATGGTAGGTAAAGTAGGAGCTTTGGAGACAGACAAAATTTAGTTTTATCACTCATTGGGTCAATTCTTCATCCATGGGCAAAAAAAAAAAAAATCTTCAAAATTGCTTCCTTAGGCTGGGTGCGGTGTCTCATGCCTGTAATCCCAGCACTTTGGGAGACTGAGGTGGGCGGATGACTTGAGGTCAGGCGTTCTAGTCCAGCTTGGCCAACATGGTGAAACCTCGTCTGTACTAGCAATACAAAATTAGCCAGACATGGTGGTGGCGCCTATAATCCTAGCTAATTGGGAGGCTGAGGCAGGAGAATCACTGGAACCACAGAGGCGGAGGTTGCAGTGAACCGGAGATCATGCCACCGTGCTCCATCCTGGACAACAGAGTGAGACACTGTCTCAAAAACAAAAAACAAAAACCAAAAAACAAAAATATTGCTTCTTTGTTGAATCCAACTTAATCCTTACAAAAACACATCAGATCGAAGAGCTTTGGTAACTCTCCCAATGTCATAGTGCTAACAGAAGAGAATCAGGACTGAAACCCAAGTCTACCTGGTTCCTGATTCTTAACTACTTTATTATGACAAAGATGTAAAGTACTTTGTGTAATTAATAATAGGTGTTTTTATTTAGTAGTCATAATTTAGTAGTTAGAATTTATAGAAGTCAACAAATTTCCAAAATGAATTCTGAACTATTTCTTGGAAACAGACAAAGATACAGTTGTGTTAACATCAGAGAAATCAAAGTAGAGAACATCCCTAGAAAACAGACATCTGTCATTGCCCTTAGAGAAGTTGTTTTCAGAGAAAAATTTGATATAAAAAAGGAATTGTCATACCTCTGGGCATGGACATTATCTGTTAATTAATGAAATTGTTCGGCTATAACAGCCAGTGAATGTGAACTATAATTCAGATTTATATATTCATTTGATTCATATCTGCCGAAGCGGGAGAAAAAACAGGGACAAGCGTGGGGAATTATTTATTTTATTTTGCAAGTCAGAAGAGCAGAAAATTTTCTGTTTCATTGTCTTGGTGTAGAAGGGACTCCTGAGCAGTGCTCTAGGTATTTTGGTTGAGTATACACATGAGATTTACCGTATGCTTACATTTTCTCAATGTGTGCTTGGCTTTATCAGGTTTGTCTCATCTCTACCACTCAGTGTTTTCTTTGGTGTTGCTGGTATAAATTTACTAGGCATTAATCACATGCAAGCACTGTAGAAAATACCAGTTACATAGGATCCCTTCTCAGTACATTTGTGATAGAAATGGAAACATCAAGTGATATATTCTAGGATGGTGATAGGGTTTGGTTGTGTCCCCACTCAAATCTCATCTTGAATTGTAGTTCCCATAAGCCCCACATGTCGTGGGAGAGACCCAGTTGGAGGTAATTTGATCTTGGGGGTGGTTACCCTCATGCTGTTCTCATGCTAGTGAGTTCTCATCAGATCTGATGATTTTATAAGGGGCTTTCCCCCATTTTGTGCAGCACTACTCTTTACTGCCACCATGTGAAGAAGGACATGTTTGCTTCCCTTTCCACCATGACTGTAAGTTTCCTGAGGCCTTCCTAGGCATGCTGAAATATGAGTCAATTAAATCTCTTTTCTTTATAAACTACCCACTCTTGCATATGTCTTTATTAGCAGCATGAGAATGGACTAATAAAGATGGCAAGTGGATATTTCTGTTTTTAATTTATTTTCAGTGATGGGTCATTTAGATTCTCAAGTGGCATCCAATCACAGCCTGTCACATGACATACTTGTTTTGCTAAGAGTTAACATTTTCATTTGGCCATTGTTTTTGTTATTGCTGGAGCTTATGCTGTTCTGTGTTCCTTGCTTGTTGGTATAATTGACTGTACTACCCAGGTGTTTGGACAGTCTTGTTGCCAGTAATTAATAAATACTTTCACTTGAGGCTTAAGAAAAGAACTTTGATTCTAAAATAAATGTTTACATCTGGGACATGCATTTGACTTTCAATGTAATGTGAGTTTCCTTTAACTTGATTAACTCTGGGGTTATCTTTTCAAGAATGCCAATTAAGTGCAGACCTGCCCTAGAAAACAAATTCCTTTCAAACACAGGCTGCCAGCAAAGGGGCACAGGCTATTGGCAAGACATTGAAATATCAAAGTTGGAGGCCAAAGGATTGCATTTTAATCCTAATGCCTCTTCTCATTAAGTTCTTAATTTTGGGCAAATCTCTTAACCTTTTGGTGACCATCTTTCCATTTATAATGAGAGCACCTGAATATCTCTAAAACTGATAGGTGCATATAACGTCTTTTATTACTTGTTAATTTTATTTCTTCTAACTTTGTGTGACATATAAGAATTTATTAAGATATTATATAAAATTCTCTGTTCCAGTTTCTATTAGTGTAAAATAAATAATCCTGAAACATAGTGGCTTGGCATGGTAATGTTTTCTTCTTTTTTTTTGCTTATGGATCTGAAATGTGGACAGAGCGTGACAGCAAGGAGCTCATCTCTGCTGGGTACCAGTTGGGGCTGCATGATGGTGGCTAGCAGGTTCATTTAAACATTTTCATTGGTAGAGATGGGGTCTCAATATATTGCTCAGACTAGTCTTGAACTCCTGGGCTCAAGTGATCCTCCTGCCTTGGCCTCCAAAAGTGTTGGGATTACAGGCATGAGCCACTGTGACTGGCCCAGATCCATTTTTAAGATGCTAGCAAATTGGTGCAGGCCGCTGGCAGGGACCTCAGTGCTATAGGTTGGAGGTCTGGTTCTGCTTCAGCTGGACCTCTCCATGGGCTGTTTGTAGATCCTCACAGCACGATGTCAGGTTCCAAGAGCAAGTACCCCAAGAGACAAGTGGAAGCTGCCAGTTCCTAAAGCCTGGAGTCACACACAGGTATAGTGTTACTTTGGCTATATTCTGTTTTGAAAGTTTTTACAAAGCTCCATTTCAAGAGGAGAGAACCTAGAGGCTACCTTTCAGTGAGAGGTGTGTCAAAAAAAATTGGAGGCCATTTTAAAAAAATTTTAAATAAATTTATCTAAGTTTTTAATTTTAATTTATTTGTTTATATATTTATGTATGTGTGTATTTTTGAGACAGAGTCTAGCTCTGTCACCCAGGCTGGAGTGCAGTGGCGTGATCTTGGCTCGCTGCAACCTCTGCCTCCTGGGTTCAAGCGATTCTACTGTCTCAGCCTCCTGAGTAGCTGGGATTACAGGCCTGTGCCACCATGCTTGGCAAATTTTTGTATTTTTAGTAGAGACGGGCTTTCACCATGTTGACCAGGCTGGTCTTGAACTCCTGACCTCAGGCAATCTACTCACCTCAGTGAAGGCCATTTTAAAACCACTACACCCAGTAGACAGTTTCTGAACTACTGACAATTTATCATGCATCCTTTTAAGTAGCATTTCCTATGTTTAACTTTTTTCTTTAAAATAGGAATGTTCCCCTTGATAGCCTACATCTCTGAATTTGAAACTTCCTCACCATAGTTATTATACATATATATATATGAATTTCTAATGAAGCAAATGGACAAAGAACTAGAAGAGAGAAGAAAAATTTGTTGTCACCTACCTCTGAGTATTAAAACACTCATAAATTAATTCAGAAAAATTAATTTAAAATTATCATTCAACTTAATTCAGAAAAATAAAACATACTGAGAAACTCTCAATCAGTGACACCAATGTATCATTAAAAGGAAAAGTCTTTGGGAGGCCGAGGCAGGCGGATCACGAGGTCAGGAGATCAAAACCATCCTGGCTAACACGGTGAAACCCCGTCTCTACTAAAAATACAAAAAATTAGCTGGGCGTGGTGGCGGGTGCCTGGAGAGGCTGAGGCAGGAGAATGGCGTGAACCCGGGAGGCGGAGCTTACAGTGAGCCGAGATTGTGCCACTGCACTCCAGCCTGGGTGACAGAGCAAGACTCTGTCTCAAAAAAAAAAAAAAAAAAAAAAAAAGAGTCAGAATAGAGCTAGTGGCAGTCAGTCTAGAGAACACGAGAACACTCTCACCATTTAATCAATGTCACTGATACACATCCTCAACAGGAAAGGGCAGGAGTTCCTATCAAGGTTGGGAAAGCATTCTACACATTGAAGTAAAGAAGGCTTTGTGAACAGTAGTTCTGGGTAGATAGGAGGATTTCTAAATAGCTCCAGAATATTAAGATAGAGTAGAGACACTAAATGGATAAAATGACCACAAGTCCATTACAACGTTCACTGGGGCGCAATTTCGGAAGCTTGAGCACAAGTACAGCTTTAGAACAGTTAAAGTGGGAAGATAAATAAACCTGATATGAAATGGTCTAAAATGGGATGAGTTTTTTTCTGTAGGAGAAAATATGAGTCAAAGAGGGGAAGGTTATATTAACATTAGGTATTAAAAATACCAGCCAAAGCAAAATCTCAAGACTCCTGTAATAGCGAGAGCATCTGTTTTGGCCATCTTCTTCGAGGGGTCCTGAGGAAGAAGGAGGTGGCCACGTGAGGTAGCTGGTATCCCGGACACCTTCTCTGAGAACCTCCCTGGTTCCCCAAGCACTAATACCTTCATACTCTTTTCTGCTACCTTCATACTCTTTTCTGCTGTCTTGACAGATAGTCTTCATCAGATGGCTCTTTTATGTCTGTTGCAGATTATTGGGTTGCATGTGCATCTCCTTCACTTAATGTACCTTTTTACCATAATGACTGAATGAATATGGAGTTTTCATGCTACTTTATTAAATCTACTTGTTCTTCATTATTGGCATGAAATCACCTTTTTGTTCTTCTACATGGTTGAAGTTAGTATTGAGTGTCAATTTGATTGGATTGAAGGATGCAAAATGTTGTTCCTGGGTGTGTCTGTGAGGATGTTACCAAAGGAGATTAACATTTGGGTCAGTGGACTGGGAGAGGTAGACCCACCCTCAATCTGGGTGGGCATCATCTAATCAGCTGCCAGTGTGGCCAGGATAAAAGCAGACAGAGGAGCATAGAAGGACTAGACTGACTTAGTCTTCTGGCCTCCATCTTTCTCCCGTGCTGGATGCTTTCTGCCCTTGAATATCAGACTCCAAGTTCTTCAGCTTTGAGACTCTTTGACCTTCGACCACAGACTGAAGGCTGCACTGTTGGCTTCCCTGCTTTTGAGGTTTTGGAACTCACACTGGCATCGTTGCTCCTCACCTTGCAGACGGCCTGTTTGAGACTTCACGTTGTGATCATGTGAGCTAATACTCCTTAGTAAACTCCCCTTTATCTATCTATCTATTCTATTACTTCTGTTCCTTTAGAGAACCCTGACTATTACAGTAGGGTTGTGTCTGCCTTTTATCCTAACAGAATAAATTTACTTATATAATCATCTTTTGAAAGGACCATGTGAATCATAAATTGATTAATCATACTCATATCCACTAATAATTTAGGATTGTTCTTTCAGCCAATTGCTAACCACAGCATCATGCACAATGATGTTAAGAGTAAATGCTTTGATATTTGTCCCATTAAAAAGAAAGATCTACTTATTTATATTTGCTTTTGTTATTGGACAATAAGATAGATAACCAATTCACTTTTTAAATCATTAATTTGAAACTTTATTAAATAAATACAGCATGCATATCTATATCTATCTATCTATCTATCTATCTATCTATCTATCTATCTATCTATCTATCTATATATGTTTTTAAATTAAAAACATTTTCTTTTGAGACAGAGTCTTACTCCGTTGCCTGGGCTGGAGTGCAACAGTGTGAACGTGGCTCACTTCAGCCTGAACCTCTGAGGCTCAAGGGATCTTACTACCTCAGCCTCCTGAGTAGCTGGAACTATAGGCATGCACCATGTCCAGCTACTTTTTTATTTTTATTTTTTTGTAAAGATGGGGGTCTCACTATGTTGCACAGCTTGTCCAAACTCCTTGGCTCAAGTGATTCTCCTGCCTTGGCCACTCAAAGTGCTGGGATTATAGGTGTGAGCCACTGCACCTGGCCAGGGTATAGAATTTATGTCATATGAAGAGGAATAGGACCTCAGCAGTATTGCTCAACCTCTGTCTTCTCCTCCTGATACCATCATGACCTTTGTACTACAGTTGTTGCTGTGGCAACCAGCTATATGCAGGCATAACCTGATAACACTTTGCCTCAGCTGATCTCATATTACTGCCCCAGGACTTCTCTGCTGCTGTTCTGTAGGATGTCCACTGAAATCTATCCCACTCCTTTAAGCTATGCATAAAAATGGAAGAGTGAGAACATGAACACTTCATGGGCTAGCCCTTGACCCATGGTGCAGGAGCCTGTACATGAATACTTTCTTCTTCAGTCCTTCATTCAGACATTATGAAGTGCATCCAATAAGAGCAGCAGGACCCAGCTCCAGTTGCCCGCAGGGGTGCTCAGGTCAAACATGCACTTTAAAAAAAAAAGTTGTGGGTACATCATAGGTGTATATATTTATGAGGTACATGAGATATTTTGATACAGGCATACAGTATAGAATAATCACATCAGGGTAAATGGGGTATCCATCATCTCAAGCATTTGTCCTTTGTTACAAACAATCCAACTGTACTCTTTTAGTTATTTAAAAATGTACAGTTATCTTTGACTATAGTCACCCTGTTATGCTAGCAAATACTAGGTCTTATTCTTTCTAACTATGTTTCTGTACCCATTAACTATCCCCACTACCCTTCCCAGCCTGTGGTAGCCATTCTCTTCCTCTCTATCTCCATTAGTTCCATTATTTTAATTTTTAGCTCCCACAAATAAGTGAGAACATGTGAAATTTGTCTTTTTGTGCCTGACCTATTTCATCTGACATAATGACCTCCAATTCCATCCATGTTGTTACAAATGACAGGATCTCATTTTTTTTTATGGCTGCATAGTACTCCATTGTGTATATGTACCACATTTCAAAAATGTACATTGTGATGTGCTTTTCCTTCTCTGTTTACTCTTTCCAGTCCCCCATTCCTGTGTGTTAGGATCACCTCCCAGAATAAACTACCTATACACAAATTCTTGTCTTTGGGGCAACCTGACTCAAGATATCAGAAAAAAAGACAAATCAGGAAAGTACCAAAAGTACTCCCCAACATGGAGAGCCTTGGTAGTTCACTTGCCTCTCCCTCATTGCCTTTGAAATGCTGTTTTTTTAAATTTTGTTATGCAAAATGTATTCTGTGCAAAAGAATGTGCTGCATAACACTTCCTCAGTTTCTATGGTAATGATCTCATTTAGGTATTTACAAGTGAGCATTTAAGTATGTAATAAAAATTAGGCTGTAGTATCAATGACTCGTGTCCTATTTATATATATATTTTTGCCAAATTCTAAATTCAAGTAGGCAAGTCAGTCAATAAAAATGGTGATACCACATAGGCAAACTTATAAGGAATTCACTTTCCATGCCTATAGAATTGAAATATTAAAATCATGACATAAATTAGAAACATTGCTGTTATGAAAAATGATGAAAATATAGGAGGCAAAGAATATACTATCCCAGGGATGTTTTTGCAAAGGAGGACACATATAATGTCTCGGTTCTTCATTTTAGCAGTTTAATTGGATTTGTGTATAAGATGATTATGTGCTTGCATGTCTTCTTAATTTCTTCTTTATTTTTCCTTTGTCCTTTCTTAATGAGATCTGATTTCCTCTTTAAACATTCTTTTGTAATCTTTATTCTTTTGGCCTGGTGAAAGCCACTTTGCTAGAATGTTTAAGGAACACTAGCACCTTTCCTATTAAACACATTCAATACAAATGACAAATTTCTTTTTGAAATTCTAGAAAACTTGGCTGATTTACTGATCTCTGTGGTGTCCTTGAGTAACCTATATCTTTTAGTGTATAATTTTTAATGAAGAAGGATTTATTATGAATATACAAAAGCAATTTGGAGAGCCTAAGGATGAAAGTACCATTTGGCCACACAAAAAATGAGATAAACAAAATGAAATATTGTCTGAAGCCAAAGCAGCAAATCTTACTCTTCCATGTAAATCTTTTGTCTCTCTCTATAGCTACAAGTCTCTCCTCTTCATTTTTCCTCTGTATCTTTGCTTCATCCTTTCTTTTCTCTTCATAGGCTTGTCTTTTTTGCTTATGTGTACAGAAAGAGAAGTGGCAGCAACAGACATATGTGGTCTCCCACTAAAATGCTCAGGAGGCACATGCTAGATCCTGTACCTCAGATATGCTAACATGCACTATTGCTTAATGTATTACTAAGGAAAAATGCTGTCTATTAAATGTAATGCACAAGCTATTGTAAGATGCATTATGATTTTGGAAATAAAAATATGTGAAAAATATGTATTTAGCATCAACAGAATACAGTACTGGTGTGTCTGGTGTCCAGATTCTGAATTCCTAGAGAGAATCTGATTGGTTCAGCCAGCTGACTGCGGCCTTCAAGCTCAAGTGTGTATTCCAGGCCCAGTTAGCCATGGCAAGAGGGCCTGTGATTGGTTAAGGGAAAAGTTCCCAGGCAAAGAGCAGATGGTGGGTTGGGGGCAGGAATTACTCCATATTGTTCTTTAACATTTTCTAGAATTTTACTTTCAGTATTTTGGTAACACAAAATGTTGATATGTTTGCTTTTAAGTTTTCTGTTGGTTTTGAATTGCTGCAAAATATTGGTTAAAAAATTCATACAGGCAAAAATCCAATGTATACTAAATTGTTGTTAATTCAGACATTAAAAAATGTATTGTCTTTGAATATTGAAAGTTCCATTATACGGTCCAGCTACAAACTAAAAATACTTTTCTTTTGTGTTGTTGGTGTCCATATAACCATCTAGGTCAGGCAAAGAACTGTGGAAGTTGAGGTTTTGGGTTTAACCTCAAATTAAAAATTAGTATTTAACCCTTTATTTTGAGATTATTTTAGACTTTCAGAAGAGTTCCAGAAATAGTAAAGAGAATTCTCAGATGACCTTCATTCAGCTTACAATTATGGGAATATCTTACAATAACCATAGAACAGTGATCAAAACTAAGAAATTTGGCTGGGCGTGGTGGCTCATGCCTGTAATCCCAGCACTTTGGGAGGCCAAGACAGGTGGATAACCTGAGGTCAGGAGTTTGAGACCAGCCTTGTACTACAATACAAAAATTAGTCAAGCGTGGTGGCGGGCATCTGTTGTCCCAGCTACTTGGGAGGCTGAGGCAGGAGAATTGCTTGAACCTGGGAGATGGAGGTTGCAGTGAGCAGAGATTGTGCCTCTGTACTCCAGCCTGGGTGACAGAGCAAGACTTCATCTCAAAAACAAAAAACAAAACAAAACAACCCTAAGAAATTTGACCTAGATATAATATCATTGTCTAACCATCCTTGGCATGATGTGGCAATGGACATAAGCACAATATCACCGTTGGATACTCCTAATTTAAACATCGTAAAAGGGCAAAGATCTGGGTGATGAGGCATAGGATATCTTTGAACACTTTTGTCAAACTGAGTGTAATGAGATTGGCTGGTTGCTCCTAATGTTGCTGGTAAAAGTGGGAAAAGAAAAGGATGAACTCAGGGATACAAGTTCCTAACTCAAGCATAGAATGAATCAACTGAAAGCTTCTATGTCTGCCCAGAATGCAACACTTAACTTCTACAGCTGTGGTGCTGAGATTGCTGAAGACCAAACCTGTAAGTGACTGTATTACAAAGCAAATTGAATTATCATTCTCACAGGTTGTCTGCTCTTCAGGTGAGGGAATTGATTAGAAAGGATGGGATTCAGGAAGTTGGAGAATGTGTGTGTGTGAAAACCATGGAAAAGCTGGGGACACTGAACCCCTAAATTTGCATGCATCTCCCTTGCCTGTAAAAGCAGCCTCTTCACCACAATTGAGGAGATGAACCCTGCATTGCCTGAAGAAACTGCAATAGCCTCCCTTGAGGCAGTTGCCAAGCAGGACAATGCTCAGACTCCTTAGGACTCATTCCAAATACCCATCTTTGCTTTTCAGCCTATAACTAGACTGAAGTTTTAGAGGTCCCCAAAGGTGAATTACAAAGTGTGAGTCATGCATAAGTATGATACTGTCCAGAAGAACTTTATTTTTTAATTTATACAAACTGGAACCTGTAGATATGTGTGGAAATGAATATTAAGGGTGTGGAATAGTGGTGGAAGGAACCAATAGAGTTGGATCAGGCTGAATTGATTGATTAGAGTCCGCTAATCAGACATTCTGCATTTAAAGTCATAGTTCAGGGAGTTAGAAAGAATTCTCACAGATTGGTTGATTGGTTGGTTGATTTAAACATAGAGCAAAAGGAGGCCCATACTGATTGAACCTGAAATACCATATCTGCCTTGGTTTACCATAGAGGAAGCCATTCAAAGGGTTAGGGAGTTTGGAATGTTAGAATGAATTTGTCATCTAAGACCTGCTTACCTGCCCTGGAAGCTTTCCCTACAACGATAGGAAATGAATTTGTTAGAGGAGCCCCAATATTCTTGAAGAGCTCTGTGATCCCTGTTCCCCGTAGGCCAGAACTTACAGTGAGAGCTACAGCCACTGAATTAGGAAAACTAAATGCAATGGGAATAATTGCATCCTGGGGTGGTAGGGGCTAAGTGGTGGCACTCAACAACCCGAGGCAGGTAGATACAGTTACTGTAATGAACAGTAGAGGCAAAGCAGTGATTCATTAGTCTGACTCATGCTGGCTATGGGATTGGCTAGTTAAATGTTATTTTATCAGAGGTGAAATAGATAGGAAGACTATTAAATTCATCCTTGATCTATATAAGTAAGAAAGCTCTAGGTCAAGAGAAGAAAAGTCTAACCTGAGTCACAAAAACAGAGAGTCATAGCCCATATGTCAATTCTTAGATTTGAACCAGTTTATAGACACGAAGCCCCTTGAATGAAGGGGTGTTTAAGTCCTTTTGAGGAAGAACTCTAGTCTACTGCTAAAAATTTATACTGTTAACCTTTCTTCTAGCTTTCCCCCAAAGGACTATAGCCTTTTATTGTGGTAGCTATGCACAAGGGAAAAAGAACTAATCAGACTTGAGGGGACTACTGGACACTGACTGAAGTGGTACTGATTTCAAGAGACTCAAACCATTACTGTGGTCTGTAAGCCAATAGGGGCTTCTGGAGGTCATCAGTGGAGTTTTAGCTGAGGTCTGTGGGCCTCGTGGATCCCCAAAGCCATCTTGGTTATTACCCCAGTTCCAGAATTCATAATTGGAATAGACATACTCAGCAACTGGCAGAATTCCCACACTGATTCTCTGACCTGTGGAATCAGGGCCATCATGATGGGAAAAGATCAGTGTAAGCAACTAGAATTGCCTTTATCTAGAAAAGTAGTAAATTAAAGTGTATATCATGTTCCTAGAGAGCTTCAACAGATGAGTACCACCAGAAAAGACTTGAAAGAGACAGGGGTGGTGATTCCCACCACAGTCCTGTTCAGTTCACTTATTTTGCCTGTGCAGAAGACAGATGGATCTCGGAGAACGGCAGTGGATTATTATAACTTAGCCAGGTGGTGACCCTAATTGCAACTGCTGTATCAGATGATGCGGTTTCATTATTTGAGCAAATTAACACTTGGCACCTGGTATGTAGCTTTTGATCTGAAATGTGCCTTTTCGTCCATACCTGCCCATAAGGTCCATAAGAAAGATTTTACTTTTAGCTGTCAATGCTACCAATACATCTTCATTGTTCCACCTCAGTGGTACATCAACTCTACAGCCTTGTGTCATAATTTAGAGTGCAGAGATCTTGTTAGACTTTCCATTCCACAAGATATTACACGGATCCATTACATTGATGATATTTTGCTGATTAGACCTAGAGAGCAAGAAGTAGAAACAACACTAGACTTATTGGTAAGACTTTTGCATGTGAGAGGGTGGGATATAAATCAGTCTAAAATTTGGGAGTCTTCTAGTTCAGTGAAATTTCTAGAGGTCCAGTGGTATAGGACATGCTGAGATACTCCTTTTAAAGTGAAGGATATATTGTTTGCCTCTGGCCCTTCCTATAACAAAAAAGGCTCAATGTCTAGTGGGCCTCTTTTAAGTTTTAGAGGCTACATATTCTTCATTTGGATGTGTTACTCCAGTCGTATGCCAAGTGACCCAAAAAGCTACTAGTTTTGAGTTGGGCTCATAAAAAGAGAAGATTCTGCAACAGGTCCAGGCTGCTCTGCCAACTGCTCTGCCAGTTGGGCCATATGATCCAGCAGATCCAGTGGGGTTTGAGGTGTCAGTGGTAGGTAGGAATGCTGTTTGATGCCTTTGGCTGACCCTTATGGGAGAATCGAAGAGGATAACTACATTCCTTTTTATTTAATTTTAATTTAATTTTATTATGAGACAAGGTCTTGCTCTGTGGCCCAGGCAAGATTGCAGTGGCGCAATCATAGCTCACTGCAACCTTGACCTACTGAGCTCAAGCAATCGCTGGGACTACAGGTACCACTGTGCCTAGCTAATTTTTTTGACGTTGTGTGTGTGTGTGTGTGTGTGTATGTGTGTTACCCAGGCAAGTCTTGAACTCCTGAGCTCAAGCAATCCTCCCACCTTTGCTTCCCATAGTGCTGAGGTTACATGCGTGAGCCATTGCCCGTGGCCTTTACTCTCTTTTTCATAAACAATTCTTAACTTGCTTCTGGGCCTTAGTAGAGTTATGGGCCATCATGTTACCTTGGAAGCTGAGCTGTCCATCATGAACTGGGTTTTATCTGATCTAGAAAAATGGTACACCAAAATTCATACTAAGCCATAAAGTTGGGCATATATAGCATGTACATAGCAGCACTCCATCATCAAATGGAGGTGATGTACATGTGATCAGGACCAAGTAGGCCCTGAAGGCACAAGTAAGTTACATGAAGAAGTGGCCCAAATGCCCATGGTCTCCACTCCTGCTACAACTTTCTTTTCTCTTTCAGCCTGAACCCGTAGTCTCTTGGAGAGTTCCATATGATCAAATAACAGAGGAAGGGTAAATTCAATCTGGTTTACAGACAGTTTTGCATAATATGCATGTAATATCCAAAACTGGACAACTGTCGCAATACAGCCTTTTTCTGGGACACCTCTGAAGGACAGCGGTGAAGGGGTATCTTTCCCCTGGGCAGAACTTCCAGCAGTGCATCTAGTTGTTCATTTTGCTTGGAAGGAGAATTGACTGGATAAGCAATTACAGACTGACTTAGAAGCCATGGCCAGTTGTTTGGCTGCATGGTCAGGGACTTGGAAGGAACAGGATTGGAAAATTGGTGATAAAGAAATCTAGGAGAGAGATACATAGATAGACCTCTCTGAATGGGCAAAAAACATGAAGATATTTGTATACTATGTGAATGTTCACTAAAGGGTACCTTAATAGAGGGAGATTTTGATAATCATGTAGACAGCGTGATCCATTCTTTTGATACCAGCCAACCTCTTTCCTCAGCCACTCTTGTCACTACCCTATGGGCCCATGAACAAAATGACCATCACAGCAAAGAGAGAGATTAGGGATGGGCTAACAATATCCACTTTTACTTACCAAGGCCAACCTGATTATAGCTACTGTTGAGTGTCCGGTGTTCCAGCAGCAGAGGCCAACACTGAATCCTCAGTATGGCATCATTCTCTGGGGTGATCAGCCAGCTGCCTGGGGCAAGTCATTGCATTGAACTACTTCCATCATGGAAGGGATAGTGTTTTATTCTTATTGGAATAGGCCTTTTGGATATGATTTGCCTTCCCTGCACACTGTTCTTCTGCCAAAACTACCACCTGTAGACTTACAGAGTGCCTTTGCACCCTTATGGTATTCCATACAACATTCCTTCTGGCTAAGGAACTCACTTCACAGCAAATGAAGTGTAGTAATGGGCCTATGCTCATGGAGTTCATTGTATTTACCACGTTGCTCACCATCTTGAAGTGGCTTCCTTGATAGAATGATGGAGTGGCATTTTGAAGACTCGGTTATGGCACCAGATAGATGGCAAAAACTTGCAGGGCTGGGTCAACATTCTCCAGGAGGCTTTATATACTCTGCATCAGAATCCAGTCTATAGTGCTGTTTATCCCATAGACAGGAGTCACAGGTCCAGGTATCAAGGAGTGGAAATGGGAATGGTACTACTCACTATTACTCCTAGTAATCTGCTAGCAAATTTTTTGCTTCCTGTCCTGCAGGGGTCTTAATTGCAGAGGGAGGAATGCATTCACCAGAAACTAAAACAATTATTCCATTCAATGGGAAGTTAAGACTGCCACCTGGACCCCTTGGACTCCTCATATCTCTGAGTCAACAGGCTAAGCAGGGTGTTATAGTGTTGGCTGGCACAACTGATCCCAACTGTCAAAGGGAAATTGGACTGCTGTGCTAAAATGGTAGCAAGAAAGAGTATATCTGGAGTAGAGGAAGTCACTTAGGGTGTGTCTTATTGTTATGCCCTGTGATTATAGTCAATAGAAAATGACAACAACCCAATCCAGGAAGAACTAATGGCCCAGACTCTTCAGGAAAGAAGCTTGGATCACTCTACCTGGTAAAGAATCATGACCACTTGAGGTACTTGCTGAGGGCAAAAGAAATACAGAATGGGTAATGGGAGAAGGTAGCTATACATATTAATATCAGCTATGACCACATGATCAGTTACAGAAGTGAAGACTGTAATTGTTACGAGTATTTTTTCCTTATTTTGTTGTGAATACATTTGTGCATTTTTGTTTTGTTTCCCTCTGTTACCCTGTTATTATGTAGTGTAAGAGATATTGACTTATAGTATTTAAGTACTCTTTAATTTTACAACATAGTATTTAAGTTATAGAATATGGAGGAGAAGAGTTAACATCACTCTAGAACTTGGTATCCTCTTCTGGGGAAAGAGTATGTTTTTGGTTGTACGCAGAATACTTTATCATGTTAGGTAGAAGTATGACTTTGTTAGTCTTGCTAGCGGTCTGTCAATTTTGTTGATCTTTTCAAAAAACCAACTCCTGGATTCATTGATTTTTTGGACGGTTTTTTGTGTCTCTATCTCCTTCAGTTCTGCTCTGATCTTAGTTATTTCTTGCCTTCT
>NW_012109397.1:0-14395 GCF_000951045.1 Mandrillus leucophaeus | reverse complement strand
GGAGTTATACCTGATGTAAATGACAAGTTGATGGGTGCTGACGAGTTGATGGGTGCAGCACAGCAACATGGCACAAGTATACATATGTAACAAACTTGCACGTTATGCACATGTACCCTAGAACTTAAAGTATAATAATAGTAAAAAATAAATTAAAAAAAAGAAGTATGACTTTGTTATTGTTGTTATTTGGAGAGTAATATGGTTTAAGAAGATGTGTATGGTGTGAAGTTGACAAGAGTTGCACTTGTGATAGTTAATTTTATGTATCAACTTGGTTGGGCCACAGGATGCCTACATATGCGGTCAAACATTATGCTGAATGTTTCAGTGGAAAATGTTTTTGGATGAAACTGACAGTTAAACAGGTAGACTTTGGGTATAGCAGGTTACTCTCCATAATGTAGTATACCTCCTTTAAGCAGTTGAAGCCCTCAGTGGAACAAAAGATTGACCTTCCCCAAGAGGAAATGAATTCTGCCAGCAGATGGTGGTCTTTGGAGTTGAATTACAACATCAACTCTTCCCTGGGTTCATGCGTAATGGCTTTCAGATTTGAACTGCAACATTGACTCTCCTGGGTATCCACCTTGCAAGCCTTCAGACTGGAAGTGAAACATTGGTTCTTTCATGCATCTGTAGCCTACTAGCTCACCTTGTAGATTTTGGGCTTGCCAGCCTCTATAATCACATGAGCCAGTTCCTTAAAATAAATCTGTCTCTCTCTTATACACAGCAATTGGTTCTGTTTTACTGGAGACCTCTGACTAACACAGCTTTCAACCCAGCAAACGTCTCCACAAAGGTAGAAGAGGAGGACGACCGTTTTATTATTGAATAAACATTAAATCACAATGTGATGCACACCACAGGCAATCTGCTAAAGAGATTGCAAAGACAGAAAGAGATCTCACTCCTCCATATAGCCACACAAATACAACCCATCACATACATGTTCTCAAGTAAAGCAATGACTGCTCTTCAAGTAAAAGGACTTGACAGCATCATTTGTCATAGTTTGTGGTAAATTCACATGGTGATTGGAGTCATCAAATGTGTTAGCTAATTGGTTTTATCCAAAGGAAAAACTAAACTACTCACACCTTTATGACAGAATGTAGTTAGTCTTGGAGTAATGTGCCCACCTGAGTGAGGCTGCACGCCTCTGACAGAAACTGGGAGATGGGGCACTGTTTTTCATTATGATTACATTTCAAAGAGAGGGCTCCTAGGTCCTTGAGATTCTTAGTTTGTAAAGTTGCCAAAAGGCTTATTTAGGTTTCAAAAAGATTTACACACATCTCAAAGGAACATAGAAGGAATTTATCATAACAAGTTTTCTTAAGAAAATGCTCTGAAAGCAAAAGGGGAAAAGGGTATCTCTTTTTGCAGCAGGGAAAGTTAACCTTTTTCTTTTTAAATTTGTATTTACCCTTGCATTATTCATCATTAGCTTTGGAAGTTCATCTTTGCTATTGTATGGAGCAGTAATTCATTCATCGTCACAAATAGTAATTCATTGAATAACTACAAGAATTTATTTATGTATTCTCTTGTCAATGAACATTTGGTGGGGGCTCCTCCTCCTCCTCCTCCTCCTCCTCCTCCTCCTCCTCTTCTTCTTCTTCCTTCTTTCTTCTTTCTTACTTTTTTTTTTGTTTGTTTTTACATGCGGTCTTGCTCTGTCCTCCAGGCATGAGAATCCGGGAGGCAGAGATTGCAGTGAACCGAGATTGCGCCACTGCACTCCAGCCTGGACAACAGCGCGAGACTCTGGCTGAAAAAGCTTCCCTTTAGATCTGCCCTTTCCCTTTAGATCTGCCCTTTCCCTTTCCCTTTGCCTTTCCCTTCCCTTTTGACAGAGTCTGCCTGCGTCATCCAGGCTGGAGTGCAGTGGCGCAATCTGGGTTCACTGCAACCTCCGCCTCCCAGGTTCAAGCGATTCTGCTGCCTCAGTCTCCCTAGTAGCTGGGATTATAGGCACGCGCCGCGAGGCTGATTTTTGTATTTTTGGTAGAGACGGGGTTTCACCATATTGGTCAAACTGGTTTCTAACTCCTGACCTCAAGTGATCCGCCCTCCTTGGCCTCCCAAAGTGCCGAGATTACAGGCATGAGCTATAGCACCGGGCCGTATTTCTTCTTTCTACGTATTTTTCAGTTGATCATTTGTCTCTTCCTTCTTGATTTATGAGAATTGTTTAATGTATTCTATCTTATGCTTTACCGATTGCAATAGTATCTTCTAGGCTGATACTTGATTTTATATTTTCTTTTAAAATATCTGTTGATACAAAGAAACCTTCGTAATTTTAATGAGTCAAGTTTGTTTATTTTTCAACCATGATTTGTGCTTTGTATCCTGTTTAAGAAAGTCTTCCTTACCACAGGGTGCCAAAAATACTAACCTATATATTTTTTTAAAATGGAAAAATCTCCTTTCACATTTAAATCTTTAATCTGGAATTGATTTTTTGTATGATGTGAGATAGAGTTCTCATTTCTTTTTATGTTAATGTATTTAATCAATTATTCCAACCTCACTTTTATAAATTCACTTTTCCAACATGATTATTTAAGCTCCAGTTCATCTTTACTGATTTGCAATGCCTATTTTATCATATATTATGTTTTCTTGTATATGAGGGTCTCTTTTTGAGACTACTACAGAGGGTCCCAAGTGGTGAAGCCCATGCTCATTGATGTGACAAGGATAAATGGAATATACTGTACTTTTATTTTTGGCTTCCATTTCATTTAATCCTGCTGTTGATTCTTTTGTTTCTTTATCTTTCTTCGTTTTATTCTTTTGTCTTTTTATGACTTTTTAAAGGATGTTTTCCTTGTCTTTGGTTTTCTGAATTTTTTAGTATGCTGTGTCTAGGCTGTGATTTTTCTGTTATTTTATTTTTTGTTAAGTAGAACCCTGCTTGAGTATTTCTAAGCTTTAAAATTTCTAGAAAATTCTTAGACATTATTCTTTAGATATTGTCTATGCCCTAACCTCTTTGTTGTTTCTGACTGTGATTAGATATATGTTAAAATTTCTCATCCTATTCTCCAGACCTCTTAAATTATCTTTTTTTGGGCTGCATTTGGCTAATTTCTTCCGGTATACTTAATTAATTTTTTTTTGGTTTTGTTTCATGTGCTATTTAACTCATTCTCTGAGTGCTGAACTTCAGTAATTTTTTTTTTAATTTTTAGAAGTTTTACTTGATTCTTTGTCAAAACTACTTGGTTATTTTAAATATTCTCTTGACCCTTGGCTATGATTCTGTTCTTTAAACATTTTAATCTTTGATTATTTTCTATTCTGTGTATTCTAGTATTACTATAAACTTCCACATATTAATACTAGAATACTATTAATATAAAACTTTATTAATATTAATGTTAATAATATAACAGTATTTTATAATTACCTTACAATAATTATTTTAAATAATTAAATCTTATAATATAATTATGATAAAAATTACCATAATACATTTATGCAATTATATTATAAAATATTAATACATTATAATTGTATAATGATAATTATATAATATATTATGATCATATATTATTATGATTAATAGCATTAATTTAAATTAGATTAATATATTACATATTTATCAACATGTCAATATATTGTTAATATCAGTATAACATGATATAATATTAATATATTAAATATCTATTATTTAATATATTAATTGTGTTAAATATCTATTATAAAGTGATATTAAATTATTATTAATATAAAATTCTGTGTATTGGGGCTCTGAACCTCTTTGTTATTTTTACTGACTCTCAAGATATCTTGTTTTCTTATGTAATTGATAATTATTTTGATCTAACATTTGACTTTAGAAAATCACATTGGGGCTCAGTGGAAGATGCTTTCTTCCCAAGAGGATTTGTGTTGTCATCCTCGGTCTACTTTAATTAATATTTTGGCTTCTGCTTCCCCAAATCATACACATGATATGAAACTGAGCCCCAACCACATGTGGTGGCAGTCTATGGTTAGAATTTTTTATGAGACTGTTTTTATTCTTCTAATATATTTCTCTCCTTTAACTGAAGCTGGGACTGACAGGTTTTCTTCTTAGCTCTCTTAACTCTGCTGCAGGCCTGAGTTGCCCAGGTCATTCTTCCACCTCGTTAGAGTTGTCTGTTTTGATGGGGGGCTTATGTCCAGCAGTCTACCCTGGCAAAGACCCACAGTCTAATCCTCAGTTATCCACCTGGTATGATCTCAGTCCCCAAAGCTTGAGGCTCCTGTTATTGACATTTGCCCCCAGGACCTTTCCAACTTCATATTCTCTTTCTCACTGTACTTGTAGCTTATTCTGATTTTCATTTTTTTTTTTGGCCTTTGGGAATTTTTCTGGACTTTCTTTTTAACTTAACAATGCATTTAAAAGTATGTGGGTTTTGTTTTTTGATTGTATCTAGTATGTATTTTTTTGTGTCATAGGTTGGGGTAGAGGGATTAGAATGTTAATCCTCAAATGGCCAGAAACAAAATTCTCACCATATTTTCAGAAATACAAGGAACCAACATTTCAATTACTCTGAACTTTCAGGGAAAAAGAAAATAAGTGATTGTCTTGTGATGTGGGGAGGTATGTTGCAAATGACTCCAAATTTTGGCAGGGGCAGGGGATGATTGGTGAGGTGTCATAAAGGGGTGACATTTTACTTTAACCACAGCTTCTGCAATGCCTGCAGTACAAAAGAGACTGATTTGTTACTTTCATTCTCTATCTTACTGTAAAGCTATTGCTCTAAATCACTTTGAAAAGGCTATAGATTATATTCCAATTCTTATAGGGAGCCCTAGATATACAGAAAGTCACAATCATAGAATTCCTAATAAAATTTTCTCAGCTGAGTCTCTATTCTAAGATCCTTCTTTCTGACAGTATCTACAGCATTAATTTTACCTTAGAACTGATATAACTTCAGCATCAGCCTCACATTTAGAAAGTACTGATTTCATTTTCATAATTAACCAATTAATACCACTTCAGTAATGGAATTGAAGTGTTTTATATAAATCTTATTAAAGATGTAAAACTTGGGAAATTGAAAATTTTGAGTTAACACAGGAAAATCTAAATGTCCTTCTGACTAATTTTTTCTTCCCCAGTTCATTCCGCAGACAACTATGAGACTCTATTCTGAAAGCAAAAATCTCAGTATATGGGCCTTTCTCTACTCAAGAAACTATCAAAATTCTGCTTTTTCTAATTCCTTCTTAGACTTTTCTATTTGGATGCTCAATTTACAGTCAAATGGTATCTACTTGATTCCAAGACTTTTATTCCATTAAACCAAAATTTATTGATGCCTTCCTTTATATTGTATTCTGTGTAAGTCAAAGATGAACTAGTCATGGTCCTACCTTCCAGGGAACATTTAGTCCAATGGGCAGTCGGAGTGGGGGCAGAGAGGAACAAAAAGCACGTTTTAAAAAGTCACATGCTGTTTTAAGGTCTATAATGGAAGATTATGTAAGTAATTCTTTTCTGAATTTTCATAGCATTTTATCTTTATGTCTTATGTGGCATCATCACTTCTTTTAGTATCTTTACCTCTTCTATGATATTAAAGTTTTTGAGAAGCAACATACAGATATTACATTTCGTGATATCTTTTTTTTTTTTAATCCTACAACACATTTAGTGGAGTGCCTTACACAGAAAAATAACAATAACAGAATGATAACAGTAATGCCAATAATTAAATAAATCACTTAAAAATGGTTAACTCTGGCCAATATGGTGAAACCTGTCTCTACTAAAAATACAAAAATTAGCTGGGCATGGTGGTGCACACCTATAATCCCAGCTACTCGGGGGGCTGAGGTAGGAGAATCGCTTGAACCCAGGAGGGGGATGTTGCAGTGAGCCTAGATCATGCCACTGCACTCATGCCTGGCCAACAGAGCAAGACTCCATCTCAGAAACCAACAAACAAACAAAAAACAAAAAAACCCACAGGGTAAGTACGTACTAGTCTGCGTGTTCTAGAGTTTTATGTATATTAATTCTAATTCACGCCATAGCCGGTGAAATGCGAACAGTTGTTGTCCTCATTCAACTTATGAGGGATCTGAAGCACAAGTAAGTTAAATAACTTGCCCCAGTTCACATAGCTAGTAATGCAGAATTCGGAGGTGGGATACAATAGATACTTAGAAAATACAGATTTAAGACATAATGAATTATTGTTAGATAGCTTTTATACAAAACTAAAAATCTTAAACACAAAAGCCTTGGAAATTCTAATACTAATTTGGATTTTGGATTGCATTATTGGCAAGGAGAGTAAAACTGTATCTGCATTAAAGGACTTGATTCATGTCTGATAGGAAGCCTGTTTGCGTCTTTACCTGAAGACATGAAAGATTGACACGTTTTACCTCTAGCAGTTCTTTGATTTTGTTGTTCTGTTTTTCAAGTTGGATGGTCCTCAAAGGACAGAAACTTCATTGGCATGCTAGACATTTCTTGTGTATTACATGGAAACTTCCCAATGTTCTGAATATAAATAAGCTTTACCTGCAATGCATAACAACTGACTTTCTCACTTGCATATTAATGGAGCACACTGAAGTGAAAGTCATTTGGAAACCTGGACCCTTTTAGCCTTCATTGTCCTTTACCTTCGGGCCCTAAAATAATCATAGCTTGGTGGAGTTAGAAAGAGCTTTAGGAATCACACAGTCCAACTGTCTCCTATTACAGGCCAGGAAGCTGTGGTTAAGAGAAGCTCTGACTCACCCTCAGCCACACTATAAATTACCAGAGAAAGACAATGAGAACAGTCGTGGTGAAAGATAAGACTGACACGCACGGAATAATTGTGGAAATGATCAAGGATAACATGAGTTATTACTATGAAAAGAAAACTGTGTAAACCGTTCCCTGTATTCGAGTAATTTATACTTAGCAGAGAACAATAAGGGGTAGAAGTAGTTACACTAAAAAGCGATCTGATAGGGTCTACACACATGATAGATGCTAGATTATATGAGATTATGGAGGAATGGTGGGTACATTTTAGCTGTTGTATTCATTTATTCATTTGAAATATTTTTATCTAGCATATGTTTCAGGGGAATGCAGCAGAATTTAGATTGACCAGGGACCTTGTGTTCTGGGGAAGGAGTGATTAAAAACTTGAGACTAATGCAAAATCACAAAAAGTATGGTTTTGTTAATTAGGAAACAGGCATCTGTTATGAGAATAATATAATTTACACCTTGGTTTGGGATGATTTCTTTCTTTGTAGTCACACAATGGATGAGAGAGATGGAGTTTATTAGAAGGAACAGTAGTGCTGAAACTCTTTCAATAGTCTGTGTATGAGATGCTGCTAGAAGAGTGGGAACAGAAAGAACTGGAGAGAAGCAATGGTTTTTGTTGTTTCAAGAATTTCAGAGAATGAAGACATTATCCTACTGCATGGGATAAACATGACTTCATATATTTCAATATACCACTGTAGCAGCAAACAGCTTTTAATATCAGCCATTAGAGTTTGGCCATGTGTAATTGCAAATGATAGGAAACAATTATAAGCAAAGAGAGTCCGAATAATATAAGACAGTCTTCCAGAAGGTACTACGTCCCTGCTTAAAGCTGGGAAGATCTGAAACCTCACACAGAAGAAAGCTTATGGCAGGAGGCATTGTTCAGAAAGTAGAGGTTAGTTTCAAAGCACATCTTTGTTTCTGTCGTTTGTTTTCTTTACATTTTAAAATGGCTGAGTTCAGGCTGCAGATAAAATTTTGAATCTGATTCTTCTCAGGCATTATTAGAATTTTTTGGTGGCATAAAAACTCTTGGTAAGCGTAATTGTTAAGCATATTCACGTCTTTGTACATAAACCTTTGCTGATATTTCAAATTATCCCCCTAGGAAATGTTACTAGAAGAGAAATGAATGGACTATTTCCAGTTACTTTTGTTCCTAATAGTTTTTGCATTATTCTTGAGAATGTAGGAAATTGAAGAGGTAGAGAGTCTTTCATTATTCCTTTCAAATGCAAACATGAAAAGTTGAACATGAATTATCAAAGCATGTCAATGGCTGACTCAGAATGAAATAGTAGTGATTACTTGAATGGCTGATGACTTGATTCTAGTGATACAGACAAGAGGCAGGCAAATACTGGGTAGAAGTGGGGGGGGCGGTCCCTGGTGAAGCCCTACCCTCAAACGTGGAACTGTGGCTCAAAGTGAGAACGTGCATTCTTGTTTCCTGCTTGAATGTTGCCTTTTCTAAAACCACCCACGGCCTGCCCTGCCCCGCATCCTGTACCCATAAAAACTTCGGGTTACTCTGACAGCAGAGTGGCAGAGAGGAGAGAAGAGAGTAAGCAGCTTGACGTTGATGAGAAGCAGGTTGACTTCAGAGGTGGGGCTTGATGGTGGGATCTTGGAGAAAAGTTTGGCGGGGGACAGCTGAACTCCAGGGGAAGACCACCTTTCTTCTCCATCCCCTTCCCAGCTCTCCATCCCACTGAGAACCACTTTTATCAGCAATAAAATTTACTGCATTTACCATCTCCAATTTGTTCATTCTACCGGATTATTCCTGGATGCCGAACAAGAGCTTGGGATACAGAGGGCTGTCACATTGAGCTGTTAAACACTGAAGCCCTCTGTGGACAGCAAAGCTGAAAGAGTGCACTGTAACACATGCCCTCTGGGGCTCCAGGGGGTCTCAGGTTCCCCCCCAGATGCTGCCATGGGGCCACAGAGAGTTCTGCTCCTGCCAGCGCCCAGAAGCCCTTGTCCGGGCCCCTGTGCTGCTCACCTGCGTGCTCCTCCTCCTGTGAGGGATTGAGAGTTGCAGGCTGAGTAAACGAGTCACCGGTTTTGCCAGCCCCGTGAAGGGGTGAGGGAAAATTTCCTGTTTCACTACGGCTTTTATATATTGTCTTCTTTAGGCTTTGAAACAATTCTGAGTCAGGTATTGTTATTCCCACTTTGCAAGTGTGGAAACTGAGGCTGTGAGGGTTAGCCAACGCCTGCAGACTGCTCTGTTTGACTCCGGAGCCTATGCTCTCAGTCTGATGAGACAAATAAATAAAACTAGACAATAACCTGAATGAGAACATCCAAGCCATTCCTGGTTAAGGGCTTTATCCTTAACCCTGCGAGGGAACTATTTCCTCACCTTAAAACATCCCTTTCATCCTCCCTTCTAGCCTTAAATACTCGGCTGAAGTTGTTTCCCTCACAATTAGATTTTAGCTGTTCTGCCTGATTCCACCTGTAACCGCATAGCCCTCGTAACTGTAACCACAGTGTAGTTAGACCTTACTGTAGTACCTGTATATTTAAGATACATTGACTTAGCCTGTAGTTGATTCTGTAGTGTAAATTCAGTAGTTATGCAGTAATCGTTTTGCCATCAACATAAAGTTAGATGTATAGAAGGCCTTGAAGGACTAAACATTTTTCGATGTGATGTTTGCAAGACTTTGGCCTCCCAGGTATTTCTCCCCACCCTTCTGGCTAAACCCTAATTGTCTATTCAACAGCTGCTGAGCCACCCATTCATTTCTGGAACTCTTTCCTGCTTCGTGGTTAGCATAACCTGTTTCCTAAAACTCGCTGGGAATTTGAACAACAAATAATTCTCAGAACAAAATTCATTGGGCTTTTTCCTTTCATAAAAGATTTTCTACAGATAATTTAAGGATCTACTTTGAACTGAATTGACCTGATTGACATTTGAAGTTGCTTGTTTTAGTTACAGTTTGGGAAAACCAGGTAATTAGGGATTTTATAACTTCATGTGTCAATAACGATATAAAACAATATTGTAAAGTTGCTTACTGAGCAATTATTCAGTATTAGGGTCTGAGCACTTTAAAGACACCATGCCATTTACTTCTGAAAGGAAAGGTGTAATGTACAATTATCAACCCATTTAAAAAGCACTGAAACCAAAGCTTAGTTTAAGTAACTTCCCAGGTAGTAGATGGCAGAGCTTGGTTTTTAATCCAGTTGTAGTTGACTCCAAAGCCTGGGTTCTTAACCTCTACAAAGCCTAGGTTCCTAATCTCTACAAAACCTATTCCCAGCTATCCATCCCTGAAAACAACCAGAAATTCAAACTGAGGTGTAATTCAATTGTGCTTAATTGTTTGTTATATAACCAGGTTGCTTAATTGCATAGTAAAATTTCCTGTTTGGTCAACAAATTATAATTATACTTCAAATGGATCTTTCATTGGCTTGCTTTATTTTCAAAGTACATTTTTTTTTTTTTAATGCGAATGAAACAAAAGGGAAAGAAAGCAATTTACTGGGCTTAAAAGTCCATTAATTTGTGTTTGTTACACCTTTGAAGATCACAGAGCAATGTTCAAATATATCTCTTTTATGGTCTAAAAGCATCAAATTGTGTATTTTATTTAAATTTTAAGGAAGTTATCAGGATAGCTTGACAGTGAATTTGTCTAAATGACATTTTTTCCAGATAATTTTTATTGGAAAATCACTTCATTAATGCTTTTATAAATGTCATCGTTAAGGAATGTATTAGCCATTTATTTGTGCTTTTACTGAGATGGAGACAAATGACCAGCGAAAGCTTAGGTAGTAAAGAACCACAAACCTGTGAATTCTTACTGTTTATCAAGTCTTTAAGATATAAAGGGCAGCTAGCCGGGCACCGTGGCTCATGTCTGTAATCCCAGCACTTTGGGAGGACGAGGCATGCGGATTACCTGAGGTCAGGAGTTTGAGACCAGCCTGGCCAACATGGTGAAACTCCATCTTTACTAAAAATAGAAATATTAGCTGGGCGTGGTGGCACATGCCTATAGTCCCAGCTACTCAGGAGTCTGAGGCAGGATATCGCTTGACTCAGGAGGTGGAGGTTGCAGTGAACTGAGATTGTGCCACTGCACTTCAGCCTAGGTAACAGAGCGAGACTCTTTCTCAAAAAACAAAAAAAGATCTAAAGGGCAGCTTTAAATAGATCTCTTGCTATTTTCCAAAGACGATTGGACAACTGTGTGCCATCTGCCAGGGATGTTGTTAATTATGTTTTAGATTGCAGATTCTCCAGCAAAGTGCATGTCTTGACCATCTTCAGTTTTCTACATGTGATATTGTCATCACTCAAGTCCCA
Source organism: Mandrillus leucophaeus (assembly GCF_000951045.1). Lineage (NCBI taxonomy): Eukaryota > Metazoa > Chordata > Mammalia > Primates > Cercopithecidae > Mandrillus > Mandrillus leucophaeus. The sequence continues at coordinate 3,245 of NW_012109397.1, read as the reverse complement.
CAAAATCATCAGAATCCTAATAGTTTGTGCTGCCATCATTCCAGGAATGCGCTCGCATCAAAGCAATTCAAATATCAGTCAATATTTATTTTATTATTATGTCATTTATTTAAAATGACATGAAGCAAAGAATTGGTATCTGTCCAAAAAGTGGAGGGTTTTAATAGCTTTGGAACCAATCCATTTCATCAATGCTTTTTCTTTTTCTTTTTTTTAAGCTTTTTCTTAATAGATGTGATGAATTGCACTCAGATTATTGACAATTCACAAAATATCAATGTTGATAACATTTCCATACTACTTATCAAATCTATGCATGGTGAACACAGTCTTTTTGCAGTTCTGTAAGAAATTAAAAGTGTTTTGAAACACTTTAAAATTGTTTAGAAAATTTGAGTCAGAATGTGTAAGTGGATTATTCTCAAGGAGGAGTATGTTTGTATGTTTTCATGCTTTTTCCTTTCATTAATTCTAATGGAGAAGAAGGAAAAAAGGAAAAGTAGATATATATTATTCTTGCGTTATTAACGTGGCCATTTATACAGAGAATGCTTTTCTATAAGCTCAAAACAAGCCCAGAGGTCAAATGAGCAAACAGGTATTTGGAATCTTAGGTTTACCATACTTAACATATTAAGTTGTACATGGTAGTCAACATTTAAAAAAATGTACTGTGCTCTTCTAAGAATTTTCCATTCATTCATTCATTCATTCATTCATTCATTCATTCATTCATTGAGACGGAGTCTCACTCTCTCACCAGGCTGGAGTGCAGTGGCACGATCTGGGCTCACTGCAGCCTCCGCCTCCTGGGTTCAAGTGATTCTTCTGCCTCAGCCTCCTGAGAAGCTGGGATTGCTAATGAAGTGAAATTTCCTGTCAGTGAGAAGCTGAACAGAGTAGAAGCATTTGAGGCCCAGCATACCTCTTAAAACGTTTGATTTTAATCTTTCATTCAAATTATAAGTGTCTGGGAATTTTTTTAACCTTTGTTTATGTTTGCTGGGCTAGTCATGGCCTGTTTGCCCTCTGACCCACTGTAGCCTTTCCTTGCTTGGCTTTTGTTTGACAGTAAGGTGAACACCTGCAGGCTGCTTTATCCAGGAGATGTTGGCTTCCAGTTGGGCGTGGTGAATGGGAGGCTGGGTGGGAATTTAAAGGGCTGTGGAAGAATAGGGCAGATTATCCCCAGCCTGCTGTCCTCCCTATTCCCACCCCCCTGTTTTATCTCAATCAGCTGCTCCATATCCTCACTGGCTGCAATTTCTACCTGACAGGCTCATTGCTGCTTTAGCTGCTGTTGTGTGATCCTGATCCCTGGATGCTGAGAACATCACTTCCATGCTCTCTCCAGTCAAGGAGTGAGAGTGGCTTCCCTCTGTGCTAATGTCCAGGTTGACTGAATGTCCCGTGCTTGACTTCTTCAAACACCACTGTAACGAATTATTTTTACTAAATTCCTTCTATTTTAAATGTTTAGAGTAGTTTCTGTCTTCCTGAAAGACCCCTGAACAATATACTTGCCAGGACTGTGATAAGGAGTTGAACAATTTTCTATACCCTAGCACAGAAGTGCAGTCTGTTCATCTGGGGATAATAGGGGTACTGGGTTGAATAGTTTATCCCCAAAATTTATGTTAGCCTAAAACTTCAGTATGTGAATTTATTTGGAAGCAGAATCTTCATAGAAGTAATTAGTTAAAATGAAGTCATACTGAATTAGGGTGGGCTCTAAACCCAATGACTAGAATCCTTGTAAGAACGTCATGTGAAGACTCAGAGATACACACAGAGAAAAACCACATGAGGCAGATGCAGGGATCACAGTGATGTGTCTACAAGCCAAGGAACATCAAGGATTGCCAGCAACCACTGGAAGCTAGGAGAGGCATGGAACAGATTCTTCCGAGCTTCCAGAAGAAACCCATACTCCAACACCTTGATTTCAGATGTTTGGCTTCCAGAAGTGTGAGAGAATACATTTCTGTTGTTTAAAGCCATCCAGTCTGAGCTATTTTGTTATGGTAGCCCCAGGAGACCAATGTACCAACTACCTTTTGCGTTGGGATGTTATTGTAATTCTTATCATCTTCCTTATTTATGTTGGCTCATTTTGCTGATTCTCCCCATGACTGGGAGCAGGTAATTAGCATGATTGATCTAATGAAAAGTAAGTGATGACTTTAGAATAGGGTGCTGGCATGATGAAGTTTCCCCCCAGCCACATTGATATAAAGACTTGCCAATTCCCTGGCACGGTGGCTCACGCTTGTTATCACTTTGAGGGGCTGAGGTGGGCAGTTCACTTTAGGTCAGGAGTTTAAGTCCAGCCTGGGCAACTTGGTGTAACCCCGTCTCTGGTAAAAATACCAACATTAGCTGGGTGTGGTGGCAGGCACCTGCAATCTCAACTACTCAGCAGGCTGAGGCAGGAGAATCGCTTGAAACTTGGAGGTGGAGGTTGCATTGAGCTGAGATCATGCCACTTGCACTCCAGCCTGGGTGACAGAGTGACTCTGTCTCAAAAAAAAAAAGAATTGCCAATCCAAGTAATCTAATGTAAAAATGTATTTCTATAAGAACACTGTTTTGAAACAATTATGTAACATAAACAAAAGAATATACGTAACATATCTAAGTTATATATGTAAGTTATGAAGCATAATGAGCCAGGAGCCTATCACTGAATTTATGAACTAGAATAGAAATTGGTAAATACTTTCTATGGAGGACCAGATAGGAAATATTTGGGTTTTATAGACTAGATGGGATCTCTATTACAACCATTCAAGTCTGCCTTTGTAGCATGAAAGCCACTATATACAATATGTAAATGAATGTGTTCCAATAAAACTTTATAGGCATCAGGCCAGATGTGACCCATGGCTATAATTTGCTGAGCCCTGATCTAGAACATGGCCAGAGCAGATCCTAAATATCCTTCTCCTGTACCCTTGCTCTGAGCAGTAACTAATATTCTGATGTTCATGTTGTTCTGTTCCTTAAACATTATTTTATTTTATTTTGTTTTGTTTGTGAGCTTTATTAAAATTCATTTTTTTTTCTTTTTAAAAAAAATTTTTTTTTTCATTATACTTTAAGTTCTAGGGTACATGTGCATAATGTGCAGGTTTGTTACATATGTATCCTTGTGCCATGTGGGTGTGCTGCACCCATCAACTCGTCAGCACCCATCAACTCGTCATTTACATCAGGTATAACTCCCAATGCAATCCCTCCCCCTC
>NW_012109396.1:0-1353 GCF_000951045.1 Mandrillus leucophaeus | reverse complement strand
AAAAAAAAAAAAAAAAAAAAAAAAAAGAAAATGCAAACCAACCTACAGCGACAGAAAGCAGATCTGTGGTTGCATGGGGATGAGATGGGACGAGAGGCAGGGAGAATGAGAGAGAGGAGTTTACAAAAGGGCGCAACAAACTTCTGCAAGTGATGGCTACGCTCACTATATTGATCGTGGTGATGGTTTAATGGGTGTGTATGTCAATCATATAAAGCATATACATTAAATACGTGTGGTTTATTATGATCAATTATATCTCAATAAAACTGTTTTTTTAAAAAAGAGATGGGGGACTCAAGTCCTAATCTGTGGCAGTACATTGGAGAAGTGAGCAAGAGACTACACACCAGCCTGGAGTTCCTGCCTCAAGATCCCAGACCCCATGGCTGCAAGGTTATCAGTCTTCACAGGGCCAAGAGGGCCTTTCAGATGACATGACCCTGGAGAGCTTGACAGCAGACTAAGATTGAATGTCCCACCCACTGGTGTAGACTGGGGTTGGAATCTGAGATCGTTGTATTTTAAGAAAAGTGAAGTAATGGAGCACTTATTATACAATTGAGACAACCAGACTATCCAAGCATATCAGACAACCAACTTCACAAGTATAAGTAAGATACATAAGCCAGAGTCCTGATTTCAGACTTCATACTATTGCAAGGCAGAAAAACACCCTTCCCAAGGTTGCAGGGCAAATAGCTAATAATGCTTCAAACTGACACAGGCTGGTATATGAGGTATTTGGAAATGCTGTGGACATAGAGGTGAGGCAGTTATTAATTCTAAGGGACAAAGAGAAAAAAGCTGTGCTAGAAACTTCGCCAGGAGGTCTGATACAATGTGTTCTGCAAGAAAAGAAGAGAGGGAAAGGAAATTTCGGAGAGGAATGAACATTTTACAAAGGCCTGGAGGTTAAAAGGAAGATGTCTTTTTAAATAAGTAGGGCTTTAAAAAGCAATTTGAAAAGTTTAGAGCTTTGGGTATGTTTGGGGGAAATGTGAGCGATGATGCCGGAACATTCTGTTAGGAACAACTCACAAAAGTCTAGCATGCCATGCTAAGGAAAATGGCAGTCACCATTGATTGTCATGTAGAGAAATAATGTGTTCAAATCAGTATTTTCGAAAGATAACTTTACAAGTAGAGACTTTTTAAAAGTGTCTTATTATATAGCTGCATACTTCCTTCAAAAAAGATAATTAAAACCTAAATTCAAAAATTAGACAAATTAAGTGATGATTATTTCCTTTACGAAAGTTTGCAAAGGGATCTGCTGCTGGATTGCTCTGGAGGACAGCCTTCAGGAAATATCAGATGCCTTTTGTTTGTTTGTTTTAGAGATGGAGTCTC
>NW_012109395.1:0-1036 GCF_000951045.1 Mandrillus leucophaeus | reverse complement strand
GCAGTCTCTGCTGACTGCAACCTCTGCTTCCCGGGTTTAAGCGATTCTCCTGCCTCAGCCTCCCGAGTGGCTGGGACTACAGGCACGCGCCATCGCACCCAGCTAATTTTTCTATTTTTAGTAGAGACGGGGCTTCACCAGGTTGGCCAGGATGGTGTCAATTTCTTGACCTCGTGATCTGCCCACTTAGGCCTCCCAAAGTGCTGGGATTACAGGTGTGAGCCACTGTGCCCAGCCTCCCTCCTTTTTCTTCCGAAAGAAACTAGCTTTTTAAATTTTATTTTATTTTATTTTCATTTAATTTTATTTTTATTTATTTATTTTTTTGAGACAGGGTCTCACTCTGTCGCCCAGGCTGGGATGTGGTGGGCGATCTCAACTCACTTCAACTTCTGCTTCCCTGGATTAAGTGATCTTCCCACCTCAGCATCTCTAGTAGCTGGGACCACAGGTGCGTGGCACCGCCTGGCTAATTTCATGTATTTTTTGTAGAGATGAGGTTTTGCCACGTTGCCCAGGCTGGTGTCGAAGTGAGCTCAGGTGATCTGCCTGCCTCGGCCTCCAAAACTGCTGGGATTACAGGCCTGAGCCACTGCACTTGGCCCTAAATTGTAAAATTGACATCAAAGGGGAATGTGTGTCACCAAGTGTTTCTCCTGCCCTCCTGTAATGTTAATGCAACTTCTATCACTGCTTAACTCATTTGTTACTAAGAGGGAGTCTCTTGCTTTTTTCTCTTTTTTGGCTTCAGGTTGTGTGTAATAATGTGTTTTGTTTTTTTTTTTCAAATGGAGTTTCGCTCTTGTCACCCAGGCTGAAGTGCAATGGCGCAATCTTGGCTCACTTGCCTCCTGTGTTCAAGCGATTCTCCTGCCTCAGCCTCCTGAGTAGCTGGGATTACAGGCGTGCGACACCATGCCTGGCTAATTTTTGTATTTTTAGTAGAGACAAGGTTTCTCCATGTTGGTCAGGCTGGTCTTGAACTCCTGGACTTAAGCAAGTCCTCTCCGGGAGCCCTGCGGGGAGAGGGCGGGAC
>NW_012109394.1:0-1215 GCF_000951045.1 Mandrillus leucophaeus | reverse complement strand
TGAAAAAATGCTCATCATCACTGGCCATCAGAGAAATGCAAATCAAAACCACAATCAGATACCATCTCACACCAGTTAGAATGGTAATCATTAAAAAGTCAGGAAACAACAGGTGCTGGAGAGGATGTGGAGAAACAGGAATACTTTTACACTGTTGGTGGGACTGTAAACTAGTTCAACCACCGTGGAAGACAGTGTGGCAATTCCTCAAGGATCTAGAACTAGAAATACCATTTGACCCAGCCATCCCATTACTGGGCATATACCCAAAGGATTATAAATCATGCTGCTCTAAAGACACATGCATACTTAACATTTATTGTGGCACTATTCACAATAGCAAAGACTTGGAACCAACCCAAATGTCCATCAATGATAGACTGGATTAAGAGAATGCGGCACATCTACACCATGGGATACTATGCAGCCATAAAAAAGGATGAGTTCATGTCCTTTGTAGGGACATGGATGAAGCTGGAAACGATCATGCTGAGCAAACTATCACAAGGACAGAAAACCAAACACCGCATGTTCTCACTCATAGGTGGGAATTGAACAATGAGAATACTTGGACACAGGGTGGGGAACATCACACACTGGGCCTGTCGTGGGTGGGGGAAGGGGGGAGGGATAGCATTAGGAGGTATACCTCGTGTAAATGACGAGTTAACAGGTGCAGCACACCAACATGGCATGTGTATACATATGTAACAAACCTGCACGTTGTGCACATGTACCCTAGAATTTAAAGTAAAATTAAAAAAAAAAAAATTTTCCCAGTCCTACCTTAATTACTAAGTAACCTGAAAAGGCTTTTAAACACGTAACTTCTTAGAGGTTCCTTCTATAAAAGGAATCTCTTAAGTGAGTATCATGAGAAAATTCACACGAACTTAAAATGTCTTGTTTATAATTTCTAAAAATTAGATAAATGAAAGGCAGCAAAAAGTTACTAAAAGTTAAGGTTGGCAGGCTGGGCGGTGGCTCACACCTGTAATCCCAGCACTTTGGGAGGCTGAGGCAGACGGACCACGAGCTCAGGAGTTCCAGACCAGTCTCACCAATATAGTGAAACCCCATCTCCACGAAAAATACAAAAATTAGCTGGGCGTGGTGGCACGTGCCTGTAATTCCAGCTACTCAGGAGGCTGAGGCAGGAGAATCGCTTGAACCCGGGAGGCGGAGGTTGCAGTGAGCCGAGATAGCGCCACTGCA
>NW_012109393.1:0-1148 GCF_000951045.1 Mandrillus leucophaeus | reverse complement strand
AAAAAAAAAAAAAAAAAATAGGCATTTATCCAAACCCACACAAACTGTATTTTATAGTGACACTCCAGGAGCATTTCCTTAGAGATGCGTACTAGCTTTTCTTCTATTCAACATTGTGATGGAGATCTTAGTACAATATGATAAGGAAAACAAAAGGTAATAGAAATTGGGAAGAAACAAAATCTCATGGAATTATCTACACAGAAAATCTAGGAGAATCTACAGTGAAATCACTAGAACTGATTGAGTTCCACAAGGTTACCAGACACAAAAGCAATAGTGTTCCTGAATACCAACAATGAACAATGAGAAATATATGATATTTTTTGGCTGGGCACAGGGGCTCACGCCTGTAATCCCAACATTTTGGGAGGCCCAGGTGGGTGGATCACTTGAGGTCAGGAGTTTGAGTCCAGCCTGGCCAACATGGTGAATCACCGTCTCTACTAAAAATACAAAAATTAACCAGGCATGGTGGTGTGTGCCTTTAATCCCAGCTACTTGGGAGGCTGAGGCAGGAGAATCACTTGAATCCAAGAGGCGGACTTTGCAGTGAGCCAAGATAGCACCACTGCACTCCAACCTGGGCAATAAAGCAAGACACCTTTCCAAAAAATAGTAATAATAATAATAATAATAATAATAATAATAATAGCATAGTGAATCAAGCAATATATAAGAAAGCAATGCATCATTATGAAGCAGCATTGATGCCAGGAAAAAAAGATAGTTTTGCCATACATACACACACACACATATATAAATTATTATATATAATATACATATTAATATATTTCACTATAATACATTCACACAATATATTTTACTGCTTTATTTAAAGGAAAAAATATATCCTACAAGCTGCAGCAAAACCATTTAGTAATATTCAATACCAATTTTTAGAAAACTCTTAGCCAACTAGGAATAAAGAGAACTTCCTTATCTTAATATAGGTATCAGGGCCAGGCGCGGTGGCTCACGCCTGTAATCCCAGCACCTTGGGAGGCCTGGGGCAGCAGATCACAAGATCAGGAGATTGAGACCATCCTGGCTAACACAGTGAGACCTCATCTCTACTAAAAATACAAAAAAATTAGCCAGGCGTGGTGGCAGGCGCTTGTAGTCCCAGCTACTCAGGAGGCGGAGGC
>NW_012109392.1:0-1613 GCF_000951045.1 Mandrillus leucophaeus | reverse complement strand
TTTTGAGACAGAGTCTTGCTCTGCCGCCCAGGCTGGAGTGCAGTGGCCGGATCTCAGCTCACCGCAAGCTCCGCCTCCCGGGTTTGCGCCATTCTCCTGCCTCAGCCTCCCAAGTAGCTGGGACTACAGGCGCCCACCACCTTGCCCGGCTAGTTTTTGTATTTTTTAGTAGAGACGGGGTTTCACCGCGTTAGCCAGGATGGTCTCGATCTCCTGACCTCGTGATCCACCCATCTCGGCCTCCTAAAGTGCTGGGATTACAGGCTTGAGCCACCACGCCCGGCCAACAGCTGAGTTTTATACATTTTAGGGCGACATGAGACACCAATCAATATATGTGAGAAGTATATTGGTTTGGTCTGGAAAGGCGGGACAACTAAAAGCAAAGGCAGGAAGACTTGAAGCAGGGAGGGGGCTTCCAGGCCACAGACAGGCGAGAAATGAAGGCTGCATTCTTTTGAGTTCCTGATTAGACTTTCCAAAGGAGACAATCAGATATGCATCTATCTCAGTGAGCAGAGGGATGGCTTTGAATAGAAATGGGAGGTAGGTTTTCCCTGAGCTGTTCCTTTCACAATAAATAGATAGATAGATAGATAGATAGATAGATAGATAGATAGATAGATACATACATACATACATACATAGATACATAGATACATAGATACATACATACATAGATAGATAGATAGATAGATAGATAGATAGATAATTGATAAGATGAGTTTTTCAGTTTTGCCTGCTCAAAATCAATAACTTTGCTTTTCTGTTTCCTTTTTCTCAGTCTCCTCCTTTTCTTTCACTTTATAGGCATCATTCTCAGAATTTCCCAAAATCTCTCTGACTATTAAGCAAGAGAATTATCACTAAGAAAGGACCACCTTTTCTTCAAACTAAGATTTGTCTGTGATTCTGGAAACTATAGTTTAACCTCTCCACTCTACTCCCGGCAGGTCATAAAAGAAAAATTAAAGTCAACTCTGGAGGCCTGCAAGAAATGTTCCTTTAGCACATTTACAAGATTAAGTACATTACAAGGGCTTAAGATTTTGCACAATCTCTCTCTTTTAGAAGTAAGCAACTCACAGGCACCTCAGTCTGCACACATGCGCTTCATTCCATTTTGGAATAGGTATTCTGCTTAGACGTCTTATTAATATATGCATAGTATCACAATAGCAAGGATCATGAAAAAAAAACACCATCACGGCCTGAAGCCAGCCCACTGCGACCTGGATATATTACTAGCACCGTGGTAAACCGCAACAGGCAGGCAGCTAAATCTGGCACATAACGTCTGTGTTACATTTGGGTTCATTCACACAGTTCACTTTTGTTATATCTGAGCTGCTAATCCAAGACCAACCAGGAGAAGGCAGTACAGGCTAAACAACTAAACCTTAAAATTCTATTTAAAGCGAAAAAGAAAAAGCCCAATGGAGTCCGTCAGTCTCTCTCTCTCTGTCTCTCCGTCTCTCTCTTTCTCTCTCTTCCTCTTTAAAAGACAGGATCTTGCTCTGTTCCCTGGGCTGGAGTGCAGTGGTGCATCATAGCTCACTGCAGCCTTGAACTCCTGAGTTCAAGTGATCCTTCTGCCTCAGCCTCCTGAGTAG
>NW_012109391.1:0-1159 GCF_000951045.1 Mandrillus leucophaeus | reverse complement strand
GGAGGCCGAGGCGGGCGGATCACAAGGTCAAGAGATCAAGACCATCCTGGCCAACATGGTGAAACCCTGTCTCTACTAAAAATACAAAAATTAGCCAGGCGTGGTGGCACTCGCCTATATTTAAAAAAAAAAAAAAAGATAATTGTGTCTTTTCTGAAAAATGTTTAAAAAAAGAAAAAATTCTTTTTTTACCCTTTTCATTTATTCTTGGCAAATAATGCCACATAGCAATTTTCCTTTCACATCTTCACCAGTGCATCATTTTAAAAAAGCAATAATCAGCCTCTCAAAATAATGGCATAAATAAACATTTATAGGCATAGTGCAAATCCCAAAACTTTAACCCAACTACTTCCTCTATATTTATGGGAACAAAACTAAATGATAATTTACAAAGCCCAACAATGAGAAGATAACCATTTGGGTGGCTTGATTCTCTTGCTGTCGGAGAACACAGCACGGACGTTGAAACAGTATGGACTCTGGATTCCAATTCTGATTTGCCACTCACTAGCTGTGACATCCTGAATAAGTTCTCTATACCTGTTTTCTTAACATGGGAAGAAAATATATATTTCGTACAATTCTTAGGGAGACTGAAGAAGAAAATGTACATAAAAGTACCTAGCGCATGCCAGTTACTCAGTATTAAGTTTCCTGTTCTTTTCTCATTTGGCACTGTTCTTTCTCTTCTCCAGTTCCTTCCGATATCAAATTCAAAAAAGTATTCCTCTCACTTTTTTACCACTAGTTTTCTTCTTCTTCTTCTTCTTTTTTAAATTTGAGATGGAGTGTCACTCTGTTGCCCAGGCTGGAGTGCAGTGGCACAATCTTGGCTCACCACAATCTCTGCCTCCCAGGTTCGAGCCATTCTCCTGCCTCAGCCTCTGAGTAGCTGGGATTACAGGTGCCTGTCATCACACCCGGGTAATTTTTGTATTTTTAGTAGAGATGGGGTTTCTCCATGTTGGTCAGGCTGGTCTCGAACTCCTGACCTCAGGTGATCTGCCCACCTCGGCCTCCCAAAGTGCTGGGATTACAGGCGTGAGCCACCGTGCCCAGCCTGAATTAAGAAATTCTTAATGCTAGGTTAGTGATTGGTTCATATAGGAAGGATTTTTTATTCATTAGTTATTTGGTTTTTATTCAACAAGTATTC
>NW_012109390.1:0-1030 GCF_000951045.1 Mandrillus leucophaeus | reverse complement strand
ATATTTTTTTGATAAATGCAATTTCTTATGAAAAATAGTTTTACTCTTTATTTATTTTATATATGTAAATTTCAACTCTTATTGTAGATACAGGTGGTACATATGCAGGTTTGTTACGTGGGAATACTGTGTTTTGCTGAAGTTTTAAAGTATAAATCCTGTCATCCAAGTAGTGAGCATGGTACCTTATAGGTAGTTTTTTAAACCACTTCTCCTTACCTACCCTCTAGTAGTCCACAATGTCTGCTGTTCCCATCTTTATGCCCATGCGTGCTCAATGTTTAGTTATCACTTAGAAGTGAGAACATGTAGTATTTGGTTTTCTGTTCCTGCACTAATTTGCTTAAGATTATGGCCTGTAGCTTCATCCATGTTCTTGTAAAGAACATACTTTTATTCTTTTTCTGGCTGTATAGTATTATGGCCTGTAGCTTCATCCATGTTCTTGTAAAGAACATACTTTTATTCTTTTTCTGGCTGGATAGTATTCATAATGTATATGTACCACACGTTTTCTTTATCTAATCTACCAGTGATGGGTACCTGGGTTGAATCCACATCTTTGTTCTTGTGAATAGTGCTGCAGTGAACCCACAAGTGCATGTGTCTTTATGGTAGAGTGATTTATTTTCCTTTGAGTATATACCCAATAATGGGATTGCTTGGCTGAATGGTAACTCTGTTTTGGGTTCTTTGAGAAATCTGTTAACTGCTTTCCACAGTGGCTGAACTAATTTACACTTCCACCAACAGTGTATAAGCATTTCCTCTTCTTCACAGCCTCTCAAGCATTTATTTTTTTCTCTTTTCACTTTTTAATAATAGCCATTTTTACTAATGTGAAATAGCATCTCATTGTGGTTTAGAATTGCATTTGACAAGTGATATCAAGCATATTTTCAGGTTTGGTTTTCACTTGTCTGTCTTCTTTTGCAAGGCATCTATTCATCTCCTTTGGCCATTTTTCAATGGGATAATTTATTTATTTATTTTTGGTTGCTGATTTGTTTAAGTTCCCTATAGAGTCTGG
>NW_012109389.1:0-1135 GCF_000951045.1 Mandrillus leucophaeus | reverse complement strand
GTTGCATTTCTGAGGAAAGCTGCCTACCTAGAGGTTATAGCTTGGTCAGTAAAAATAAAAAGAAGAAGAAGAAAAAAACAATGTAGCTAGGCCACGCTTATTTTGTGTTTCAAAGTTGTAGAACCAGGACCAATGCCTGAAAATAAGAGAAAAAGATTTTTAACTAATATTGGAAAGTTGTATTAATTTGAACTGCCTCAATAAAATGGTTGCCAAATAAAGTGGTGAGATTCCCTAACATTGAACAAGGTGTTCAATATTATTTCTGGATTATATAGAAGGTATAGCTAGATGATCTCCAAATTTCTTTTAAACTCTTTAAGATCCTATGGTTCTAGCAACTAAATATTGGGCAATGGCAAAATAAGACTTTGTATTGGCGGTATCACTATATAAACCTGAGTCCACAGAAAGATCTCTGATGAACAGAATCATCTTTAAAAAACAAATTTCACGTGTAATGACAGGACAGCTCATTACAATAGACAATTTAGGTAGTCCCAAAGAACTGGTTATAATAGGATTCATCTTTAAAATCATGGCTTTATAGTTAGTAACTGTGAGGTACTTAATATTTTGTGTAATTTAATTCTTTTCTTCACCTTGAGAAATTGTAAGGCTTGGATCAAATATTTCATCAGAGAGCAAAATGTGATGTAAAATGAGGATAAGTAAAATACATATCTCACAGGGCCACTGTACAGATTATATGACTCATGCCAAGCATGGCATGTAGAGATTATTTTAAAATGTTAGGTATTGTAATTAACAATACGTGGCTTTATCATATCACTTATCTCTATGTTATTTGCTTATATATTTGTATCTCCCTCTACATGGTGAGCATTTTGAATGCAGGGAAGAACTATGTCCTTCATCATTTTACCTTCAGGGGTTAACCCACAGTAATTGCTCAAAAACAATGAACACATTTCTGAATTTTTCAGCATAACTGTGTTGTATGAAGTAAAAAAAATCACAATATTCTGGAATTGGAAGAAATCTTAAAAATACTTACAAATCAGACTACAACCTAGAGTGATACAGCTGTCTCTTATACACATCTAGATGTGTATAAGAGACAGATTTAAAGGTGAAGTATCAAATCCTTCCCCGGCTACAAAGAATTTTTAAT
>NW_012109388.1:0-1244 GCF_000951045.1 Mandrillus leucophaeus | reverse complement strand
GCCTGTAGTCCCAGCTACTCAGGAGGCTGAGGCAGGAGAATCGCTTGAACCCGGAGGCGGAGGTTATAGTGAGCCGAGATCGGGCCACTGCACTCCAGCCTGGGAGACAGAGCAAGACTCCATCTCAAAAAAAAAAAGGAAGAAAATCTGGGCTGGGCGTAGTGGTCCACACCTATGATCCCAGCACTTTGGGAGGCCAAGGTGGGCGGATCACGAGGTCAGGAGTTTGAGACCAGCCTGGCCAATATGGTGAAACCCGGTCTCTACTAAAAATGCAAAATTAGCTGGGCGTGGTGGCACGCACCTGTAATCTCACCTACTTGGGAGGCTGAGGCAGAAGAATAGCTTGAACCCAGGAGGCGGAGGTTGCAGTGAGTTGAGATGGCACCACTGCACTCCAACTTGGGTGACAGAGCAAGACTCTGTCTTAAAAGAAAAAGAAAATCTGTATGTTTCTAGCCCTTCTGTAAAATATGAAGAAAAGTGCTCTTAGTACTCTGTGTAAAACTGTACTGTTAAATATATGTGTGTAATTAAAAAAAAAAAAAAGACAAGTATGGAGCTACTTTGGTGGAATTGGGGGTTGGGGAGGCCAAAGCTACATTTGCCGAGTGTCTGCAGCAAGCTCACTTCAAAACATCCAGTCCAGTGATGCTGAAACTGAAGCTCAGAGAGGTGAAGCCACAGAGCCACAGCAAGGAGCCAGGCCTCTGTGTTCCCAGGGTAGTGTGTGTTCTAACACCACTCTGCCTTGGTGCTGGCAAGTCGTTTTTTGGAAAAACGTAAAGATGATGAAATGAAGCATCAGGGGAGGCAAAATGGCCAAAAATGGCAGCTTGAAAACTAAGCCCAAATAGTTTCCATTGGGGAAAAATATATGTAATTACTCTCAGATTCCTATTTCTCCCTTTCCCCACTTCCCCTAATTTTTTCCTCAGCTTTTCTTTAGTTGAGTACTTTCTTTGTATTTTTGGTATACTGTAGTTTACCTGTTTCTGAAAACATCACTGTTTTTTTAGTTTTATTTTACCGTACTATGGAAAGTGTCCCCTTTCCAACTAGCCTTATAACAAAATGTCCTAAGCCAAATAGTGCTGAATTACTTAAAATATCACAGTTAATCTCTTTGTAAATAAGAACCACTTTTTTTTTTGAGACGGAGTTTTGCTCGTATTGCCCAGGCTGGAGTGCAATGGCATAATCTCAGCTCACTACAACCTCCGCCTCCTGGGTTCAAGCAATTC
>NW_012109387.1:0-1993 GCF_000951045.1 Mandrillus leucophaeus | reverse complement strand
TTATTTTTTTTGGATATAGTATCTTCCTCTGTTGCCCAAGCTGGAGTGCAGTGGCATGATCTTGGCTCACTGCAACTTCCGGGTTTAAGGGATTCTCATGTCTCAGCCTCCTGAGTAGCTGGGATTACAGGCATCTGCCACCACACCTGGCTACATTTTGTATTTTTAGTAGAGACAGGGTGTCTCCATGTTGTTCAAGCTGGTCTTGAACTCCTGACCTCAGGTGATCTGCCCTCTTCAGCCTCCCAAAGTGCTAGGATTACAGGCGTGAGTCACCGTGCCCAGCCCTAATTTTTGTATTTTTAGTAGAGGTTTACAAATAGGTTTTTGCCATGTTGGCCAGACTGGTCTTGAACTCCTGACCTCAGGTAATCCACCCAAAGACCTGGGATTACAGGCGTGAGCCACTGCACCCGGCCTAATTTTAAACTTTTACTTTAGGTGTGGGGATACATGAGGTTTGTTACATAGGTAAACTCCTGTCACAGGGGTTTGTGGTACGTATTATTTCATCATCCAGGCATTAGGCCCAGTATTGTTTTCTTCTTTGTGTTCATAAGCTCTCACCATTTAGCTCCCACTTATAAGTGAGAACATGTGGTATTTGGTTTTCTGTTCCTGCGTTAGTTTGCTGAGGATGATAGCCTCCAGCTCCATCCATGTTCCCCCAAAAGACATGCTCTCATTTTTTATGGCTGCATAGTATTCCACGGTGTATATATACCACAGTTTCTTTTTTTTTTTTTTTTTGGGCGCCCGTGGGGGGGGGGGGTTTTTTTTTTTTTTTTTTTTTTTTTTTGAGACGGAGTTTCGCTCTTGTTGCCCAGGCTGGAGTGCAATGGCGCAATCTCAGCTCACCGCAACCCCCGCCTCCTGGACTCAAGCAATTCTCCTGCCCCAGCCTCCCGAGTAGTGGGATTACAGGCACACGCCATCACGCCCGGCTAATTTTTCTATTTTTAGTAGAGATGGGGTTTCACCATGTTGGCCAGGCTGGTCTTGTACTCCTGACCTCAGGTGTTCCACCCACCTCAGCTTCCCAAAGTGTTGATATTACAAGCGTGAGCCCCCATGCCCAGCTGTACCACATTTTCTTTATCCAATCTGTCACGGATGGGCATTTAGGTTTTTGTTGGTTTGAGATGGAGTGTCACTCTGTAGCCCAGGCTGGAGTGCAGTGGTGGCACGATCTTGGTTCACTGCAACCTTTACCTCCCGGGTTCAAGTGATTCTCCTGCCTCAGCCTCCCAAGTAGCTGGGATTACAGGCACCTGCCACCACACCCGGCTAATTGTGTTTTTAGTAGAGATGGGGTTTTACCATGTTGGCCAAGATGGTCTTGAACTCCTGACCTCAGGTGATCCGCCTGCCTTGTCCTCCCAAAGTGCTGGGATTACAGGCCTGAGCCACCAGGCTGGCCAGCATTTAGCTTGATTCCATGTCTTTGCTCTTGTGAATAGCGCTGCACTCTCTAGATCCACATTTTCCCTCGTGGTAATCTCATTCAGTTTTACGAGTTTTGATGTGGTTTCAATGCTTGTGTCCCTCCAAAATTCAGGGTCTCGGTCTGTCACCCAGGCTGGAATGCAGTGACCCCATCACAGCTCACTGCAGCCTCAACATCCCTGGGCTCAGGCAGTCCTCCCACCCCAGCCTCCCAAGTAGCTGCAACTACAGGCATGGGCCACCATGCCTGGCTAATTTTTGTGTTTTTTGTAGAGACAGGGTCTTGCCATGTTGCCCAGCCTGGTCTCAAACTCCTGGCTCAAGCGATCCACCCACCTCAGCCTCTCAAAGTGCAGGGATTACAGGTGTGAGCCACTGCACCCGTCCCCAAGAGAGCTTTAAATATAATAAATGTGCTAATGATGCCAAACTTTTTTTTTTTTTTTTTTGAGACAGAGTCTCATTCTATTGCCCAGGCTGGAGTGCAACGGTGTGATCTTGGCTGACTGCAAACTCCGCCTCCCAGGTTCAAGTGATTCTCCTGCCT
>NW_012109386.1:692134-692385 GCF_000951045.1 Mandrillus leucophaeus | reverse complement strand
TCTCCAGTTTGCCAGTCTGTGTCTTTTAATTGGAGCATTTAGCCCTTTTACATTTATGGTTAATATTGTTAGGTGTGAACTTCGATCCTGTCATTATGGTGTTAGCTGGTTATTTTGCTCAT
Organism: Mandrillus leucophaeus; assembly: GCF_000951045.1. NCBI lineage: Eukaryota > Metazoa > Chordata > Mammalia > Primates > Cercopithecidae > Mandrillus > Mandrillus leucophaeus. Next base: position 692,263 of record NW_012109386.1, on the reverse strand, counting down.
TAGTTGATGCAGTTTCTTCCTAGTATCACTGGTGTTTACAATTTGGCATGTTTTTGCAGTGGCTGGTACTGGTTGTTCCTTTCCATGTTTAGTGCTTCCTTCAGGATCTCTTGTAAGGCAGGCCTGGTG
>NW_012109386.1:690999-691395 GCF_000951045.1 Mandrillus leucophaeus | reverse complement strand
CGGGGGTCAGGGACCCACTTGAGGAGGCAGTCTGTCTGTTCTCAGATCTCAAACTCCGTGCTGGGAGAACCACTACTGTCTTCAAAGCTCAGTTGGAAATGCAGAAATCACCTGTCTTCTGTGTCACTCACCTTGGGAGCTGTAGACTGGAGCTGTTCGTGTTTGGCCATCTTGGAACCGGACCTGTCTTTCTATTTTCTTATCCTTATGAGCTTTGTCAAAAGAATGCAGCTTCTTCTGGTTTCTCTTATGAGTGTTAAAAAAAATCTCTGATTGCATTTAGCAATTTTAGCAAGTCTTAATTTGTTCCGGGGTTTAATTCACTTTGCTTTGTATTGCCTCCTTTTAATGTTCCTTTTCATTATAAGTATTCTTTTTTTTTTTTTTTTTTTTTTT
>NW_012109386.1:688282-688471 GCF_000951045.1 Mandrillus leucophaeus | reverse complement strand
CAGAGCCGGTTATTGGTCTATTCGGGGATCCAGCTTCTTCCTCGTTTAGTCTTGGGAGAGTGTAAGTGTCCAGGAAATTATCCATTTCTTCTAGGTTTTCTAGTTTATTTGCGTAGAGGTGTTTATAGTACTCTCTGATGGTAGTTTGTGTTTCTGTGGGATCAGTGGTAATATCCCCTTTATCATTTT
>NW_012109386.1:681995-684051 GCF_000951045.1 Mandrillus leucophaeus | reverse complement strand
AGGCGTGAGCCTCTGTGCCTGGCCTCATTGTAAATATTCTTTCTTTGGTTACTTTGCCCATTTCTCTCTTCTTCAGTGGAATTTTTTCTTCTGGATTTCATTTGGGTAGCTTTTCACATTTGATGACCGATGTTGTCTTTATTCGTAACAACAGTGTCTCTTTGTATAGTGGTTGCTGGGAGGTCTACAAGGTAGTATTATGTAACATTTCCCATTGTGTTCTAAGTACGCGTATCTTTTTAAGTTAAAAAATTGAAGTTGAAGCTGCCTCTACAGTGACACACATAGCTTGAAATAATAGAGTTAAAATTCAGACATAAAACATATTGCCGTGGGATAATGCCTGCTGTTTTCCTAAAGTTTTGAAATTATCTGTTTGAGGTCTCAAGTGAACATTTGTCTATTGTCTTGGGCACAATAAATTCTAAGATGTTCTGGTTATTTTCTCAAGGATTCTGATACTGCCCCCTTACTAACCGTATTAGAGCCAAGTACAGAGTAGTGAACAAGATCTGATAATTTGCAGGTTTATTACTTTGGGCTGAAAAAAATCTAGCTGATGTCACTGGTCTTGCTGGGATCTCTCTTCAGAGTGTAATGGGAGTGCATCTCTTAACTCTTACTTCAGTATCACTGAAGTTCTCTTTCTTCAGCTCCCAGATACTCTGTAGCCTGCTCTGGCCTGTGAGGTCATGAGGTCCCTTTAAGATGTTATTAGTTTAACACAGTCTTCTTTCCATCTCTCTGTAACATGTCTTGGGAAGAAGCCGTATTCTTCTCATACCTTATGTTCTTATTCAGACCCTAATTCTGTCAACTCTCAGAGATGCATAGAAAGAATTATTATTATTTTTAATTTCTGTGGTTACGAAGTAGGTGTAGATATTGACAGGGTACCTGAGATGCTTTGATACAGGCTTGTAATGTGAAATAAGCACATCATGGAGAATGGAGTATCGTCCCCTCAAGTATTTATCCTTTGAGTTGCACACTATCCAATTACACTCTTTAAGTTATTTAAAAATGTACAATTAAGTCATTATTGACTATAGTCACCCTGTTGTGCTATCAAATACTGGGTCTTCTTCATTTTTTTCTATTTTTTGTACCCATGGAAAAATCATTTACTGCTCTTTATTAACAGCCCATCTTTGTCACTTACATTCCCATAGCTGTGGATACGTTCATAATAACAATTGTTAGTTATAACATCTCTACATGATTTTCTTTTTAAATTGTATGCACCTGTGTTGTTGTATGTTTTCTGTGTCGTGTCTGATGTCTTTCTGCAGGACTTAATTTTGTTACTTGGTTTCCTCTCTTTCTGCTTAGCAGTAAGTCTCAGAAAAAATAGGTTCATCTTATTCTCATATTATGTACTTTTATCTTTAGCCAAAAATCTGTAGTTTAAAAATAGGTATTCAATTTGTCACAGAAGTATAATTTAACTACATAGCAAGAAATTTAGAAATAAACAGAAAGAAAGAGAACAAGACCATCTATCCAGCTTCCTCAGGGACAAGGAGCTGATTTACGTTGAATCCCGTGTGTGTTTCTGGAGCTGTTTGTTGGATTTAACGCCCATTGTCTCATCTTAACCCAGCAGGTCTCTTTGTCCATTATCTTCTCATATGTAGATTTTCCATCCCATCTCCTGCATCTCTCCACGTGTCTAAATAGTCCTTGTGTTTATTGTAAAGTAGATCATCAAATTAAGATGCTTAAATTTATGTAATCTTGGCCGGGCATGGTGGCTTACACCTGTAATCCCAGCACTTTGAGAGGCTGAGGCCGGCGGATCACGAGGTCAGGAGATTGAGACCTTCTTGGCTAACATGGTGAAACCCCGTGTCTACTAAAAATACAAAGAAAAATTAGCTGGGCATGGTGGCAGGCACCTGTAGTCCCAGCTACTCGGGAGGCTGAGGCAGGGGAATGGCGTGAACCTGGGAGGCGGAGCTTGCAGTAAGCCAAGATCGCACCACTGCACTCCAGCCTGGGCGACAGAGTGAGACTCCATCCAAAAAAAAAAATATGTAAAGTTTCCTCTTGCTCT
>NW_012109386.1:671253-680840 GCF_000951045.1 Mandrillus leucophaeus | reverse complement strand
TTAACATGAGGACCTAGAGTGAGATGATGATAATGATAATGGAAAAGCTGCCATATACACACAAAAAGCACATAATCCTTGGCAATATGTTGGCTATAGAGGGAAGATAAGGGTGGGGGCTCAGGACAGTGTACTTATTGAGCATTTTTCGGTTGCAGGGGACCAAAATCTCAAATCAAATAGGCCTGAACAATAAGGGGAATCAGAGTGTCTTGATTCAAGCCAGGCTGCATTTAGGTAATCAGATTCTTTCATCAGCAGTCAGCCTCTTTCCTTCCTGCCCATGGGCAGCTCTGTCTGTGCCGTGCCTTCAGGCATACCGTTTAGCATCTTAGAAGTGTGACTGTTTTTCTTTATGTCTGTTCTTAGCAATGTTCAGTTCTACAGATATTATACCTTTATTTGTTTATTCTACTCAGTAGGATAAGCTTTACAGGAGCAGAGACTTTTTCTGTTGTTTGTGGTTATATCCTCAGAACATAGGGGAACACCTGGCACAGTACAGATTTTCAACAACTATTTGTTGAATGAATGAATGGGTATTTCTCCCAGGAATTCAAGCCGAAAGTCCCAGGTTCTGCTCTCATTCATTCAGCGTGGGCGTCCTGACCATCCCAGAACCAGTCGTTTCCAGTGGGACAGGCATGGCATTCAGTTGCCAGGCCTGAGTCGTGTCCCCCTGCTGGCCCCAGGTGGTAGAGTGAGCCCCCTTCATACCCCATGGAGTGAGATGTAGGGAAGGCAGTGACTGAAGATAATCGAATGGAGATTAAGACCACGTAAAACAGAAGTTTTTATGTGGGTGAAAGTAGATTTTTACACTGACCATCACTGCTATGTTCACTGTGAGTAAAGTGTGCTTTTCGGAAGCATTCCCTTTAGATAGCAATGCATGGATCAATTCAGATCCATAGCAAGATGGACTTCCAGTACCTGCTAAATAAAGGCTTTATGGAACTCATTAAGACAATGTTAAGGTACATTAAGAACTCAAATGACAGGTGGTAAAATGGGAAGAATGGAATAGCGCTGTATCCAGATGAACATCCAGACGGGGCCTGCAGAAGGTATGGGCACCGCCTTCCCTGTTTGTGATTCGATTCCCGAGGCCGTCCTCCGTACTGACTCAATGTGTGGAACCAGAGAGAAGCCTGCTGTGGAGTTAGTGAATTTGACCTAATCGAGACAGTCTGAGGAAGGACAGGAATCTTTTTTTTTTTTTTTTAGAATGTATAAATTTTCTATATCTCTGTGATAACACAGTAACCAACTGTTGAACTCTTTACTAGTAGGCTTTGTGTTTTTCTGATAATTTGAAGCTGGTTAAGGTGCTGTCCTCTCATATTAGCAGTTCTGCGGCCCCTTCCCCTCTCCTTCCATCCTTAGGTTCCACTGACACAGTGATTAGCTCCTTTCACAGTAAGGAGCAAGTGCAGCCGCCGAGCATGGGCAGAGCCACAGCCTGGCAGAGTGGTTTAGCGTCTCGAAGCCCTTCTCCGAACGAATTGTGTATCTGTGCGGTTCAAAGTGGATGTTAATCCTATTTTCAATGGAACTCTCCTGCATTTCCCCTAAAATATCAAATATGCAATTCCATATAAACAGTGTATTCATTTCCTATGGCCCTTGTGAAAAATGACCACTAACTGGCAGATTAAAACAACAGGATTTATTCTGTCATAGTCTGGAGACCAGAAGTTCCGCATCAGTATCCGTAGTTCGAAATCAAGATGGGCCGCACTCCCTAAGGAGGCTCTAGGGGGAATTCCATTCTTTGTTTCTTCCGGCTTCCTGTGGTTGCCCGCATGCCTCGCCTTGTGGGTGCCTCATTCTGGCCTCTGCCTGCATCTCCACACCCTCTTCTCTTTTGTGTGGGGCTCTGTTCATCCTCACCTTTATCTCTCTTACAAGGACAGTTCTGATGGTGTTTAAGACTCAGCCAGATAATTCAAGTTAATTTCCTCAACTTAGTGTCTGTGATCACGTCTGGAGAACCTTACCTTCTAAAGTAACCTTCACAGGGTCCCGGGATTGGGGCATAGACATATCTTTGGGAGCCACTGTCAGCCTGTCCTAACACACGGTAAGATTCATCTCTGGTAAAGGCATTCAACCACAAGTGCAGTGTGGTTTGATAAAAGTCCTTTAAGTAATACTATAATGAATTCAGAGCTCCATCTGGAGATGCCAGAAGATGTCGTTATTTGAATGTAAAGCTCCTCCCCATGGGGTCAGTTGTCTCCCCGCCTTTCAGCTTTTCCTGTTTCCTCTGCAGATACGGACAAAACTTGTACATGTATCATCCATGCGTTCTTTTTTTTTTTTCTTCATTCTTATCATCAGATCCCAAAGCAACAAATTGCTGTTTGAAAATGCATGGTTTATGTTTATCTTTTCCAGAAGCACTTTTATACACATCTCTACCCTAGTAGTGTTTGCTCTTTCAGAGGCTGGTTTTGTTCCTAAGCAATTAAGATGCTTCCCTATGTTTTGGAATAAATAGTAGTATCTAAGTATTTTGCTCTTCTGTTTATTTCCTATAACAGATATTTACACATCTCCCTCCCATGTTAGATTCTGGACTTCTTGAACCTAGAACCATGTCTCTCTTTATGCCCCATGATGCTTTCCACATGGTAGGTGCTCAATACACTTTTATTAAATAAGTGCAAGAATTAATATACTCAAATGAAATGCTGTTTTGAAAAGTGTATCATCTCTGTCTTAGGTAAGGGCAGTTCCTCAAATTTATTTTTTAATCATTTCATATTCATGTCATAAAAATTGTCTTAAATGAGCAGATCTGTGAATGCAATGTTGATTTGTATACAGGAAACCCATAGGCTAATTTTAATCTGCTGTCTTTCATGAACATAATACTAAGAAATGGTTTCTGTCCCAAATCCTTCATAGGTAGCATGCTGGGAATCACAAAGCATGCTGGGAATACTTGTCAAGGAGAGGTGGGAAGCTAAGAGTGATGCCAGGCAGGGGTCAGGGGACAAATCAAGACCATAGAGTGGGGAGGGAGGCCTAGGCAGAGCTAATCACCGAGACTAAATCAACAAGCCTAGGAAAGTGCAATGAGCCTAAAACTCTCTGGTCTACCATGCATCTTCAAGGTTGTTACTTGAGGTGGCTGCATGAAAGGTAGCAGGTGGGTTCCCCTATGGGTTTATCTCTACCTGTCTCTCAGCCATTGTTGAGCCTTCACCTGAGTCACCACCCCATACTGTGTTTATTCTCTGCATTTTCCAAATGCTTTTCTTCTTCAAACCTGCAAGTTTTAGTGTGAATCCAGCTGCTACCCAGTTCAGCACATGTGATTTTTAAGGAAGTCCACCATTTTTGAACAGATATAAAATAACCCTGAATAAAACGTTTTATATCATTTTCAACCATGATCTTCTAGGAGAACAATAATGTAAAATTCACCTGTGTAGCAATGAGTCTCTGCCTTTAGATGGTGAGAATAAATATGAAATAATCAATACGTGTAACAGCACATTAAGACGCTGGAACCATCTATATTGAGCCAAGCACATGGAAATATAGTGAATCTTAACCAGATTTCCAAATAAGCTGAGGAAGAGGGAGATCCAGCCCCTGTAACACTTGTGGGGTGCCCACCGTATTTTCCCGTCTACATCTCAGTAGTGTACAATTCTTTCTAGGAAGAAAGTGTTCACAGAATTCAAAATGATAGGGAAAAAACAATAAACTTAGGTACTGGATATGTTCTTTTATTTTATAAAATTTATTGCCTTTTTTTTTTTTTTTAAGACGGAGTCTCGTTCTGTTGCCCAGGCTGGAGTGTAGTGGCACCATCTCGGCTCACTGCAACCTCTGCCCTCCGGGTTCAAGCGATTTTTCTGCTTCAGCCTCCTGGGTAGCTGTGACTACAGGCACATGCCACCACACCCAGCTAATTTTTTGTATTTTTAGTAGAGATGGGGTTTTTACCGTATTAGTCAGGATGGTCTCAATCTCTTGACCTTGTGATCCACCTGCTTCAGCCTCCCAAAGTACTGAGATTACAGGTGTGAGCCACCATGTCCGAATTTATTGCCTTTCTAAAGGGCAAGATTTATTCAAGCCTGTGCCAGATATTTTCTTCATTACAAGATGACTCTTTGGCAAACACATGCTATTGACTCTTGAATTTTCCAAAGGCGAAATGGAAAATTTCAGTAATTTTGTTTCCAGCTGTCTTTACAGATTTATATTTGAACCTTAATCCTATTGGAAATCATCTGAAACTCGTGAAACACACAATTGGAAAATTAATTAGGGAGAAACCAAGGGAAAGAATAGCAATATTATCTATTACACCTATTTAGAACATTCTCTTGAGATCTGGTTATTATTTTTATTAGAGATGTGAATCTGTGATAACAGCTCTAGGCCTCTTGTGTTTGGACTTTAATAAATTGTACTCTGCTAGCTTAGGAAGATTAAGTTTAATTAAATTTATTGGTTAATAATTCTCTTTTACGTAGTTAGTAAATATTCAGTTGAAGTTTATTGAGCATGTGCTATCTTTCAGATTCTGCGCTAGGTATAGCGCCCACAAAGTTGGGAAAGACTTTGTTGTGCCTTCAAGAGCTCATGATTCCACAGAGAGAGTTAGACATGTCAGCCAGGAATCCCAGGGACAGGTGGAACGCCCAGTGCTGTTTTATGCATTGCATGATACCGCAGGACAGAGGCATCATGAGAACAGCTATCTTGCTTTTCTAATGTAAGAACAGATTTTATCCAAAACATGTCAATATTGCTTTAGATGTCCCTGGATTTGTTTTATTCTTTCCCAGAAGAACCAAGAGAAAAAAACATCAGGCAGACAGGCTTAGGAGCCACTCTTCCCTGAATGATGTCCTTCCTTCTTGGATCCTGCTGTGCCCACTCGGGGCCGTGTGGGACTTGTCTATAGATGGAGCAGAGCCTTAGTTGCCTTCTTGTACTTTAGCTTCTTCACAGTTTTAAAATGCCTTTTTAGAAAATGTAAGTAAAGTTCTTAGCCAGTTGGATTCGTATTTATCTATTTTTCTTAGTCCACTATGAAGCATATTTGCTGCCGTCTGAGAATCCTGACTACACAGTGTTATCCAGAGAGCGTGTGTGCTGGGGAAATTGAGAAAGCCTCTCTTGTGGCATAAACATTGAGGGGGACACTTTAAGGAAACCGTAGAGAAAGCAAACCTTTCTTAACAGCTCTGTGCATTTCACTGGCTTCTTGCTGTGTGAAAATATGGAGTGCTCTTTATGCTAATGATGTGAAATACGATTTCTTAGCTAGATTATGCTGCTCTTTATGTGGAAAAAATCCCAGTGTCTGACTCACCTATATAAATGTAACATTGTCACTTATAGGGAATATATAGAAAAATGTTTCTATGTCAGATACTCTGAATGTTTTACCAAGCAATGAAATACTGTTCTCCCTATTGTAGAATAGGCGCTTCACAATGAGTTATTGAGTTTTTCTTTTGTCATGTCTTGAAGACATGTCACTGTCTTCATGGCAATGCATGCTTTTAGAAAAGCAGTTATAATTCCAGTATTTCTTTATGAAATGATATTCACTAGGCAAATTATGTGCACCTAATTTTCTTTCTGTTGTTGCAGTATCATGTACTCAACCAAACAAATCAGGAGAGACCCTGAATTACCTCTTATCTGTCTCACTGAACATAGTTGACATTTTGCTGAGTCATAGGAATCTAGTTAATTCTGGTTGCTTTCTTTCTGTGACTTAACAAGTTGCTCACAAAGAAGAAAATTGTATACAAAATATGCAGTTCAGAATCATCTAATGATATATTCAAGGTGTAACGCTCCTGTTTCACAGAAATATCCTAATGTGTGACAGAAAACTTATGTCTAACATTATTAGATCAATAACCATGCTAGAAGAGGTACCCTTTTTATGAGAAAATATATGACATGCCTGAAAGTACAGTGATTACAGGATTGGACTGCGGGACTCAGAGGTAACCTTTGGGGTGCTTCTGTTACCCATGGTTACACATGGGAACAAAGTTACCCAAGGTGGGAATGGTCCCAGGGGCTCCTCAAGTTTGACGGTGGGGGAACACCAGGAGCAGGAGGGCTCTGAGGGTCCTTATGGTCTTGTGACAAATAAGGTGATATGGGTCAAACACTACTTAACCCCCAGCAGTTCTTTTAGAACAGAGCTGAAGCAATAGTCACCCTGAGGTGAGGGTGACATGCAGGGGTCCTTGGGTTGGAAAGGGCAGGGCAAGTTCCTGCAGTGCTCAAGTTATCAGGCAAAAAGGAGGAGCCTCCATCTCCTGTAGGCAAATGTCCCCCAGTGATTCCCTCTGAAGAGGTCTGCAGAGTGGGCTTTATTCAGTTCATCACTGCAGGTGTTGCCTTTCCTGGGTCCTGGCTTCACGCACTGAAAACTCTGACCTGAATACCTGGTGCACCTCACCTGTCTCATCCCCCACAGGTTCTGTGCAGGGGTACTGTGAGAATTTCTAGCCGCTCTTGAGATTTGGGCACAGAATTCACACTACCTCTGTGTGTGTGTACCTAAAGAACCTAAGCATCAAATTGAGTTTAAAGTCGTGTTGGATGGGTGGTGCACCCAGACATCCTGCAGAATTGAGAAAATGTGGGACATTAGGGAACTTTGAGGGCTAATGGACCTGTTTTGTGCCTTTATTATGGTGGAGGTTACATGGCTGAATGCATTTGTCAAAACAAATAGAGCTGTACGCTTTTAAAAAATTAAATACATTCTCTGGAATTTTACTCTGTGTAAATTATAGTGCAATGTAAATTTTAAAAATTTAAAAGAATTAAAAATGGAGTGAAGGTTGCCATATATCCTAGAATATATTCATATATATTTTTGGACTATTATTTCTCCCAGGCTGCAATCTGCATGTTAACCATATCACGGTATTTTTCCCGGCAGCTGACTGTGATGCCCCACTGGCCTCTGCCTTGCCTAGGTCATCCTTCAGCAGCTCCTCAGAGCTGTCCAGCAGCCACGGCCCTGGGTTTTCGAGGCTCAATCGAAGAGATGGTGAGTCTGCCTTTTGCCTTGTATTGCTCCTTGGTGACTCTCATTGGATTTTCATTTAACGACATAATTATAATTGATTAATACTTTGCAGAAGGAAGTAAAATTCCGAATAAGCGTATTTGTTCACATTTGAAACTCCAAGAATTTATTTGACAGGAATAAATTGATTACTTCGGCTTCCTGGTCCTGCCGGGTCTCCCTTGGTACAATCTTTGTGTGCCTTGAATGAGTCACACCTGACTTTGTCAGTGTTTGAACTCTTTGTATACCCCTTGCAATATCTGATTATTATTTGTGAAAGGCCTTAGATTCTGCCATGTCCTTTTTTTTTTTTTTTACCTTGGATTCTTTTTTTCTGCCACAGTATACATTTTGTTGTCCCAGATTATTTAATTATTCCTATTTGGATGAGAAAATAGGCAAAGTAAAGAAGCGTTTAAAAAGATTTTTATTGTGTTTTAACTGCAATTCTTAGTTTATTTCTTATTATGGTGGACTTGATTCTCTCTTTAGCATCTACTATAGAGAAGTAAGCATGTGATGGTTTATTCATGCTCCACTGTGACGATTCCATTCATAGTTGTAAACATATCTCGTGAGGACTGTGTTTCTTTTACATATGCTTTAGCAGAAGTGCAGAAAATTGAATGTGGTCTTGCTGTGTAAATTAGAGGGAACTTTAAACACCAAATATATCGTGACAGGGAATCATCCTGGCATTTTCTGAGCATAAACTCAGGTGGAATGTCTTTGAATAAATTCTCAGAGGAAATTAAATTTACACTATTAATAAAATGTATTTGTAGGCGTATATTAAAAACTGTATTTTATGTAATTATGCATTCTTGTTTTCTTATTGCCCTTGTTCTTTTTTTTTTTTTTTTTTTTGAGATGGAGTCTCACTCTGTCACCCAGGCTGGAGTGCAGTGGCATGATCTCGGCTCACTGCAAGCTCCGCCTCCCGGGTTCACGCCGTTCTCCTGCCTCAGCCTCCCGAGTAGCTGGGACTACAGGCGCCCGCCGCCACGCCCGGCTAATTTTTCATGTATTTTTTTTTTAAGTAGAGATGGGGTTTCACCGTGTTAGCCAAGATGGTCTCGATCTCCTGACCTCGTGATCCACCCTCTTCAGCCTCCCAAAGTGCTGGGATTACAGGCGTGAGCCACCGTGTCCAGCCTCTATTTTTTTTTTTTTTTAAACTCCCTGTTGCATTTCTTGGTGTTTTCTGTATTTAAGCACATTTAGTGCATTATACATTGGACCAAATAAATATGTTCTGGCATTTGTTATAGGCAGTATGGTTATGAAGCATGAGCAACTTAAGTTTTCATTTTTCTTTTTATTTTTCTTAAGTCTGTGATTTCGTTTGTTGCAGAGATTTGGGCTCTGTTTTGTTACTTTAGATTTTATTCCTGCAGAGACTCAGTGGATGGTCTTTATTTTTGGAACAGTGACTAAGCCTGGGCACAGGGGATAAGGGAAAACAAGGGTAGTCTCAAGCCATAGCTCTTCTTGATGTCAAATCATATTTTGTCCTGAAGTACATGACTATGGCATTCTTTATCATAGGGATCGTTTTTATTCTTAGTTCATGTTCCTGTAATTCATCATGCAAAAAAGCATGATATCAATCTTAATAAAATTTATTTTCATGTTAATGAAGTTAGGAAAACAGGTCTATTTTATTACTTTAGCTAGCTACCAACTGAGTTTATTACAAATTCATTGCTGTTGCTTTTTTTAATTGGTTTTGACTTTTTTCTTCTCCCTCATGGTAGCCTACAGTATTCATCAACGGAGTTCCAAATTGGGAGTGATTTATTGAAGGCTATAGATTATCTCTAGTGTTTTAATATCCTTTATTAGTTTCAGAATGGTCTATGGAAGAGTGACTGAACAAATGTTCTGATCATAAATAATTAAACTAACAAATAATGACCCCCGTCTCAGACGTTAAAGCCTTTCTCCAGTGGTGTGTCAAGATCTCAGAACTGAAAATTAGCAGGCAGAAAACAAGGAGTTTCCCAGTTGTGCAGCCCAGTGCCTTGTACCAATGTGATGGGAAGATGCCATGGTAACAGCTGAAGCCTTGGCCTGAGGGGTGAGAGGGGAAGAAGGTAGCTATGCATCCCGTCTGGCCCAGTGTAAGGGATCAAAATGGACTTTTTGGAGGTGTCTTTCTTCATGCCTCTTGGATGCCACACGTACACTAGTTCTTCCATGAGGAACCCATAGGCCAAACAAGTTAATGCACTTTTATAAGGAACTTATTTAATTCCCTTTAATGGGGAAGACTCAATTTTTCCACCAAAGGTTTCATAAGTTATGAAGTATAATCCAGAATTACTTTCAACTTGCAAAAATGCACTATCATGAATATTGCACAGATGGGATTGTAACTAATTGAATATGTTTTTGCTTTCCACATCTTCATAGTTAGAATTTCAGTACAGCCTCTAACATGGTATTGGTTAGTTTGAGGGTAAAGTGACCTGCTGTAATTCTTTTTTTTTTTTTTTTTTTTTTTTTT
>NW_012109386.1:641873-665428 GCF_000951045.1 Mandrillus leucophaeus | reverse complement strand
GTCCATCAGTGACAGACTGGATTAAGAAAATGTGGCACATACACACCATGGAATACTATGCAGCCATAAAAAAGGATGAGTTTGTGTCCTTTGTAGGGATATGCATGCAGCTGGAAACCATCATTCTCAGCAAACTATCGCAAGAACAAAAAACCAAACACCGCATGTTCTCACTCATAGGTGGGAATTGATCAATGAGATCACTTGGACTCTGAAAGGGGAACATCACATACCAGGGGCCTATTATGGGGACAGGGGAGGGATGGCATTGGGAGTTATACCTGATGTAAATGACGAGTTGATGGGTGCTGACGAGTTGATGGGTGCAGCACACCAACATGGCACAAGTATGTATATGTAACAAACCTGCACGTTGTGCACATGTACCCTAGAACTTAAAGTATAATAAAAAAAAAAAGAAAATTTTGAAAAATTGACAGTTAATTTTAAATTATTTTAAATTAATATAAATGTTTAAACTATGAGAATTCAAATGGTACACTAGCACATAGTAAATTCTTAACATTTTGAAATAAATAATGAATGATCTATATTTGGAAATGAAATCTTTATATGATGTATACATACAATTGTAGAACTTGGTTTTCTCCATGATCAATAATTGGCTTTCAGAGGCAACTTAATTATGCAATGATTGTCATTAGTTTTATTATACTTTACAATAAATGGATCAATGCTTTGTTTAGTTGACAAATATAGACATAGGTGAATTAGTTTTACCTTTTTCCTTAGGCCTCTCTGCTCATGTGCTTATAGCTGTGTCTGTGTCAAATGAATTTGTGAAAATATAATCTCTTATTTTAGACAATTTCAACAATTAATAAACACTGTGAAGTTATTATTCCATGACTGAGATGAAAACCCAGCCATTTTGGGGTATCATTCACATGCTGGCTAAAGATATACATTTATTTGTGCGTTTGCTGCTCTGTGTCTCCTCTGCATATATTATATTAGCAGTTTCAGTTTAAAGTTTATTTTTTTGTAATTCCGATTGCTTGCTTCTTATGCTGGTTGTCGTATGAATATGCCTTTCTAAGATTAGGATAAAACACTCTTCTTGGTGTTTTCTTTCAGTCCTATCTTGGGTTATTTTTAATCAAAATGCCAGGCTGAGGTCAACTGATTGTAATATGTTTATAAGGAAAAAAATGGAAGGTGACCTGAAGAATTTTCTCCCCCTCCCTTTAGCAAAAAGTATTTATTCTTATTTTGAAATGAGAAATTCCTTCAGAATTTCCCAAGATCAAAGAGGGGTATCTCACTGACCCCTAAGACCCTGTTTCTTCATCTGTAACTTGGCTAGTCTTGTCCAAAAGAGGCCCCCTGTGGGTTGGAATTGCATTTAGTTTTAAAGAAACAATTACGCAGAAAGTGCTTCTTCCATCTTATTAAAATTTCAAACTTAGAAGAAAAGGCGTCTGAAGTTTCCAAGTAGAACTATGAAGACCTGGTGTTTTTAGTATCCCATAAGTAAGCATTCTAGCATAAGGGAGAGTTTGCTGGTTGCTCATTGAATGTTGTCTTGGCCTCTCACAGACCAGCACATGATGAGTGTAAGATAAACTCTTTGGTCTAAAGGGAAAAAACATAAGACTCTGCAGCTGTAACCATGTCTACTGACCCAAGCTGGAATGCTTTAGTGTATTGTGTCACCTAGTTAAGTTTTAGGATTTCCCTCCCCACTTACAAGTTTGCCACCTCAGGCTAAGGAAATACGGGATATTAAGGAGAATTGGTAAGAGAGAAAGGGCAAGAATTTGGAAATGCAAAACCTAGACAAGGTAGAGATGATTAACTGGAGTCGGAGAGGAATTAATAGCATATTAATATCAACATCATTATGGCCTACAGCCATCTATCATGCTCTCTAGTATTGTGTCCAAGGTCCTTAGATGGTCACTGTCTTATTATATCCCTGATCACACTAGCTTCACCAGACTTGCAGGTCACCCAGGAGCTACATCTCTTAGACAGCAGAATATTAAGATAATGAAAAACAATAATAAGTTATGACAGTGTGTGAAAAACATGAAAAAGATTTTATATTCTCTCATGATAGATGTAATTCAAGATGCTGCTGCAATAAATTAAAATATATATATGCTTTTTTGCAAAGATAACCCATGTGTTTTCATGGTCTAACGAAGTTAGACAGTATTGTTACTCGTGGCTTGACACCTCTACAGTTGCTCCTTGTTAAAAGTCACCAAGTGAATGTACAATAACTAACCATGTGTTAGACCCAAGGAGAGTTTGAGAATTGTTTCAAGGGGCCTTCACTAATGAAGCAAGCTGTCTTATTTGGGGATCTATAAGCAGCAAAGATAAACATTGCCTTAGACATTTCTATTGAAGTGGCGTAAAACACACGGATTACTTAGTGCTTCAGGGGGTTTTAAATAGGAAACAATGCAGTGAACACGAAGATATTACTGCGAAGAACATTTCAGCAAATGAGATGACAAAATGGATGAAACCAAAGAAGTGTCTCATGTTTATAGCTTCTCACCTGAAGAGATTTAACTATATGGGTGGACCTCATCAACATTCGAAACTTTCTTTCCGTAGAATTTTAGGACCTTCTGGGAAGATGCATGACAGATACATGCCATTGTCACTGGTGTGGGTCACTGTGGAAACTGCCCTAATGAGGCCATTATGCTGCCTACTTGTGATATTTGGTTGTGAGTTGATGACAATATTGTATAGAAAATAGACACTCAAGCTGTTGAAAAATTTTACAGGTTGGCATCAGTTATCACTTAGAACTCTTCTCTCAGTTTTCTGAGTGAATGAGAATTGTGTTTAAAAAGATACTTTCTACCTCATTTCTTCTCCAGCTATTTTGAAAAAGCTCAGGTACTGATTTCTTAGGAAAAGAGGAATGCAGGGAAACTAGAGGCAGGAATTTGTGCTGCACACAACCTAGCCACGACTCTGGGTGCACCAGCCCTTCAGATCTGGGCAGGTTAGCATTTGCCCAGGTATTGGGCTGCCTGTGTGGCTCCACAGAACAAAGATGGGGAAGCAGAGGCATAAGCTTGCCTTATAGCACAGCACACAGCCTTCCAGGAGTGGATACACACTCTCTTTCTATTCTTAGCACAAATAATTACCTCAACTCAACAGAAAAAATAGCAATCTGTGCCTGATTGTCCTGAAAATGTTTCATTAATTTACTTGTATTCAGTGAATATCAAACCATAGTTGGTGTTTTTTCAGTGAGTACAGAAAACATATTTGGTGGGTTGTTTTCCATCCTAAGAGTGTAAATATTGTAGGGCCAAAGACTTAGTTATCTTTTTGATGGAATAAACCTACAGAGGATAGATTCCAGTGTCAGTAAGATGAAGAGTTTCTGCTTCTCTGAGGAAGTAAGTTTGCTCTGTGCACACACACATAGAAAAAATGGTCAAAAGTTGCTTTATAAAATCCAATAATCAACTTGTTACATTAACACCTTACTCCATGAAGATCACAGTATATGAATACAAAATAATATGTATGAATGTTGGATGATTTGTGGGAAAAAAATCTTATAGTCATCACTCCATCCTTTTTCCAAATTCTGTGTATTGTCTCTGAAACAGTTCATGCTTGTGATTCTTCTACATCATTTCCATAGATCTCACCCTCAGCTCAGTCTCTTCATGTCTCACTTGGATTATTTTGAAAGCCCCATGATTGAACTTCAACTTTTGAAGCTTTCCCTAATTAAATAAATGCTTAGCGAAGTCCTCAGTTAATGTTCTTTGAAGTGCTGTTCTGTTCTTGTCCCATGCTCAGTTGACGAGTCGGACACTAACTCCCTGCATAAAGCAGTTCTCAAATTCACAGGCCACCTAATGCCCCCCACCATACATAAGAAGGTGTAAATTTTGGAGTAAAGGAAATACATATTTCATGAAGTCGAAATGTAAGATCAATTACAATTCAGCTAATATTTAATTAAGAGGATATGAGGCATCTCAGTGAATGCAATTTTTATGTTTTTGAAGTATATAATTTTTAGATTTGTACTTAGCCATTGTTACTAAATTTCAGAAGTTTCTGCTCTATGGAAATGAATCAGTGACTCTAAATTGTTCTTTGCAGTATAAAAACAAAGGTAGTAACAGAAATACAAATTTCACAGTCTGGACTAGAAAACATTGCTAGTGACCACAACTCAAATACAAATCTAAAAAGCATCTTTATTAACCTGGGGTAAAAGCCTCTCTGCGTGGGACAGTTTTACCCAGGCAACCAAACAGGCGGTGTGGGATGAATGTTTGAAAATTGGAACTTACTTGGACCCGCTCATCCCCGTTTTCCATGCCTGCTGTGCACTTGGCGCCAGACAGGGACATGATGTCGTCAGTATTTTCAGTTTTCAAACAAAACTGGGATAATCTAATATTTTCTGGAATAACCATAGAATAATGTTTTCCAGTGTGAACTTGGTGAATTTTATGAACAAAAGAGAAGCAGATATTGGATCCACACAGCCATCATTGAAGGTGGCACACCTAACAGCAAAAACTAATGTGCAGGACCGGGCACGGTGGCTCACACCTGTAATCCCAGCACTTTGGGAGGCTGAGACGGTTGGATCACTTTGAGCCCAGGAATTGGAGACCAGCCTGGGCAACGTCAAAACCCTGTCTCTATTAAAACAAGAAAGAAAAAAAGTTTCATGCCACTGTTATGGCCTAGGAATGTCTAAAATCCATCACAAAGTTAGTATTTGGCTTGGAGGGGCAAGTAGAATGAGCTTTTGGAAAGTTTCTTTAACAATTCTTTGATCTAGTAATTCCTGAAAACCTTTGAGGCTGGTGAAAATACTTTTTCATGTAAGGATGAATCATTCTGTGAGTCCTGGTGCAAGTCAGCCAGAAACTCATGATGAGAACTTTTGGACTAAGGAATGGAAGGATACGAGGTTTAAAATGGAAATAAAAACTTTCTTCACGACACTGATAATTCCTTTAAAGGCAATTTCTGTGTGGGATGACCCGTACAATTAACATAAATGACCCTGGATTCAAAGCTCACTGAAATTTTTAGCCAATGCCGTCAGACCTCAGTCTTGGCTCATAACTCAGATTGTCTTGAGTCTTACGTGTAGAGAAAAGGGGATCATTGCAGAGACTATGAACCGAGGCATTAATCGTCACTTCTGAAGTCCAAAAGTATCTCTTGGGTCTGAGGCAGAAAAAGTTTGAAAGGGAATTGAGCAGGCTAAAGGTGTTTCAGTTTTTCTGCTATCCCACAGACTGGGAACCCTCAGCAAGACTGTACGATGGGACGCGTAGGGAGGTAGGGACTGCCCTGAAGCTCTGCTCTCAAGCAGAGCCCTGCCGGTGGTGGCTTAATGGAAGTCTTCACTGACGCTCAGGGATCTAAGTGTGTAGTGGAAAGGAGACCGCCAGTCTCCAAGAGCAGCCTGCACACCATCCTGATTGTGGTGCGGCACATTCAGTGACAGGACTGGACACCCTGCGGCAGCTTTGGTGGCCCGTGAGGACAGCCCCAGTTACCCAAGGACACCTTGAGGTACCAAAGGCAGGTGAGCAAGGCCATGTTCCTGCCTGAGGTCTAGCACAGGGAGGAGAAAGGAGCACCAAAACGTTGTGGAGAGCACTGTTCCAGCCTGGGATGGGAGGACTTGGCTCCATCAGCAGCCGGTCGCCATTCCGAGGACAGTGCAGTGCTGACCTCTTCTTGGGGCTTGAACACACTCCCCTCCCTGCTTTACCAAGGCAGCCAGCAAAGCCAGAAGAGAGCAGAGTTAACTCTGGGGATGAAGGGGAAGTAAAATTCCCCTGAAGGAATCTTCAAGGGACTGTGACCAATACAGACACGAACTGACAGGCTTATCCCTTAACTGGACAGAGACACCTGCTGTGACTACTTTCAGTCTCTATATCGGACAGAATTCCAGCTCCTAGCAGAAAGCTTTCTGGGTTATGGAAACATGAAGTTACATTTTCCCTCATGAGTTTGTGATTTAAAAATGTATACCTGCTGAATGATTCTGACGAATTTGCTCAAGCGGCTTTCGTCAGGGTTACAGTCAGTATCTCCTGTAGCCTCAAAGTAATGTGATGTTGTTGAGGATAACTTAAAGTTTTCTTAAAAAGTTTGAAACGTGATGCAGAATGCTTGCATCAAAAGAGTTTTACATTTTCCCCACACTTGTACTTACTAGAGCCAAGTACATCAAAGGTGTGGGTTAAAACTCATGATACGGGAAACTCTGACAGTTGTGATAATGTGGATAAACCTGGAGAACATTATGTTAAGTGAAATAAGCCAGGCAGAGAGAGATGAATACTGTATAGTCTCATTTACACGTGGAATCTAAAGAAAGTGCTCACAGAATAGAGAGTAGAATGGTGGTTACCAGAGGCTAGAGGAGAGGGTGGTTAGGGAAAGGGGAGATGTTGGTAAATAGGTACATAATTTTGGGTAGATAGGAATAATAATTTCTAGTGTTCTTTTGCACAGCATAGTGAATATAGTTAATGATAAGTGTTGTCTGTTTTGAAATATATGAGAGGATTTTAACTGTTCTCACCACTAAAAAAAGTTATATATTTGAGGTGACAGTACGCTAATTAGCTTGATTTGATCATTTTACAGTGTATGCTGTATCCGGACATCACATTGCACCTCATAAAAATGTACAATTATTATTCATCAATTAAAAATAAAATTTAAACACGGGAGTTAGCAAACTTTTTCTATAAAGAGACAGATGGAAAATGATTTTGGTATTGTGGACCATGTAAGGTCTCTGTTACATTTCTTTTTTTTCTTCTTTCTTTCTCTGTTTTCCCTCCCTCCCTCCCTCCCTCCCTTCCTCCTTCTCCTTACTTCCTTCCTTCCCTCTTTTTTTCTTTTCCCCTCTTCTCTCTTTCTCTTTTCTTTTGCTCTCTTGCCCAGGTTTGGAGTGCAGTGGCAAGATCACAGCTCAGTGTAGCCTCAGCCTCCCTGGGCTCAGGTAATCCTCCCACCTCAGCCTCCCGAGTAGCTGGGACCACAGTCACATGTCATAACATCCAGAGAACTTCTGTGTTTTTTGTAAAGATGGGGTCTCATTATATTGCTCAAGCTGGTCTTGAATTCCTGGGCTCAAGCAATCCACCCACCTCAGTGTCCCAAAATGTTGGAATTACAGGCCTGAGCCACCATACCCAGCCCACCCCTCCCCCCTTTTTTTTTTAAACACAACACTTGACAAATGTAAAACCATTCTTAGTTCTCTGGCTATATAAAGCAGGTCATAATCTAGATTTTGGCTGCCAGACCTAATCTAGATTTTTACTAAACCTGCACACTAAATATGTCTAGACTTTGCCTTCAAAAGCTCTCATAGCATTTATCACATGCCAGTGTGCTTACTAGGTGTTGTATACTTTTCTTATGCTTTGTGCAATTCTAACTTCCTTGAAGGAAGTGTGCTATCTTATCCTTACTGATTAGGAATAAGTTTGGAATCATCCAGGCTCTGCCCCTTACTAGCTGTGTGACTTTGGACAAATTCCTTTATCTCCCTGAGTTTTTGTTTCCTCGGTTATAAAATGGTATTAGTAAAGTACCTATCATGAAATAGTTCACTTGAGTAAAATAGGTTGTGAAGATTAAATGAATTAATACACATACAATAGTTAGGTTATGTTACACCAATGTTCAGAGCAGGTGTATCCACAAGAGCCAAAAGAGAAACAAACCAAATGTCCGTTGATGGGTAAATGGAGAAGCCTAGTGCAGTGTAGGGGGAAAATTGTGGCCCGTACTATAACACAGATGAGCTTTCAAGACATTATGCTAAGGGAAATAAGCCAGACACAAAAGGACAAACATTACATTATTCCATTTATATGAGGTACCTAGAGTAGTCAAATTCATAGAGACAAGAAATAGAATAGTGGTTGCCAGGGGCTGGTGATGGGGGTTATTGTTCAGTGGGTTCGGGAGTTTTCATTTGGGAAAATGAAAAAGCTCTAGAGATGGATGATAGTGATGGTTGCACAGCGTGAATGTACTTAATGCTACTGAACTTTACATAAAAAACAATTCAAATAGTAAATTTCGTATGATGTGTTTTACCGTAATTAAAAAATTAGTATATGATCTGATCCAAAGTAACTAAAATCTACTGAGTGCTGCTGAAGCAAAAATTATAATTAGTTGTTTTTTGTTTTGTTTTGTTTTGTTTTGAGACAGAGTCTCGTCCTGTTGCCCAGGCTGGAGTGCAGTGGAGTGATCTCAGCTCACTGCAAGCTCCGCCTCCCGGGTTCAAGCGATTCTCCTGCCTCAGCCTTCTGAGTAGCTGGAATTACAGGTGCACGCCACCACGCCTGTCTAAGTTTTTGTATTTTTAGTACAGACAGGTTTCACCATGTTGGCCAGGGTGCTGTCAACTCCTGACCTCGTGGTCTGCCTGCCTTGGCCTCCCACTGTGCTGGGATTACAGGCGTGGCCCCTGCACCCAGCAATTAATAGTATCAACAGTGGGAGTAAAAGTGGCAGTTAAGCACATTGTTTCACAACATCTAGCTCAGAGCCATCAAAAAGCAAACATGAAATAATATGGATAGATGGAATTAAACGTAAGCTTCTGTAGTAGAATAATTCAGAATAAAACAGGAAATAATGCCAGGTAATGTCAGTTGTTACCAAACAAATGTCCAAACTCTGAAAGAACTTGTTGAATTAGTTTATGGCAGCCCACGGTGTGGGGTAGGGGGCCGTCAGGTGATGTTTAAGTAGTTTACATAGGCTACATCCCTGTCGTTCCATTTAAATTGGCCACCACACTGCCAGGCATATGACATTGGCAACTTAAACTCGACAGAGAAACCTCTAAGAATAAGATTAATGCATTTCTAATTCTCTGTGTCACAATTATTCGATTTTAAAAAACAGGAAAATATAAAAAATCTTATTATAAAATGGCTGTACCAGTTTTACCTTCTATATTATAAATGCAATATGGCTTTTGGTGCATTTAAATTAATTTTATAAGAGTCCCAATCAGCTGATGAGTAGTTTTAGAATTGTTCCTATAATTGTCAACTTGGAAAGCCCTTCACTATTTTATTCATACTTCACTGAAAATTAAAGTTCAATTTCATGCCTAATTTTATACATAATGTGTTGTAAAACATCACCATTTGGGATTATACCTTCCAATAGGATATGTATGTATGTTTTCTATTTATAACTAGCTGACACAGGACCATTCTAATAATCCCATTTGATTTTTGTATTTGTCAGTAGATATAACAATCTCCCTTTGGTTCAGATTGAAAAAATGTAAAATGATGATGATGATTGTTGACTGTGCTGATATTCTTTGCATACCATTATTTTAGCTTTAAACTATTTTTTAAGTGTGGTCCAATGCAAAAGCTGCTTAAGTCTGATACCCCAGTCTCCATGATGTGATTATTATGTATTGCATGCCTGTATCAAAATATCTCATGTACTCCATAAATATATATACCTAGTATATACCCACAAAAATTGAAAAGGGAAATAAACCAGAAAAAAGTCAGATTTTTTATATCATAGAGTTAAAATTTTTTTTCGAAAATTTTACGTTTCATTATATTTAGAAAATTTAGCTTTATGGGGTTTTAGAGAACATGGTTTTTCTTCCATGTGCCTTCCTATTTATTTTTATGGTGCTCAAAGTTGCTAAGTTTCCACATATTTTAATAAGAATTAGCAATGCCCTGAATTCCATAGCTTTCATAAAGAATTGCCTGTGTACCATCTCATCGCCACCTCTTTCCTATTGCAGGAAAGCAATAAGAAGATATTCTGTAGTTAATTTAGATTGCTTGCCAAAATAGTTTTAAACTGATTTGTAATTTTTCCTAAACCAGAATGAGGAATTTTATGGTTTAAAGTATTAACATATATGAAATTGTCACATTATGTTTCAGACACTTAGGAAATGTAGAGAAATTATTGTAAAATACATTTTAGAAAAGATGTTGCAACAAGATGAGGACAGAAGTCTGTGAAGTGTTGTGAGGAAGGCCCAGGGAAGCAGGAGGCAGGTGGGGAGATCACAGGATGACCTGGAGCCAAAGAAGAAGGGCCCAGGTCCCAGGGTCCCCACAGCACTGCCGGCCTTCCAGCCAGAGTTTTTCTCAATCTTCCTGTCATATCCCTCAAGGAAGTAAGTGGATATTGTAAAGAGCGAGTAATTATAGCACAACAAAAATCAAAAGTCATGATTCTGGAAAGCATTATCAGTAAAAAATGGAGAAATAGTTGAAATCTTTTCATCTTTCCTCTAGAAATTTCTGATTATATATGTATCCTCTTCCACCCTAATATCCAAATAACTCTCTTACTTCTTTGTGCAAAGAAACATGAAAGAAGGAAAATGTTAATCATAAGTGTATGATTGATTTTGTGTGTATAATTTTGCAAATTAATAGATTTTTATGTGTTCAATAAATGTACATAAATACACACATATGCGTATATGTGTGTATGTACTGTGTACTAAGTATGTACTATATGTGTGTATGTGTGTGTGTATATATATATATTTAGAGAGTTGGTATATACTTAATAGTCAAATCCAAATTTCTAGAATTTTATATTTTATATAATGGCACCAATTTTCCTGAAACTCGAATATATGTATGTTTTTGTGTGTGTGTGTGTGTGTGTGTGTATTAAGTATATGGTCAGTGTGTGTGAGTGTGTATGTGTATATATACACACACACACACGTCAGTGCATACATGGTCTGTGTGTATGTATATAAACATATATCAGTACATATACACATATATATGTATCTCAGTATATACTGACTATATATAACTGTATACTGACTATATATGTCAGTATACATACGTATATATTTCAGTATATATAAATATATATTGTGCCATTATATAAAATATGAAATTCTTGAACTTTGAATTTGACTATTAAACCTGACTTTGTTGTCATTAAGTTTACATTGATATTTCCTGGAATTGCACATTGCTAAATTTTTCTGCAAAACCAAGATTTCTAAAACATGATGGGAATTTGATACAAGAAAAGGCAAATAAAGAAAAAGTAGAAGCCATTTGTCATTCTTCTTAAGTGTTTCCTTAAGAAAACTATGTGATCCGAAGTTATTTAGACAAAAGCTTAAGAAAT
The DNA here is from genome assembly GCF_000951045.1 of Mandrillus leucophaeus. Taxonomy (NCBI): domain Eukaryota; kingdom Metazoa; phylum Chordata; class Mammalia; order Primates; family Cercopithecidae; genus Mandrillus; species Mandrillus leucophaeus. Next base: position 654,241 of record NW_012109386.1, on the reverse strand, counting down.
AAAACACTTAGTAACTCATGCTAGTACTTGATTATTCTTTTGCTTATCAAGTTGTCTTCTTTTTATGATTATTATACCTTTAATTGCAAACATTCATTGGATTGGCTCAGTAGCATTTTATGTGAGACAACTTTCCATTTTAATAAGTACATATTCTCCTTTGTTAATGTGAAATAGAAGTGGAGGGGTAGAGGTGAAATGGATAATTTTGCTAGAAGAAAATTGAAACTGGCTAGGCAAAAGCATATATGTATTTTGTCCTCTTTTTCTGTTTTTAGAATGTGCTTGCATTAACTCTCATTCTCAGCCAGAAGCGTCAGTTTATTAGTGATTCAGAAGGGCTGTCTTTATATATGGAAAACCGTGAACTGTGATGTGCAGAGTACAACCAGGGAGCAAGCCCAGGGGTTTGAATGGAAATTAGCGTTGGTGTATGGAAATGAATTTCACAGAAAAGGATAATTTGGAAACCTATGTGATAAACTGCAAACACAGAGCGAATGGAAATATACTGGATCTTTTCCTTCCACTCCTCGTATTTCTGCACTGTTCAAATGCCCTTCCAAGTGATCATGCTTTCTTGGCACACTGACTAGGTCCGGTGATGAAGAGAAAGAGAAAATAATTACTGAATATTTTTAATGAAAAATGAATAGCTCAGGATATTTGTAAGGGCCTTTCAATATCAAGATATTTATTTCCCACGTTAGAAAGTATAACTGCTAGTGAAAACTTAGCACCATAGTTTAAAATCATATTAATAAATAAAAGCAAAATTCTTACATTGGGGAAACGCCCCGTGAATGGTTTGTTAGAGCATGCGATCCTTAGCTACTGGAAATTTCCACTGCTCTGCATAGTGCGATATTCCAAAACAGAATAGGATGTGCGACGTCGTTGTTTTGTATGAGGAATCTAGAGGAAAGAAATTGATAAAAGTGTATGCAATAATTAAAAAATATGAAGAGTATCAATCTCTGATAGAATAATGTAAATGTAGCAAATATTTAAAATAACTAATCTAATAAGAATTAAATTCCCCTACACTTTTGTTCTCCCCTCCCCTCCCCTTCCTTTCCGCCTTCTTTCTCCTGTCCCCCTTTCCTCCTTTTTCCCTTTTCCTGAGTACCTGGGATTACCCTTATCCCAAGTAGCTAGGATTACAAGCATCCACCACCAGGCCTGGCTGATTTTTGTATCTTTTAGTAGAAATGGGGTTTCACCATGTTTACCAGGCTGGTCTCCAACTCCTGGCCTCAGGCGATTTGCCCACCTTGGCCTCCCAAAGTGCTGGGATTACAGGTATGAGTCACCAGGCCTGGTCCCCATTTTTCATAAAATCAAAATTCTTACATATTCCCCTCCTTAGTTTATAGGTCAGAAGCTACACTAAGTTTCCCAATGTGCCTAGATGTTAGATGTGCCAATTTACATGTACAACAAATGACCTGAAAAGTAGAACATTAATACGACAGAAAATATTTTGCCTGAGGATATTGTTTACTAAATTTTTTATCTGTGCATCTTACTAGTTCTTAGAACTAATGAGTCCAATGGCATTCTATTTTTATGCTTTTTTTCCCTCAGATTTGTAGCATATGACAATGTGAATATGTTACAAATGTTGAATGATTCAACTGACTACAGGCCAAAGAAAATAGCATCAAGTTATCTATAGCAAAATGCGTTTTGGTTGAAGAAATATGTAGATTTTAAAGAAATTAATCTTGTTGTCTCTACTAAAAAATACAGAAAACTAGCCGGGCGCGGTGGCGGGCGTCTGTAGTCCCAGCTACTTGGGAGGCTGAGGCAGGAGAATGGCATAAACCCAGGAGGCAGAGCTTGCAGTGAGCTGAGATCCGGCCACTGCACCCCAGCCTGGGCGACAGAGCGAGACTCCATCTCAAAAAGAAAAAAAAAAAGAAAAGAAATTAATCTTGTTTACATATGCAAAGAGCATGCTTCAGCAGCACATGTAACTTTGTTTAATTAAAGTTCATCTAAAATAGGTTGTTAGTACTATGACAGGAAGTGGCATTCAAACAAACAAGATATTCATAAGGATGTTAATATAGATTAGACATGAGAACAAGAAATATTTGGTTGGTCTGACTCTCTCGGGTCACTTTAAAAATTACTTTTTAAATTTTTGAAATTGAGGCATAACTTAAAATACATTTAAATGCATAAAGTGTGCTGTTTGGTTAATATTTACAGATGTATACACCTGTATTACCAGAGCCCAGATCAAGTTACAGATCATTTCATCACCCCCTTACCATTTGTTAATACTTTTTATTCATTATCTAGGCACCTCCCACCTATCACTGTTCTACTTTCTATCATATTATTTAGGTTGGCTTGTGCTTTTGAACTTCAAAAGGAGTCATACAGCACCAGAATCATACAGAAGCTTTTGTATTCAGCTCCGTTTAGTGAGCATAAGGTTTCTGAGATCCATCTGTGTTGTTGCATGGATTTGTGGCACATTCCTTTCTGTTGCTGAGTAGATTTCAGTTGTACTGTTTGTTTATCCATTCTTTTTAAAATGGACACTTATGGCTTGTTTCCAGTATGGATCTATTAGGAATAAATTTCTACAAACATTCTTTTACATCTCTTTTGGGAGTGGAATTTCAGTATGTGAAACTCTTAAGAAACTGTCACACTATTTTCAAAAGCCCTTGAACACTCCCATTGGCAATGCATATCAATTCCAGTTGCTTCTTATCCTGGTCAACATTTGATGTTAAAAATCATTAACCATTGGGGAAATAGAAGTTAATATCTTAGAGAGATAATATATTCTCTAGGATGGCTAAAACTAAAGATTGACAACACCTGTGCACTATATTACTCATGGCACCACAAACAACATGTGTTTCAGCATATTTGTATCAGTTTCCTTTGCCCCTGAGGCCCACAGGGGCAATGCAGTGGGGCACATATGAATATTACACTAATAGCAGACTTGTATTGCAGCTGAGAAATAATGAGCTTGGGGAATCTACAGTTATAGCAAGTAGTAAGTGAGAAAGCTCTTTGTGTGAAAGAAAATGTAACCTCAGCTCTCAAGGTTACCAGCTGCATAAACAGTCATGAAAAAAATGGTCCGTAAAAGAGCTTTTAGGCCTTTGTAGTCTTAGCACACCCAACAAAACATGTAGGAGTGCAAGCTGCTTAAAGTGAACTGTCTCTCTGTACATTATTGTGTATGGATAACATGATCCTATATGGAGATCTTTTAAGAAACCTAGAAATCTAAAAAACACCAACTAATAAGTGAATTTTAGCAAGTTAACAGGATACAAGGTTAATATACAAAAATCAATTCTATTTTTATGTACTAGTAACAATCTGATTGTCAAATTAAGAAAACGATTTCATTCACAGTAGCATTAAAAAATAAAATACTTATATGTAGATCTTACAAAAGGTGTACAGGTCCTGTTCATGGAACACTGGAAAACATAGCTATTAGAAAATAAAGAAGACTCAAAGAAATTTAGACACACTCTGTTTATAGATTGGAAGAAACTGGAATTGTCCTAATTGTAGTCATCCTAATTGTCATACTTTGTCGGTGGGAATGTAAATGGTGCCACCACCTTGGAGAATAGTTTGGCAGTTTCTTAAAAAGTAAAAGCATGTACTTACCATATAACCCAGCAATTCCACTCCAAAAAATATATGTCCACTCTGAGACTTAAATGTTCATAGCCGCAGGGCGCAGTGGCTCACGCCTGTAATGCCAGCACTTTGGGAGGGCGAGGCGGGCGGATCACCTGAGGTCAGGAGTTCAAGACCAGCCTGGCCAACACGGCGAAACTCCGTGTCCACTAAAAATACAAAAAGTAGCCGGGCGTGGTGGTGCACGCCAGGAATCCCAGCTACTTGGGAAGCTGAGGCAGGAGAATTGCTTGAACCTGGGAGGCAGAGGTTGCAGTGAGTTGAGATTGCACCACTGAACTCCAGCCTGGGCAAACAGAGCAAGACTCTGTCTTAAATATATGTATATATGAATATATATATTCATAGCAACATTATTCGTGGTAGATGATATGGTTTGGCTGTGTCCCCACTCAAATCTCTTGAATTGTAGCTCTCATAATTCCCACGTGTTGTGGAAGGGACCCGGTGGGGGATAATTGAATCATGGGGGCAGTTTCCCCCATACTGTTCTTGTGGTTGAGAATCAATCTCACAAGGTCTGATAGTTTTGTAAGGGGAAACCCCTTTTGCTTGTCATTCTCTTTTGTTTGCTGCCATGTAAGATATGCTTTTAGCCTTCTGCCATGGTTGTGAGGCCTCCTCAGCCACGTGCAACTGTGAATCCATTAAACCTTTTTTTCTTTATGAATTACCCAGTCTCAGGTATGTCTTTATCGGCAGTGTGAAAATGGACTAATACAGTAGACAAAAACTAGAAGCAACTCAAATGTCCATCAACGACTGAATGGACAACCACAATGTGGCATATTCATTGAACTGGTTGCCATTTAGTAATAAAATTGAAGAAACTACTGATAGGCCATGATTTATTTATGTAGTTAATTGTTCCTTAATGTTACATACTATTCTTGAGGAATGCCATCCCACTCCTTTCTAGGATTTTCGTGTCACTCTCTTACAATTGCATTCTTCCTTCTAAAAATGTTGTCGTTTCACTCTTTTCCTGTTCAAATAAATCTCGTGCTATATGTGACAGCTCAGCTGTCTGTAATTTTTGGCAAGAAGGTGAGGTTGAATAGGAAAATTCCTGTTTACCAGAGGCAAACAGGAATCACTCAAGAATAAAGGGACACTGTATTCACCATCATATTGCCAACCTCTGCTCTGGCAAGATGAAGTACATGTCTTTAACATATTCTTCCTGATAAGTATATTTTAAAAGTCACTTTCTATATAAAGCAAACATGAGAGTGAAAAAATGTAGGGAAGACAGAGCATCTAGGAACCTGAAGACTTGAGGAAATTGTAGAGATAGAAAGCAAATTAGTGGTAGCTATGTCTAACTATAGAGGGTAGCGATGAGGAGGATTGTTGTGGTAGTGAAGTGGTTCTCTTTCTTGATTGTAGTGGGGGTTACGGAGCCTAAACATGTCATACAACTAGACAGACATGTCATTTCCTGGTTTTGATATTGGACTGTAATTTTATAAGATGTAACCATTGGTAGAAAGTAGGTGAAGAGTACACATCACTTCTCGGTACTATCTTTGCCTATTCATGTGAAGCTATATTTCAGAATAATTTTTTTCTTAAATGACATTTAATTTCTGACTGGCAGTTTAATTTGTGCTTCAAAATGGATTCAAAAGGACTGTGACCAATGATGAAAATGGTAAAATACAACAGTTGGTCCTATTATAACCAGCTCTCTGACCTTAAAGTCAGTGTTAAGGGAGGCATTCCAGAACTTCTGTAGGACATGGTGGAGATTTACCTATTTTCTTTCACATTAATTTTTGCCAACTGGATTTTTTTAGGTTGTTATGTTTTTTCCGAAGAATTCAGTGGGACAAACTTTAGCAGAATTCTAATGCCACACATTTTCCCTGATGTGCACTTGCCTCTAAAAAATATTTGTTTGTTAATAGCAACTTAAACATTATTGTAATGTTTAGAGGACATTCCTTTTACATCGTATTTTGATACTATCATATTACATGTAATAATTGATAAATGCATGTCTCTTTTCATACAAGGCTTTTACAGCAATTTCATAAACTATAATTAGTTTAACTACATAATATCCTTAGGAAAAATGTAAATATTACCATCTCTTTTTTTTTTTTAGTAGGAGGTGGGTTAGGGGATTTTGGTGGACTGAGCAGTCAGTCACATACAGATGGGTAATTTGGTATTCACTAAAATAATCACTTCTCAGCATTTCACTCTTGTGTTTCCTTGCATATCAACTGACATTTAGTAAGAAAGGAAAATACACGCGTTTAATGACTCCCTGAAGAAAGTAAACACACTACCCGTGGGAAATGGAATACAGTGAGAGGAGCGTAATCAGCCTCAGGGTGCTCTGACTCCATTCCAACCCTCTCCTCATGTGCCCCGTTTGCCCATCACCCATCACTTTTGCCTCGTTGTGTCTACTCACCAAGTGAAGATAATGGCTTCTTTGCCTGCTCAAGTGATATTTTGAGATGATATGTCTTATCAAATAATTTATTGGATGTATGAAAAATGCACAATGATGGTTTTGTTAAATTATGCCGTTAGTTTCCGAGATGAATGGAACTACACCTACCCAAAATTCAAGATGTAGTGGAGATAAGGGAGAAGGTTATAGGCTGAGTCATTTAACCATTAGGGCCGTTTCTGATATTTTCTGTGAGGGCCAAGTGGAGTTGTCAGTGGAGTGCATGTGAGTTTCCACCAATGGCCAGTGGAGCAAGACCCTGCAAGAGGGAACACTCCCCCAACTTCTGGGGTGATAAAGGATTTCTCACTGTCCCACCAGCCTGCAGAGTAGGTTTCACCATTTTGTTAACTATTCCAGCTGAACATTTCTTACTGACCTCCGATTTCATCTAAGGTGAGCTCCTGCTCACATCTCTCCCTGCAAAGTTCGTATCTCTTTAGATTTTAGGCCAGGTGATTGTTCTGCAAGCTGGACTCTCCAATGCATTTGTAAAAGATCACGAACCTGGGAGGCGGAGGTTGCAGTGAGCTGAGATTGCACCACTGATCTCCAGCCTGGGCTGGAGTTTGTTAATAAGGGAAGAAATAAGGCTCCTTATAGCTTTCTACTTCCTGGGGCAGAAGCCAGAAGCTCCATCCCATAGATTTTGATAAGTTGTACTTTCATTTTCATTCAACTTGAAATACTTCCTAATTTCTCTTTTAGTTTGTTCTTTGATTCATTGATTATGAAGTATGTGTTGTTAGTTTCCTAATACTCCTGGATTTTTCAGAGAAGTCACTATTGTTGATTTCTTATTTTAATCTATTGTATATCACAGAGGTATACTGTACATGATTTAAATGATTTTAACGTTGTTGAAACTTGTTTAATGACTTGTTTAATGGTCTGTTTTGGTAAAAGTTCCAAATGAACATGTTCTTCTGTTAGGTGGAGCATTCCACAAATATCAATGAATCATATAGGTTGATAGTGATAATAAATACTTCTGAATCCCTATTTTCTGTCGTCTTGTGCAATCAGTTACCAAGACGGGGTACTAGAATCTCCTGTAATTGTAGATTTATTTATTTCATTCAGTTTTACTAGGCTTCATTTCATGTATTTTGAAACCCTGTTATTAAGTGTTTGCACGTTCAGGATTATGTCCTCAGATGAAAGTACATCTTAATCATTGGGAAATAATTTTGCCTTTTACAGTTTTTGCACTGAAATCTACTTTGTTTAATGGAGCCATTCCAGCTTTTTTTTGACTAGTGTTAGTATAACATGTTTTTCCATGTGTTTACACTTGGAAGGGCTATTGGAGCCCTTTTTATTTAAAGTATGTTTCTTGTAGGCAACATATAGGTGGACCTTGCTTTCTCATCTAATCTGACCATCATTGCCATTTAATAGGAGTGTTTGTACTACTTACCTTTAATATGATTGTTTATATGATTAATTTTAAGTCTAACACCTACTATTTGTTTTTTGTTTATTCTATGTCCATTTTCAAAGGTACTAGGGAGTGTAGATGCATTTTCTAAGATAATACATTTTATAAATTGTTATGTACACTCTGAGATTTTAACCATAATTGCAATTCCTTTTTTATGAACACGTTTTTGGTAGGCTGAATGCTCTTTCTGCATCAGCCTGCTAAGGTTGAGGGAAATACTACTGAAATAGAACACGTACACAAAGACAGATTGTGAGGGAGGGTTTCTGTATTTTTTACTTTAAAACAACATAGTTGGAAAAAGACTGTAGTACCTGATTCTATATCTGTGTAGTTAGACCTTTTTTTCCTAAATGAAATTAGACCTCAGTTAAATGTCTGAATTCCCCTCTGCAAAAAGGCAGACCTACTGACAAAAAGCATAGCTGTTTAAAGCCTATAAATCTTAGAAGTGGAATGATGGCGTTTATTTAAAGCCGGCTTCACTTCTCTTCCCTATAAATACACATAATCTCACTGGAGTGTAGGAGCTGAGACAGTCCCTACCTCACGTCTCACCCCTGGTAATACCTGAAATTTTTAATGTGAATTAAAATGCAATTCGATAAGGAAAAAAAACAAACATATCTGGATAAAATGACATTTGAAACAATTTGTTATCTTAGTGGGAAGTGTCTCGTGGGGACAAGGTTGATTTAACTATGTGTTTGCTTGATATATAGAAGCCTCTAATAGTGGCTGGCTTGGAACATTTACTTTGTTTACTTATATTTTGTGCCTTGGTACTCATCAAATGTTGATGAAGGAATAAGATTATGGTGATATGATGATAATCATAGTGATGATGATTTACCTGTGCATTATTTCCCCTGTAAACAAAGTCAATACATTCTCTGTGACAGTGCTGCCACTTATGACTAGATACTATAGTCATGGGAATTTTTATTGTTGTTAGTCAGAAACAAGCCTCCAGCTGTGGGGTTTCTACTTTTCTTTCAGAGCCCCTGCCCCAGACAGCGAAATGTAACTTTGACCTGAGGTAAATGCAGAATTATAACAGATATAACTGTATAAAATAGACACATAATCATGCCAAATTATTTGTAACCAAAAAGTACTAAGTGATTGACAAATCATGTGAATATATTCATGGACAGGGATAACAATGAAACATAAGCTGATTTTAAAAATATCTTTCCTTGTGTTTTAATTAGTGATTTTATTTTCTCATCTGTAAGGTGGATACGATAAAGACAACCCACTGAATGCTTTTAGAAATAAAAAATGATAATATACATGAAAATATCTGGTAGAATTCTGAGCATACAGTATATGCTTCAGTTTCTCACTTCCCCCTTTTCCCTTGTTTTCCATTACGAAATAAGTGGCAAAACTAATAATTTCCTCAGAACTTGAAAACTTAAAAATGGATAAAATGGTATGTAAGATAAATTCTATGTTGTGTGAACATTCAGGTACAAAACAGTTTGCGCAGCTCAGCATCTTCACTGCCTTCACAGCCTTTATAAAAACCAATTACCCTTTAAAAAATAACATCCACTGCCTCAAGCCATATAAAGTGTAAGAGAAAGTTTCCGTTGCTCAGCATATTTTAATCTCATTCCAGAAATGAAACGTGTGTGTCAGAACATATATTACGAATGGAGGGGTTGAGGTTTTCGTAATTCACAGGATCTGTGGGGTAGAATTGTGACACTTTAACTCAGGTGCAGTGTCTTGTCAGAGGCAGGGAAAGGAGGAGGGTGAAGTGGAGAAGAAACGTTTGTGATGGGGGAGAGGCTGAGCTTAGAGAACATAACTGCTTCCCCTGTTTTGTGTACAAAGTTTTGGTGACCAAAGACTAAAGGGACTATGAAAAGACACTTCCAGGTTGAAAAGGAGTCAGTATATGTATAATCCTGACTTAACAAATAGAAGACTTTCATTTGTTTTAATTTAAAGAAAACAAAAATTGACTGTGGCATCACATTTGAATAATAATTTAGTTACAAAGTGCTTCAGTGTCAGTTATCCCGTTGTCTTTGTTACAGTCTTGTGAGGTGATTTATATGACTTAGTGCTCCCCTCCCCACTTTATGCTTTTCTTTTTTAAACAAGGGACGACATTTTTGTCTCAGAAAGGCTGAGTGACTGGACAATTACCACACGCTAGTTGAGGGTGGAGCCAGCCAACCGCCTTTCTCTATTACCCATAGTGGCCTTCTATACCAACCTTCAAAGCTGCCTTGAACAAAGGCACACAGTCCAGTGCTATCCAGGAGTGTACAGGTCAGTTATGTTGTGTTTCCCACCGTTTTCACTCAGCATTTAATTAAATTGTGTGCACATCAGCTTACCCTTAAAACCCAGCTGGGATTGCAGATTTCCTGAGGCTACAACATCCTGATGAAATTCTTTGCTAATGCCAAAATTTCATTACTTTATCAGTAATGGCTGAAGATGTAGCTTATTTGCGTTTGAATACTACTTCATCAAAGGTAAAATCAAGTTACTGAAATGAGTCATCTGTTAGCAGAAGTGCAACTGTGAACACCAACAACTAACAAACAGTAAGGGATGCAGAGAAGAGGGATGGCCAGCGGCTCCCGCCTCCTCTATTGGGAACGCACCATCCCAGGGTAGCACGCCAGAACCATGTCGACTCATTTTCCTCCTTGTGCTTCTCCACATGGGTTCTCATAGTAATTACTTTTCTAAACCTGGAATGAGAGGGAGTGAAAATACCAAAGAAAGGTTATGAAATACAAGCTGAAGAAGATGCCCTTCATGCTGACTAACCAAGAGGAGGGGAAGAACCAAAAATATTGAATAGTTCCTCAAAAGTTTTAGCTCTGTGTATAAAATTCCCAATGTACCACATCCAGCCTAAGATGATAGGTTGGCTATTAGCATCTCCTTCACCTTCTCCCAGGTCTTTTAGAGCAACCATAAAATAGGCTGGGCCCAGTGATTCATGCCTGTTCCCAGCCCTTTGGGAGGCCGAGCTGGGCAGGAGATCAAGTCCATCCTGGCCAACATGGTGAAACTCCGTCTTTACTAAAAATACAAAAATTAGCCGGGTGTGGTGGCACGTGCCTGTAATCCCAGCTACTCGGGTGGCCGAGGCAGGAGAATTGCTTGAACCAGGGAGTCGGAGGTTGCAGTGAGCAGAGATCTTGCCACTGCCCTCCGGGCTGGTGACAGAGTGAGACTCTGTCTCAAAAAACAACCCCATAAAATGATAATAAAAACAGAAAAGGATACACAGTTTCAGTAGTGTTGTACCTAGGACTATTGGCTGCTAGTTAGACCAACCCCAAAAGGATTTCCCACCAATTAAATTTTACATAGTCTTAGGAGAGAACAATAGATCTGGTAGAGTCAACAGGAAGGACCAGTAGAGAAAACCCCACTGGCACTGCACCGTCAACCCTCTGAAACCCCGGCCTTGCCTGACCAGGAGTAGGAGAGGTTGCCCTGCTGCACAGGGGCTGCTTCCTTAGGCAGCCAGACCTGCTCACTCCCAAACTTCTTTACATCTGTTTTACATTTATTTGAGAACCACCACATCCCATGATTATCATCAAAATAATATGATAAAAATATTTAATCGCACAGGTTCTGGATCCAAAGCTTGTGGGCCACTTGCTAGATACATAAACATAGGTCAGCGGCCCACCATCCATACAGAGGGTAGTAATGAGGCCTTGTCTTTTAAAGGTACATTAGGAATTAAATGCAAAATTTATTTAAAGGGAACTCTTTGCCTGACCCAGAGTTCTCAAATGCTCAATAAATATTCATTGTTAAATTGAGTGATTATAGAAGTGGGTAGGTGGAATTCTGTCACATTCTGAAAAGTTAAGTTGGAAGGAATGAGCAGAGAGGAGAAACCGTGGAAGCAGTTTCCACTGAGGACTGAAGAAGTCCGTGCACTGTCTCTGGCAGGGGCTCACATAAATATTACCATAGATCATCCAAGAATAAATCTTGCCCGATCCAGGAAACCATGTTGCATGAGTGGAGGATGCCCCTGGTCTATAGCAGAACATTCAACTTTGAACAAGAGCTGTGTCCACCTCCTAGCTCTCTGGCTTTAGAAAGATATGGAATGTTTTAGTGTCAATCAGATGCACAATGTTGGTTACCAATAATCTTCCATCCTGTCTACTAGATCAAATTCTTGACTCTTCAGGTCAAAACATGGAACAATAAGAAGCAAAACAAAAGTAATATATATATGTGTGTGTGTGTGTGTACATACATATATATATAAAAAATACAGACTTAAGAGGTGCTTATCGTACATTCAGAGGAAAAAATATTTTTGAACAAAGATTCACTACAAAAATATCTTAGAATCTGACTTCTAACAATCTATAAACTTGGGAATCATAAGGAAACAGTAGTTAAGTGTGGTCCTCCATTCAAATAGATGCCTAATATTTATATTTATTATTTAAATATGAATGTTATTTAAATATAAATATTTGTGTTTCTCAACACTTCCCCATAATAACTTATGTTTAAGTATAATGTCCTCACTTATTTGTTTTTACTCCTAGCTGTATTCTAGTAATATCAAACATTTTTGGACATGTACTAAAGTACTAAAGACTTTACAAATGAGGACATAATGATAAAACCCCCCAATAATAAAATACACAGTGTAAGTCAATGAATAATATTGAACTGTCTAGAACTTCAGACTTTCTATCAGAGCCTTCAGGTAAGTGGCAGCAGCAGGGAGTTAAAAGTGTGCTGACT
>NW_012109386.1:640143-641823 GCF_000951045.1 Mandrillus leucophaeus | reverse complement strand
ACATATTCTCCATTTGTTTATTCATTCATTCATTCATTCATTCTTTTAGTAAATAAGCAAATAATTATGGTAGAGGTTAGTAATACACTCTTGGGAAATGTGAGCTGAGTCAATTATCGTATTCTTCACTAGGCATGTTCCTTCTGTCTAGTATTTTTCCTATCAAAGCTACTTTTCTAGAAATAAAGTTCACTAATTGATTGTCTCATATTTATCATTTTTTTAAAAAGATGGGCTGATATTGGCTGTCCTCCAGTCTTATCATTGCTGCCTTAACAATAAATTACATCTCTTATTAGAGTTTCTGGCCTTTACCAAGGCATTAATTTTAGATATGAATGGATGATATTAAAATAACTTAAGATTTATTTTTGATACCTAAAATATTAATACCCTTGATTAATGAAAATTATGTTTTTATAAGGTTATTATCTTTCCTAGCACATTATTATCTTTATTATTATTATCTTTTCCTGACCACAGCTACCTCCCCTGCCCTCAGGGTCATCGTATTAACCTTCCTGTACCAGGAGAACAGAATGCATTTCCAGCTCTCTCCTAGGGATAGTGTTGCTTCTGCTTTTATGTTAAGGACACATTAAAAATTCATTCTGCAGCCTTATGTATTTCTTGGATGCTCTTCTTCTATCTTTTTATGGCTTTTTTTTTTTTTTTTTTGGTCTAGGTTTACCCATTGTCTATGCTAATGTTTTCTATTATTAAAGATCCACAGTTGCTTATCTGCAATTTTTAATTCTAAAAGCAAAGTTATTAAAATGGCGAACCCCAAGCAGACACAAATTTATTTAGCAGCAAAACCTGAATGTACTGACTTTGGGGCTATTTGAATTTTTTAGTTACTCTGCTTAATGTGAATATTCATATGTTTTATTGCAAAAATAGTAACGTGATTACCACCTAGTCACTAATATCTGGTGTATACACAGTATGACCTTTCTTGTATATGAAATGAATCTGAATCTAAAGCAAATCTGGTACCACGGCTTTCGATAAGAGATTGTGCAGCTATCGTATCAATCACTGACGTTTGATTATCTGAATAGATTAATATATTAGTCCACATTCGTACTAATTACATGCTTCACATTGACTGCTTCAAGGACTGGACTGAGTTTGTGTTGAGAAATACCCAAGAAAACTAGAAATAACTGCCAGATTTATGGAATCTTCAGAGTAGTAAAAGCCCTGTTCAAAAGAGAGAATCCCTGTTACTTAAAACAGGAATACACGAATCTTTTCTGAGTAGCAGAACAAGCTTCATTATGTATTATACTTTCAGTTAACAAAATGTATTTCAGGACACAGACTCACTTGAAGTGAATAATCTCATCTGCTACATCATTTTAAAAGATGCCATTACTCAAACAAGGTCAAAAGAATAAACAACAGAAGAAAAGAGGGAAGATAAAAGATAATTTTCTGGGAGAACCACACACTATTTTTTTTTGTAGTAGTAGTAATATGAATTGCCTTAAAAAACCACCTGACCTAATAAGAACAAATGTTCTTACCGCAGTGGAAGAGGGGAGCACTCTGTAAGCAGACATGGCCAGCCCAGCCGAGAGAGCCCCCTTTGCTGACTACCTCCACGAACATGGGCGCCTACAGTGCCACCCAAGTGCCAGAGCAGGAGTGAGTCCCGGCAGTGCGTACCAGCTC
>NW_012109386.1:637130-638918 GCF_000951045.1 Mandrillus leucophaeus | reverse complement strand
ATTAAACTAGAAAAATAACAAACATCAATAAAACATCAGTGGGCATTCCTATGTTTTCGTTTCAGACGTAGCATTGGTCAGCGCAAAAAGAGCAGATTTTCTGCTGTGCGCGCATCTTCTTCAATACCTGACAGTCTCCTTCTCCTTGTCCAAGATGGACGAGCACTGTGTGAGGCTTGCCCCGGTTTCCCAGCAGTACTGCCAGAGAGAGCAGAGTGCACCAGAACCTGCTTATGACTCACCTTGACCATTTGCCTCTCCGTACCTTTTTGTACTTTTTTTACCAGTGTCTCCTCCACACCCCAGTTCCTCGTAACCATCACTCTCCTCTGTACCTCTGTGAATTAACTTTTTAAAATTCCACGTGTAAGTGGGATTGCCTCACAAAGCACTCTATATTTGAATTGTTCTTTAACACATCCATTTCTCCTATGAGACTGTAAGCACTTTGAGTGCAAGGTCAATATATTAACCGTCTTTGTTTTATTAATGCTTAATACTGGACTTCCTACTACTGGAATTGAGTCTCTTGTGTTGGGAAAAGGTAAATCTTGCACAAGGGCTATGAAATACACTAGTTCCAAAAATTGACAGGAATGCTGTAGTAGCCACCTGCATTAAACAAACATTTTCTCCGCTCAGTAGGACACCTGCATTCTGGAATGTCAGGGTCGTCTAGCCAAATTTGAACACAGTCTAGGGTTCATCTAGCCACCTGTAATTCTTCTATTTTTTCTACTGCAAATGGATTATTTTCTTAATATGTATTCATAATTTTATCATTTTCTAATCTAGTAACAGCTGTGTTAAATAACTTCTTCCTCTACCATTTTCCCACTTTTTCTGTTTCAAAAAAGGAGCTGGTGGCTGGACCCCACTTGTGTCAAATAAATACCAATGGCTGCAAATTGACCTTGGAGAGAGAATGGAGGTCACTGCCGTGGCCACCCAAGGAGGATATGGGAGCTCTGACTGGGTGACCAGCTACCTCCTGATGTTCAGTGATGCTGGGAGAAACTGGAAGCAGTATCGCCGAGAAGAAAGCATCTGGGTATGTTTTCTAATAATAATGATTGCCACTTATTGCTGCAAACCTATTAGAAAAACAGAATTTTAAGAGTTACTTTGAAAAAAAATGTTCTAAGTGAAAGTAAGATACCTATTTCATTGAAAGCATTGAAAGACAATCTTGTATTTAATACCATTAAATAGTGTGGAAGTTAAAAAATAATACAAATCATATATAATTTATTTTTTCTTGGTTTGCTTAATGAAGTAATTTAACATTGCCTCTGCATTATTTTAAAGTGGTAGGTTGAATTCATTTATCTTCTCTGATTTGATCTGATATTTTTGAGAGACACTGAAATTTCAAAATGTAATCAATGAGCAGTTTCTGTATGTATGACAAGCACAGGAACACAGACTTTGAACTTGAATCATCGTGTGTCCTTTAGTAAGTGGCCAGATTTAGTTTTTCTTGTTTTGTTTTGTTTCGTTTTTGAGATGGAGTTTCACTCTTATTGCCCAGGCTAGAGTGCAGTGGCATGATCTTGGCTTACTGCAACCTCCGCCTCCTAGGTTCAAGCAATTCTCCTGCCTCAGCCTCCTGAATAGCTGGGACTATAGACGTGCACCACCACACTTGGCTAAATTTTTTATTTTTTATTTTTTTTTTTGTATTTTGAGTAGAGACGGGGTTTTGCCATGTTGGCCAGGCTGGTCTCGAACTCCTGAGCTCAGGTCATCCACCTATCTTGGCCTCCCAAAGTGCTGGGATTACAGGAG
>NW_012109386.1:636344-637080 GCF_000951045.1 Mandrillus leucophaeus | reverse complement strand
CTACCTCCACGAACATGGGCGCCTACAGTGCCACCCAAGTGCCAGAGCAGGAGTGAGTCCCGGCAGTGCGTACCAGCTCCTAGTCCTGCTGTAGCAATGACTACAAGCTGAAACGACACCTCTGCTGTTGGCTTAAAACAACACAAATGTATTACTTACAGGTTTGGAAGTGAAGAGTCCAAAGTTGGTCTCACCAGGCCAAAATCAAGGTGTCAGTAGGGCTGCGTTCTTTCTGGAGGCACTAGAGGAATAAAATGTCACTGGCCCCTCCAGCTTCTAGAAGGCACCTGCACTCCTTGGTCCATGAGCCTTTTCCTGTATCTTCAAAGGCAGCCAGTACAAACTGAATCATGAATCACTTTGACCCAACACACCTTCCTCCCTCCTCCACTTTTAAGGAAACCTGTGATGACATTGGGCTCACCTGGAGAAGCCAGACATTGGGCTCACCTGGAGAAGCCAAGGCACTCTCATTATTTCCAGCTCAACTGATTGGCATCTTCAATTCCCATCTGCAACTTTAGTTATCCTTGCCATATAACACAACATATTCACAGCTTCCAGGAGTTAGACGTAGGCATCTTTGGGGACCATTATTCTGCTGATTATAAAATGCATCAGGTTCAAATATTTAGCAGGCTAGAGTTAACACCTTCCTTATTACTATCACAAAATGTAGAAAAGCAGTGAATAAATCATCGGGAAGTTTGCAGCTTATTTGGCTGGATCCACAACT
>NW_012109386.1:622820-636294 GCF_000951045.1 Mandrillus leucophaeus | reverse complement strand
CTGGTGCCCCCTCACAGTGTGAGCTTCCTTTCACGGCCGCTGTGCTTTCAGCCTTTCATCCCTGCATGTCTATTCTGGGTTGACTTGTGGTTTCCAAAAACGTATGTTGGAATCATAACTCCCAATACCTCAGAATGTGACCTTAATTGGATGTAAGGTTTTTAAAAAGGTAATCAAGTTAAAATGTAGTCAGGAGGGTTGACCCTAATCTAATATGACTGGTGTCCTTATCAGGAAGGACCTTTGGATGCAGAGACAGATGTACACACAGGGAACAGTGCAAGGGCACATAGGGAAGCAGCCCTGTGAGGAGGGAGGATTGGAATAATGCATGGACAAGCCACAGAACACCAGAGGCACCAGCAGCTAGGAGATGGGCATGGAACAGATCCCTCCCTAGAGCCTCCAGAGGCAGCATGGCCTGCAGACACCTTGATCTTGGACGTGTGGCATCCATCACTTTAGCTACCTAGTTTGTGGCACTTGGTTACAGCAGTTCTGGAAAACTAGCTCAGCCTCTAAAGCCTAACTGTGCCTAACAGGAGTAGGACATCAGGAAATGTTTCCTGAATGAATGAGTGAAATTCATCCTCTCCCAGGATGCCCTTTTTGAACAACCACACCGAAAATGGTCCTTCCTGGCTCTGCACATCTCTAGGACTTGTTTGACTGAAGCAATGATATGTAGTGCTGTGAGGGTTCAGGACTCAGCCTTCCACCATTTTGAGCTAAAAGGTTTTTGGGGATAGGGCTTTATCTTTGCATCTCCTTCATCCTGCATCACTGTGACTGGCAAATTGTAACCATTTAACAGCTTCATTTCCTACTCTATGACTAACTATACAGAATTTGCATGGTGAAAAAAATGTTAACGCTACTGACAAGAGAACCCACAAAACAAACCAGAGATGGTTCTCGTGAGTGTTTAGTTATGAGACACAGACCCGAAGAGACTTGAGAATGACGGGCCTTGGAGAAAGCATTACCATGTGGGTTGCTGGAAAATAATTCAGGAGATTTTTCAGAAAGCAGAAATAATACAAACAAAAGCATGGATAATGGATGGGATACACAAAAAACAGTGAGGTGTAAGATGTGAAATGGCTGTTCAGACTGAGATAGAGAGAATATGGGGAATTTGCTGAAAGTTGTAAAATTGCAAAGAGAGAGGCTGTCAGATTTGGATTATAAAATACCTATGTAGATATTTGAGTTTCTTTTTTAAAAAAACTTTTATTTTACTTTTCGTGGGTGCATAGTAGGTGTATACGTTTATGGGATTCATGAGGTACTTTGATACAGGCATGCAGTGCGTAATAATCACATCATATAAAATGAGAGATCCGTCCCCTCAAGTATTTATCCTTTGTGTTACAGACAATCCAATTATATACTTTTAGTTATTTTTAAATGTACAGTTAAATTATTATTGACTATAGTCACCTTGTGCTATCAAATACTAGGTCTTATTCATTCTTACTATTTTTTTGTACCCAATAACTATCCCCACCTCCTCCCCAGCCCCCACGCCCCTTCCCTGCCACTGATAACCATCTTGATTTGTGTTTCTTGAACTGCTACATCAGCACCTCAGGGACATATTCTCCATTTGTTTATTCATTCATTCATTCATTCATTCTTTTAGTAAATAAGCAAATAATTATGGTAGAGGTTAGTAATACACTCTTGGGAAATGTGAGCTGAGTCAATTATCGTATTCTTCACTAGGCATGTTCCTTCTGTCTAGTATTTTTCCTATCAAAGCTACTTTTCTAGAAATAAAGTTCACTAATTGATTGTCTCATATTTATCATTTTTTTAAAAAGATGGGCTGATATTGGCTGTCCTCCAGTCTTATCATTGCTGCCTTAACAATAAATTACATCTCTTATTAGAGTTTCTGGCCTTTACCAAGGCATTAATTTTAGATATGAATGGATGATATTAAAATAACTTAAGATTTATTTTTGATACCTAAAATATTAATACCCTTGATTAATGAAAATTATGTTTTTATAAGGTTATTATCTTTCCTAGCACATTATTATCTTTATTATTATTATCTTTTCCTGACCACAGCTACCTCCCCTGCCCTCAGGGTCATTGTATTAACCTTCCTGTACCAGGAGAACAGAATGCATTTCCAGCTCTCTCCTAGGGATAGTGTTGCTTCTGCTTTTATGTTAAGGACACATTAAAAATTCATTCTGCAGCCTTATGTATTTCTTGGATGCTCTTCTTCTATCTTTTTATGGCTTTTTTTTTTTTTTTTGGTCTGGGTTTACCCATTGTCTATGCTAATGTTTTCTATTATTAAAGATCCACAGTTGCTTATCTGCAATTTTTAATTCTAAAAGCAAAGTTATTAAAATGGCGAACCCCAAGCAGACACAAATTTATTTAGCAGCAAAACCTGAATGTACTGACTTTGGGGCTATTTGAATTTTTTAGTTACTCTGCTTAATGTGAATATTCATATGTTTTATTGCAAAAATAGTAACGTGATTACCACCTAGTCACTAATATCTGGTGTATACACAGTATGACCTTTCTTGTATATGAAATGAATCTGAATCTAAAGCAAATCTGGTACCACGGCTTTCGATAAGAGATTGTGCAGCTGTCGTATCAATCACTGACGTTTGATTATCTGAATAGATTAATATATTAGTCCACATTCGTACTAATTACATGCTTCACATTGACTGCTTCAAGGACTGGACTGAGTTTGTGTTGAGAAATACCCAAGAAAACTAGAAATAACTGCCAGATTTATGGAATCTTCAGAGTAGTAAAAGCCCTGTTCAAAAGAGAGAATCCCTGTTACTTAAAACAGGAATACATGAATCTTTTCTGAGTAGCAGAACAAGCTTCATTATGTATTATACTTTCAGTTAACAAAATGTATTTCAGGACACAGACTCACTTGAAGTGAATAATCTCATCTGCTACATCATTTTAAAAGATGCCATTACTCAAACAAGGTCAAAAGAATAAACAACAGAAGAAAAGAGGGAAGATAAAAGATAATTGTCTGGGAGAACCACACACTATTTTTTTTGCTGACCTAATAAGAACAAATGTTCTTACCGCAGTGGAAGAGGGGAGCACTCTGTAAGCAGACATGGCCAGCCCAGCCGAGAGAGCCCCCTTTGCTGACTACCTCCACGAACATGGGCGCCTACAGTGCCACCCAAGTGCCAGAGCAGGAGTGAGTCCCGGCAGTGCGTACCAGCTCCTAGTCCTGCTGTAGCGATGACTACAAGCTGAAACGACAGCTCTGCTGTTGGCTTAAAACAACACAAATGTATTACTTACAGTTTTGGAAGTGAAGAGTCCAAAGTTGGTCTCACCAGGCCAAAATCAAGGTGTCAGTAGGGCTGTGTTCTTTCTGGAGGCACTAGAGGAATAAAATGTCACTGGCCGCCCCCCCCAGCTTCTAGAAGAGGCACCTACACTCCTTGGTCCATGAGCCTTTTCCTGTATCTTCAAAGGCAGCCAGTACAAACTGAATCATGAATCACTTTGACCCAACACACCTTCCTCCCTCTTCCACTTTTAAGGAAACCTGTGATTACATTGGGCTCACCTGGAGAAGCCAGGGCACTCTCATGATTTCCAGCTCAACTGATTGGCATCTTTAATTCCCATCTGCAACTTTAGTTATCCTTGCCGTATAACACAACATATTCACAGCTTCCAGGAGTTAGACGTAGGCATCTTTGGGGACCATTATTCTGCTGATTACAAAATGCATCAGGTTCAAACATTTAGCAGGCGAGAGTTAACACCTTCCTTATTACTATCACAAAATGTAGAAAAGCAGTGAATAAATCATCGGGAAGTTTGCAGCTTATTTGGCTGGATCCACAACTGCCTTTCATGCCCAGAATGTTTCTAAAAGGAGAGTCTCTCCCAGTTATCTACACCCATCCTGCCCTTGTAAAGTCACCTGGAAAACTGCAGCTATTTTTCAGAAATCCCTGTTTCCATTATACAGATATTCTGTGCGAAAGTGTTCTTTTGGTCTGACTTATTCTAATAAATGCTCCCATTTAACATGCATGTACATAACCCAGCAAATTACCTTCTTCGCAGGATATTAAAGTTAGTGTGTTCTGTGCTGTATGTATCTGTGCGTGTATTATGTTTGAACCAGAATATACAATCCGTCAAGGAGCTCATTCTTTATCCTTTTCCTGCATTTTCTTATAAACTATTTGGCTCATAAAAAAAAAAAAAAAAAAGAACAAATATTCTGAATCAAAAAGGAGAGAAAAGATATTTGGAAATCCAGCCTAACCATGCTAGAAAAATGTCCCGGAATCATGCTGAGAGATTATACCATAACATTCTGCTAATCATAGTCCCAGATTAGCAATCACTGACAAGCCACTTTCCCTCATGTCGATTTTTCAGTTATTTCTGAAAGAATAAAAAATTAAATCTGCAAGGAAATATAGAACTTTTTAATTCATTGTGAAATTTTCTTCTGGTTGGAATTAGATGTATTCAGGTTATTATCCATCCCTGACACAGGTTTCAAGTTCCCCTCTGAGCACCAGACTTCATTTCTTTTGGATGTCAAATAGACATGTCCAAAACCAAATTTATTATTTCCACATCCTTCCCATCACCAAACCTATCGCCCCTGGGCTTCCACCTCTCAGTAAATATCACAGCATTTACCAGCTGTTGGCTTGAGCCAATATGCCTGGAGTTACCAATGACTTCCATTCCTTCACACTCCACAGTCAGTCCATAGGCATATCCTGTCGACTCAGTCTTTCAACAGATCATGTGAGTCACAACTTCAGGGTATATGTGGAGTCTGATGACTTTTCCTCACCTCTGTTATTACCATGACAGCCCATTGCCCACTGTCTCTCACCTGGACCATTGCCACAGCTTCATATCCCATCTCACTTCTGCCTTTGCAACTAGCTTCCAATTTAAATCTATATAATTTTATTTTCTTTAATTTTTGCTGTAAATTGCCACGTAGTTTATGCACCATATGAAGTGTAGTCGTTTTCAATAAAGAACTGACCTTATTTAGATAAAAAGAAAGAAGCAACTTCGACCACATTCTCTATCTGTGGCTTCAAATATTTTGTGCTATGTTGTCCTAGTTGCTCTTTAAAAATGTCAAGCAAGATCCATCCTTTGTACTAGCTATTCAGTATCTCTGAAATTTTCCCCTAGATAACTTAGATAGCATAGATAGCTTCCTCAATTCGTTTCTTGAGTAAATTATCTCTTCCTGATAGAATTCTTCTAGATAACCTAACCCCTAATGTGCGTAGAACACACACACACAGACACGCATGCACCCAGCTCCCACTGCCCTCCCACCCTACCCTCCTCCAGCCTGTGTCTTCCTGGTTTTGTGTTTCCTTATGGAAGTCATTATGTCCTGTTCCTATGTATGGAATTTTGGTTTTTTTTCTGTCTCTTCTCACCAGGAAGGTTTTACGCAAAGAAAGAAAATGTTCTCTGAATAATATTATTGGACTTTGTTTTTTAAAATTTTCTGACAAAGAGCATACATTTTGCTATAATTGAATGCTTGTTTCACTGGTCTTTGTCAGTGTTGAGAATTTGAGATCCAAAATGTAGAACCAGTCTAACTGGGAAATCTAAAAAATGTCTACCAGCTGTCATGGGTCATTTTGGGGCAGTGGACAAAGTGCATTAGTAGATCTCCCATGGCCTGTGTATATTTGTCCCAAATTGTTTTATTTTCCGGGCCTGACTGGAGCAAATGTGAGTGGAATTAATGAAGGAGGCAGAAGGAAGGTCAGAGGTTGGAGATCTGCCGATCCCCACTGAGCCCAGAGGCGGCAGCTGTCTGGACTGGCTCGGTACCTGCTATGAGAGAGCAGGAAAGGATGGCAGACACTGCGGTTAACACAGAGACAGAAACATTCTCAGTCTGAGTGTGTGTGTTGCATGCCAGACACACAGTTGTCAACTGTGGGGAAAGGGAGGCTGAGGGCATGGCTGGGTAGCTACCAAGCCATGAGCCAGCGATGGGCATCGACACAGTGAGTCAGAGGAAGAGCAGGTCTGGAGGACACGTCAGCCCTGCTGCCAGGTGTGGTGTCAGCCCAAACAGCTGCCCCTCTGGGTCCACAGGTGGTCAGTGGATATCTAGTCTCAGTCGGCCTTCATTCTGCCTCTGGCTGTCATGGCCCCTGGGTTACTGAAATCATGGCTTGTTTCCTTCTGTATCTCTCCATCTTCATGTACAGCTTCCCTTCATCCAACATGAAGTCAGGCAAATTGTCTTCGTAAGGCAGACTACGCATTAGCAGAGGCAAGTGCACACACAGAACGCTCAGGAAGTTAGAGAACATTCTTTAGTTCCTCGAAGCAAAAGAGCTCTTCCTGACTAGGAAGCAAAAAGGAAACATTGTTTCTAAACTTGAAGCTAATGCCATCTACCATTTCTGAAGAGCTCTCTGTGCATCAGGCTGCATGCTCTGGGTTTCCAGCTCTCCCACGTTGAATTCTTTCACAATTCCTGTAAGGGTTACGGTTTCCAAGAAGGTAAGGAAACAGTCTCTGGCGGTGAAAGGGCTCTTTTTCACCTTGTTTCCTAACTCCATTTCTACAGTAGCAAAGGAATGAGAGACTTAGTGATGCATTTGTCCTTATGAAACATTCTCAGTTAAGTCTAATATATATATATCTAATATATATTAAATAATTATAAATATATATTTATATATACGCATATATATACACACATACACACACATAAATGATCCTCCTGCAAAGCAAAATGTAATATATATATATATGTATACACATAATATAGATAAAGATATATAGATATAAAATCCATCTGAAAAGCAAAGTGTAGAGAAAAAAGAACAAAAAATCCTGCTAGGATGTGGTGTCAGTTGAATAGGAAACATTTCTTCATGTGGATTTAGAGTTGAGCAGAGGAGTAGCCCAAGCTTTAGAAGTTTGTTTGAGATGGATCTGTACTAGCCAGGAATGTCACATTAAGTGACACCTCTGCAAACGGATCTTTCTCATACTCGTGGGCCTTCTTCTTCATAAACTAAGGGTCAGCATGGTATATTGCCAGCTTCACAAATTACTCAGAAGATTTGAGTTTCAGCTGTAGGATGAAAAGAGTTCAGGGACTGGATGTGGGTGATGGTTGAACAACAATGTGAATATATTTAATGCCACTGAACTGTACACTTAAAGTGGTTAAACTGGTAGATTTTATGGGATATATATTTTACTACAATGAAAATATATTTTAAAAGGTATCCTATGAGTTATTTAAATAGTCAGTGGGCTATATTAGTAGTGCATGATCTACACAGCCTTGTGTTACTTTCTTCTCTCTGATTTTAATTGGGTCTGATTATTGGTAATATCGGTAATATTTGAGCAACTTGCTTTTAACTGTAGGCTTTTGAAAAATCAATTTTTTTGGATTCTTAAATATTTTAGTAAGTGGAAATGTCCTTTTTATGGGAGCCTGTGCTGGGGCTTCACAGTCACAGAGTTGCCTTTGAGAACAAGAATCAGTTATAAACTATGTAAAGCTGGGTAATCTAACTTCTCAAAGTTCTAGGTTTCTCATTTATAGAATTTTAATTGGGTCCGAGTTTTAATAATAAAACCTGTATTCTGAAGGTTTTATTGTATTTTTCAGAATAATAAGACTCCTAAGCTTAATGTTTTTAGTCTGATGTTACTGATCCAGTCCCGTTAGTGTGTGGGAGGAGCCTTCTGTGGTATGATGCCAGCTAGGAACACAGAGGCAGTACCTGTCAGGAAGGATTGAAGCCATGGTTGCAGTGACTGAGCGAGGTGCCAGTACTCTAAGCTCCATGGGCAAACACATGACTTTGAGAAACAGCAGAAAAGACTTTAACATGTATTTATGTTAGATTACATGGATAACTGCCTGGGAATTTTATAGAGTATCCAAAATAGCAACTGTGGGTGTTATCAAATGAGTAAATGTGGAAGTGAAGTACAATAACCATACTCTTTAAATAGAAGCCCTTCCAGCTCTGTATCCCAGTTTGTGCCCAGATTTAATCTGGTGTCAACATCTTTGAAAGCACTTGTGATGATATGAAGAATAACGGGCCTGATCCAGAATCTAATTGATTTATTCCACGGTAGTGGTTCTGTTTTGTCAGGGGTTCTGTTGTTTTGTCAAACTTAAAATCAATATAGCAGTTCCATATCATTTTGTTGTTGTAATAGTGAAACTCCTCAGTTATTTCTTTAAGCTGCTGTCTTTTAAGAGAACCTCTACCAAAAGGGACCCTATCAGTGAAAGTCTGGTTTACCCGCCAAATCCTCAGATATCTCATCTTTCTAGTTCCCCATTGGCTGTGAGTCATTTGACCTTCTGAAACAGCTACCCTAGAATTGTACAGATGTCTTAAAAGGTATTTAGCTTTCATTTTTAAATCAGTGACATTGACACATCCGAGAAGTGTGCTGGTCTAAGCAGCTTTGTTTCAAGCAGTATCCTCGGTTTTACTTCTGTCCCAGATACGGATAGCTAAGGGTGTTTTTCTGCACTGAAACTGTGGCTGTAGTGATAAATTATCTCAATAGGAAGCATAACCTTCTATATAATTAGTGAAAGTTTTGCTTAAACAGAAGTGAATATTCTAGTTTCTGATGAGCATTCATTAGATAATGGTTTTCTTGTTTGGA
The DNA here is from genome assembly GCF_000951045.1 of Mandrillus leucophaeus. Taxonomy (NCBI): domain Eukaryota; kingdom Metazoa; phylum Chordata; class Mammalia; order Primates; family Cercopithecidae; genus Mandrillus; species Mandrillus leucophaeus. The sequence goes on along the minus strand of NW_012109386.1, from coordinate 627,588 downwards.
TAGTGTATCTTTGTAGAAAATTCCTGTGAGCTGCTTTTTTTCCCTTTCATTGTGATCATGTTTGTTTGTTTGTTTTTCCCTTTCATCTTTACTGATTGTTCTATTTTAGGTAATATTTGAGCAACTTTCTTTTAACTGTAGGCTTTTGAAGCATCAATTTTTTTGGATTCTTAAATATTATAGTAAATGGAAATGCCCTTTTTATGGGAGCTTGTGCTGGGGCTTCACAGTCACACAGAGTTACCTTTGAGAACAAGAATCAGCTATAAACTATGTAAAGTTGGGTAATTTAACTTCTCAAAGTTCTAGCTTTCTCATTTATAAAATGAGCATAATTGTGTGAGGAAAAATAAGATTATCCACCTAATGAGCTTAACTGTGCTTGGCAGATAATAAGCTCTCATAAGACCTTTGTGGTTATATTTTTTCTTCTTATCTCTGTTGCAGCACTGTTTTATTATTGAAAACTTTTTCTGTGAAGCAGTATGGTCTGTTATTCTTTCATATAGTTTTGTTCACTTATAGCATACTATGTCAGTTTTCATAAACAAGATTGTATCTATATAGATACATGTAATATAACATGAATATGTGTATCAAGCACTATAAAATTTAAATTTATACATATATAAGGATGCTTATAAAATGACTCATATTGACTATGTTTCTTCAAATTGATGAGTTTCTGGAAGGCAAAATAAAAATATCTAGTAGGAAAAGCAAAAGAAAATTTTGTTTGGCTTCCTCTTAGGAGTTCAAGGAGAGAGGCCTGACTAAAGTTTCTATTCAGAGATGCAAAAATGTTTTAGTACTTATATGTCACAATATATTATCAATGCAATACCTCATAATCTCTTTTCCTCCTTCCCTCTTAATAGTGCTATGATATTCTCAAATTCTGTGTATGATTTTTTTTTATAATTTGGTCTCAGAGAGGCTGAGTTTGGAGTTTCCTTTATTTTGTGGCAATAAAGTTTTATTTATTCCTTCATTCCTGTAACCCTGAAAAAGAATTTTGGACCCTTCTCACTAGTGTCTATCCTTATTTTCCTATGATACAAAGAGTATTTCAATTAGAGAAGAGACTAAACGAGGCATAAAAAATAGGAACCAAGTAAAAATTATTATTATTTGATCCTTGAAAACACACATAAGAAAATCACCTGGACCGGCGCAGTGGCTCACGCCTGTAATCCCAGCACGTTGGGAAGTCAATCACCTGAGGTCAGGAGTTCGAGACCAGCCTGGCCAACATGCTGAAACCCCATCTCTTTTAAAAATACAAAATATTATCCAGGTGTGGTGGCGGGTGCCTGTAATCCCAGCTACTCGGGAGGCTGAGTCAGGAGAATCACTTGAACCCGGGAGGTGGAGGTTGCAGTGAGCTGAGATCATGCTACTGCACTCCAGCCTGGGCAACAAGAGTGAAACTCCATCTCCAAAAAAAAAAAAAAAAAAAAATTCACATTTTAAAATACTTTTTTTGGAAATTAATTTAATAATCAGAAATATCTCCGTTTGTGTAAGTTATCAGTTAAAATTAAAAGAAGCAGAGACTGTTTATAATAGATTTAGAAGGCATAAAATACCACTGTTAGGAGGGGGTGAGAAATGTACAGGCTACCCGTGAAAAGAAAAGGTTAAAACATTACTATAAGGTATATATAAGGAGATCTGTATACATTCTCATTTATGGATATGAAGACTCAATAATGTAAAGATGTTAATCCTCTCTAATTTAACCCATAATAAAATGATGTAATTCAAAATTTTATTTTGAAGAATGTTCATTCAAGAATAAGCAAGGCAAGTGTACAGATGCCAGCAAGATGATGAAATAGGACATTCTTCTGCAGAATCATCAATTTGAACCACTGTTGACATCTGAAAGTACCACCCCAAGAGCTAAGTGAACTTAAAGAAAATATAAAAATAATTCAAAATAGCCAAAGCAATCCACAGCAAAAAGAACAAAGCTAGAGGTATCACGTTACCCAACTTCAAACTGTAAGGTTACAGTAACCAAAACAGTCTGGTACTGGTATTAAAACAGACACATAGAACAATGGAACAGAGTAGAGAACCCAGAAATAAAGCTGCATACCTTCAGCCATCTAATCTTTGACAAAGTCAACAAACATAAGCAATATGGAAAGGACTATTCAGTAAATGGTGTTAAGATCACTGGTGAGCCATATGCAGAAGAATGAAGCTAGAACCCTACATTTTACCATATATGAAACTGAGCTCAAGATGGATCAAATATTTAAATGTAAGACCTCAAACTATAAGAATCCTAGAAGAAAATCTATGGAACACCATTCTGGACATTGGCCTTGGGAAAGGATTTGTAAGTCCTAAAAGCAATTGCAATAGAAACAAAAATTGACAAGTGGGATCCAGTTAGGATAAAGAGCTTCTGCATAGCAAAGGAAACTATCAGCAAAGTAAACAGACAACCCACAGAAAGGGAGAAAATATTTGCAAACTGTGCATCCAACAAAAGTCTAATATTCAAAATATATGAGGAACTTAAGCAATTAGGCAAGCAAAAAGCAAACAACCCCACTTAAAAATGTGCAAAAGACATGAACAAACACTTCTCAAAAGAAGACATACACATGGCCAATAAACATACGAAAAAGCGTTCCACATCACTCATCATCAGAGAAATGCAAATCAAAACCACAATAAAATGCCATCTCACACCAGTCAGAATGACTATTACTAAAAAGTCAAAAAAACAGCAAATGCTGGTGAGGCTGTGGAGAAAGAGAACACTTGTATACTGTTGGTGGGAATGTAAATTAGTTCGGCAACTGTGGCAAAAAATTTGGAGATGTCTCAAAGAACTTAAAAGAGAACTACTATTCAACCTAAGAATCCCATTGCTGGGTAGATATCCAAAAGAAATCTACTCATTCTACCAAAAAGACACATGCACTTGTGTGTTCATCGTGGCAGTATTCACAGTAGCAAAGACATGGAATCAGCCTTGGTGCTTCTTGGTAGTGGATTGAGTAAAGAAAATGTGGTATATGTACACCATGGAATACTATGCAGCCTTAAAAATAATGAAATCATATGTCCTTTCAGCACCATGGATGCAGTTGGAGGCCATTATCCCAAGTGAATTAACACAGGAACAGAAAATCAAATACTGCGTGTTTGCACTTGTAAGTAGAAGCCAAACATTGATAACTCATGGATATAAGGATGGCAGCAATAGACACTAGAGACTACTAGCGGGGAAAGGGAGGGAGTAGCACAGTGGTTGAAAAACTGTTTAGTTAGTACCTGGGTGAAGGGATCATTCATACCCCAAACCTCAGCATTACACAGTATACCCAGGTAACAAACCTGCATATATACCTCCTGAATCTAAAATAAATGTTGGAAAAAGCTAGAGATCTGAAACTGGGACTGCTGTGATTTGAATGTGTCCCTCGAAATTTATGATATCATGAGAGAGTGGGTTTCTTATAAAAGGACCCCACTTTTGTTTCTCTCTCACCTATGTGATGCCTTCTGCCTTATTATGACACAGCAAGAAGGCCTTCACAGATGCCACCACCTTGATCTTGAGCATTCCAATCTCCAGAACTGTTACAAATACATTTCTGTTCATTATCTAAAAAAGGAAAAATACGTCAAAACTTAGCAAATCATTAAATGAATAAAATGAGAAAATTAAAGATTGAAATTATGCAAAAAACTAACAAATTCTAGACCTGAGAAATGCATGAATGAAATGAAAATTGCAATAGAGAATGTCAACAGCAGGATCAATGAAGCAGAAGAAAGGCTCTGAACTCAAAGACAGTTTAGTGAAATTATACAGTTATAGGAGAAAAAACAATATAAAGTAATGAACGCTTATGAAACTTATAGGAAATTATCAAAATAACAAAACGTAAAAGTATGGACACTGAAAAAGGAGAATAGAGAGACAAAGGATTAGAAAGTTTAGTTAAAGAAACAATAGTTTGGATGTGGTGGCTCACACCTATAATCTCAGCACTTTGGGAGGCCGAGGTGGGAGGGTCGCTTGAACCCAGGAGTTTGAGGTTGCAGTGAGCTATAATCATGCTATTGCACTCCAGCCTGGCTAATAGAGCAAGTTTCTGTTGCAGAGAGAGAGAGAGAGAGAGAGAGAGGGAGAAACAGTAGCAGAAAGAAAGAAGGAAGGAGGGGGGAGAGCAAAGAAGAAAGGAAGACAGGAAGGAAGGAAAAAAGCAGGCAGGAAGGCAGGCAGAAAGAGTTTATCAATCTGGGGAAAAATATACATTTTCATACACAGGAAGGTCATAGGTCTCTAATCAGATTCAATCCAAGCAAGACTACACCAAGACATATTATTATCAAACTTTCAAAATACAAGGACAAAAAGAGTATTCTGCAGCAAAAGAGCATCAAAGACAAAGCATGTCACATATAAGGGAGTTCCGTTAATACTAGAATCAGACATTCACAGCAGAAACCTTACAGGCCAGGGGAGAGTGGGATGATATATTCAGGTGCTGAAAGGAAAAAACAAAACATAACAAAAACTGTCAACCAAGAATACACAGCAAAGCTCTTCTACAGAAAGAAAAGAGAAAAGGACTTTTGCAGACACACACACAGAGTCAAGAGTTCATTACTTGGCAGGGCACAGTGGCTCACGCCTGTAATCCCAGCACTTTGGGAGGCCAAGGTAGGCGGATCACGAGGTCAGGAGATGGAGACCATCCTGACTAACATGGTGAAACCGTCTCTACTAAAAATA
>NW_012109386.1:620684-622379 GCF_000951045.1 Mandrillus leucophaeus | reverse complement strand
AAAGTGTATCTGGGTGGTAAAAATGTTGAATTTTTATGTGTGATCATGGTTAAGTTATATTCAACTTAAGAAAACTTGCTGTAACTATGAGATATTTTATGTCAGCCTCCTGGTAACCACAAAGCAAAAACCTGTGGTAGATATACAGAAGATGCAAAGTAACGAATCAAAGCATGCCACTGTAAAAAATTGCCTAATCACAAAGGAAGATGGAAGGAGAAGGAAGGAGCAAAGGAAAACAAAGCCAGAAAGAATGAACTAAACAGCTGTAGTCAGGAAACAAAGCCAGAAAAGAATGAACTAAATGACTGTAGTCAGTTCTTACCTGGCAACAATTACCTTAAATGTAAATAAATTTAACTATTCAATCAAAAGACATAGTGTGACTTAATGGATTATAAAAACCAGACCCAACTCTATGCTACACACAGGGAACTCACTTCACATATAAGGACACACACCGACTGAAAGCAAAGAGTTGGAAGAAAGATATTCCATGCAAAGGAAACCAATAAAGAACAGAAGTAGCCGTACTTATACCAGATAAAATAGATTTTAAGTCCAAAACTGCCACAAGAGACAAAGTCAGTATATAATGCTAAAGGGCGCTGGGCGCAGTGGCTCACGCCTATAATCCCAGCACTGTGGGAGGCCAAGACAGGTGGATCATGAGGTCAGGAGTTCGAGACCAGCCCTACCAACATGGTGAAACCCCGTCTCTGCTAAAAAAATATAAAAAAATTAGTCGGGCATGGTGGTGTGGGCCTATAATCTAGCTACTCAGGAGGCTGAGGCAAGAGAATCACTTGAACCCAGGAGGCAGAGGTTGCAGTGAGCTGAGATTGCGCCACTGCACTCTAGCCTGGGCAACAGAGCAAGACTCCATCTCAGGAAAAAATAAATAAATAAAGCGGCCAATTAACCAAGAGAATGTAACAGTTGTAAATATGTGTGCACCAAATGTTGGAATATCTGAATATATAAGGCAAATACTAACAGATCTGAAGGGAGGGGGGACTTAATAGGAGGGAACTTTTATATCCTATTTTCAGCAATAGACAGGTCATCCAGACAGAAAATCAGTAAGGAAAAATTAGACTTAAATTGTATGTTAGACCAAATGGACCTACCAGACATGAACTGAACATTGTATCCAACAGCAGCAGAAGACACCTTTTTCAAAAGCACACGGAGAATTTTCTCCAGGATAGATCATATGTTACGCCACAAAACAAGTCTTAATAAATTTAAGGAGGTTGAAATCATATCAGTTATACTTTCTGACCACAGTGGTGTGATTCTAGAAATCATTAACTCAAGGAATTTGGCCGGGCGCAGTGGCTCATGCCTGTAATCTCAGCACTTTGGGAGGCCGAGGTGGGCAGATCACGAGGTCAGGAGATCGAGACCATCCTGGACAACATGATGAATCCCCATCTCTTCTAAAATACAAAAGTTAGCTGGGTGTGGTGCACACCTGCAGTCCCAGCTACTTTGGAGGCTGAGGCAGGGGAATTGCTTGAACCCATGAGGTGGAGATTGCAGTGAGCCAAACTCGTGCCACTGCACTCCAGCCTGGTGACAGAGCGAGACTCCGTCTCAAAGAAAAAGAAAATTCAGAAATACTTGGAAATTAAACAACATGCTCCTGAACAACCAGTGGGTCAAAGATGAAATTTTAAGGGAAATTTTAAA
>NW_012109386.1:617440-620144 GCF_000951045.1 Mandrillus leucophaeus | reverse complement strand
CATACAACCTGCCAAAACTGAACCATAAAAAAAGAAAATCTGAGCAAACCAGTAATGAGCAATACAATTGAATCAGTAGTAAAAAGCTCTAATTAAATAAAGACCTAGGCCCTGATGGCTTCACTGCTGAATTTTACCAGACATTTAAAGAACTAATACTAATTATTCTCAAACATTTCCACAAAATGGAAGAGAAGGGAATACTTTCAAATTCATTTTGTAAGACCAGCATTACCCTGATACCAAACTCAGAAAGTACACTACAAAAAAAGAAAATTATAGGCCAATGTCCTCATGAACATAAATGCAAAAAAAAGCTCTATGAAATTTTAGCAAACCAAATTCAACAGCATATTAGAAAGATTATTCACAATTGTCAAGTGAGATTTATCTGTAGGATGAATTGATGGTCCAATATAGGCAAATCTATAAATGTAACATATCATGTTAATAGAACAAAGGACAAAAAACATGATTATCTCAATAGACGCAGCACAAGCATTTGACAAAATTTCTAACAACCTTTTTATGCTAAAATCTCTCAACATATTGGGTATAAAAAGGACAATATACCTCAATACAATAGAGGCCACATATGACAAACCCTCAGCTAACATCTTACTCAATGGTGAAAAGTTGAAAACTCTTCCTCTGAGATCCAAACAAGACAAGGATGACCCTCTCACCACTTCTTTCAACATAGTACTGAAAGTTCTATCCAGAGCAATTAGACAAGAAAAAGAAAGAGAAAATATCCAAATTGGAAGAAAACAGAAGTTAAATTGTCCCTGTTTGCAGATGACATGATCTTATATATAGAAAACCCTAAACACTTCAACAGAACATTATTAGAACTAATGAATAAATTTCAGGCTGGGCGTGGTGGCTCATGCCTGTAATCTCAGCACTTTAGGAGGCCAAGGTAAGACGATCACTTGACTCCAGTGGTTCGAGACCTGGACAACATGGCAAGACTCCCATTTCTACAAAAAATACAAAATTAGCTGGGCATGGTGGCATGTTCCTGTAGTCCCAGATACTCAGGAGGGTAAGGTGGGAGGATCACCTGAGCCCGGGAGGTTCAGGCTGCAGTGAGCTGTGATAGTGCCACTGCACTCCAGCCTGGGTAACAGAACAAAACTCTGTCTCAAAAGAAAATAACCCCAAAAAACTAATAAATATATTCAATAAAGTTGCAGCACATCAATGGAAAAATCAGTTGTGTTTCAGTATACTAATAATGAAGTATCTGAAAAGAAATCAAGAAAACAATCTCATTTATAATAGCATCAAAAATAAAATTCCTATGAATAAATTTAATCAAGGTGGTGAAAGACTTGTTCACTGAAGTTTACAGTATTTTATAGTAGACTATAAAATATTGATGCAAGAACCTGAAGATAACACAAATGAATGGAAAGATATCCCATGTTCATGGATTGGAAGAATTAATATTATTAAAGTATTCGTAATACCCAAGGTGATCTACAGATTCAGTGCATTACCTATGAAAATTCTAATGACAGTTTCCACATAAATAGAGAAAACGATCCTAAAATTTGTGTGTAACCACGAAATACCTCCAATAACCAAAGCAATCTTGAGCATAAAGAACAAAGCTGGAGGCATCACACTATCTGATATCAAAATGTACTACAGAACTGTAACAATCAAAATGGCATGGTACTGACATAAAAACAGACACATACTTAGACCAATGGAACACAATAGAGAGCCCAGAAATAAATCCAGGCATTTACTGTCCATCGATTTTTGACAGAGGTGCCAAGAATACACAATGAAGAAAGTTTAGTCTCTTCAGTAAGTGGTATTGGGTAAATGAGGATATGTATGCACAAGAGAATGAAATTAGACCCTTATCTCACACTATATGCAAAAATCAACACAAAAATGGATTAAAGACTTTTTCAAAGTCTATTTCAAAGTCGTTTTCTGCACAATGTAGGAAACGATCAGCAGAGTAAAAAGACAACCTATGGGATGGGAGGAAATATTTTCAAAGAATACATCTGATAAGGGGTTAATATTCAAAATACATAGGCAACTCAGACATCTCAATAGCAAGAAAACAAGTAACTGTGCTTTTTAAAAATGGGCAAAAGACCTGAATAGACGTTTCTCAAGAAAGATATATGTGTGGCCAACAGGTATATGAAAAAATGCTCAATATTACAAATCATCAGGGAAATGCAAGTTAGAACCACAATGAGATATCACCTCGTACTTGTTAGAATGGTTATTATCAAAGAGACAAAAGATAACAAGTGTTGATGAAGATGTGAGAAAAGAGGATCCCTGTATACTGTTGGTGGCAATGTAAAGTAGTATAGCCATTATGGAAAGCAGTGTGGAGGTTCCTCAAAAAATTAAAAATAGGATTACCAAATGATTCAGCAATCCCACTATTGGGTATGTATCCAAAGGAAATTAAATCAGTATGTCTATTAGATAGCTGTACAAGCATGTTCATTGCAGTATTATTCATAATAGCCAAGATTTGGAAATCAAGTGAAGTGTCCATCTGTGGATGAATGGATATAAAGAAAATGTGATGTACATACACAATGCAATATATTGCGATTTGGCCATAAAATAAAAGAAATCTTGGCCAGGTGCAGTGGCTCATGCCTGTAATCCCAGCACTTTGGGAGGCCGGGGCAGGCAGATCACGAGGTCAGGAGAT
>NW_012109386.1:588533-616922 GCF_000951045.1 Mandrillus leucophaeus | reverse complement strand
AGAAATCTATTGCACAAAATGGTGACTATAGTTAATAACAAAGTATTGTGTCCTTGAAAATTGCTGAGAATAGATTTTTAGTTTCTCACCACAAAAATAAGTATGTGAGACAATACATATTTAATTAGCTTGATTTACTCATTCAATTATGTATGCATGTTTCAGAACTTCAAGTTGTACACAGTAAGTGCATACATATTTTATTTGTCAAATTTAAAAAATAAATTAATTTTCATAAAAGGATAAGTAGTACGATTGGTAAAAAGAAATTGTAAAAGGAGTTAGTCTTACCAATTAGAAAAATACCTAGAGGCTGGGTGCAGTGGCTCACACCTGTAATTCCAGCACTTTGAGAGGCTGAGGTGGGCAGATCACCTGAGGTCAGGAGTTCAAGACACAGGGTTGGTGAAACCCTGTCTCTACTGAAAATACAGAAATTAGACAGGTGTGGTGGCGTGCACCTGTAATTCCAGCTACTTGGGATGCTGAGGCAGGAGAATCTCTTGAACCCTGGAGGTGGAGGTTGCCGTGAGCCGAGATTGCGCCACTGCACTCTAGCCTGGGTGACAGAGTGAGTCCGTGTCTCGAAAAAAAAAAAAAGAAACACATATAATAGAGGTTGATTCTGGATTTTAGTATGCTTGATATTAATAGCAGTGGAAAAAATAGTATCCGTTAACAAATTCAAATATATATGCTAATATAAGATGTGGCATTTTAAATTAGTAAGAAAAAATTAATAAATGGTATTGGGGAAACTAGGTATCCTCAGGAAAAAATAAATAAAACTGATCATTACCCTACTCCTTGCATCAAAGTAGATTGTAGATGAATTAAAGATTTTAAAGTATCCATAGAAACAGTTCTAGAAGATTCTGGGAGACATTTGCATATATAATATGGGAGTGGGCATGTATTTCTATGCAAGATGTAAAACCAAGACCACAGTAAAGAGACTAATAAATTAGATTATTTGAAACTTACCAGAAGATATCAGTTTATGAATGGGAAATAATATTTTAATATATGTGACACAATTTTTTTTATAAAGTGCTCTTACACATCAATGGATAAAGATAAAAAAAAGCAATGTAAAATTGAGAAGGATTAATAGGCATTCCACATGAAGAAAAAATAGTTTATAAATTTATGAGATAATGCCAGGCACAGTGGCTCACGCCTGTAATCCCAGAACTTCGGGAGGCCGAGGTGGGCAGATCACAAGGTCAGGAGATCGAGACCATTCTGGCCAACACGGTGAAACCCCGTCTCTACTAAAAAATACAAAAAATTAGCTGGGCGTGGTGGTGGGCACCTTTAGTCCCAGCTACTCAGGAGGCTGAGGCAGGAGAATAGCGTGAATTGGGAGGTGGAGCTTACAGTGAGCCTAGATTGTGCCACTGCACTCCAGCCTGGGCAACAGAGCCAGACTCTGTCTCAAAAAAAAAAAAAAAAAAAAAAAAATTAAACATTCATGAGATAATATTCAACCTTGTTTGTAAGTTAAAGAAATGCAAATTAGAACAGCAGTGAGGTACTACTCAATTGACTGGAACAACTAAAACATTTACTGAGACTGTGTTGCTTCGCACATTATTTTCAACTATGCTTTCGTAGTTAATGCATTAAATTTAAAGTATCTTAAAATCTAAATAGTACACAAACATGCAATATTGTGGATGTTATTGCTCAGATAAGGCTCAGGTTAAAAACAATCAGTTTTAAGAACAAATTTAAGTATGAAGACGTTATGTATCTTGAGTGCTTACTCTGCACTAAACATGATTCTTTGTGCTTTGTACATATTAAAATCTTCACACAACTCTATGAGGTAGATACTAATATTCTTCCCAGATAAAAACAAGGAAAGCAAAAAGACAGGCTTTATTTATTTGCCCCAATCATAGAGCTAGTTAGTGGTAGCACAAGGATTTGAACCCAAGCAGTCTGGCTGCAGAATCTTTACTCACAACCCCTCACCACATCTGGGAATGTTTTAGGTCTGTTCCATGTGTGCCCATGAAAAGGGAAAACTCAAATGATTCAATATCAGGAACTGGGGCCTTTTTATGAATATGATTTCTTGAAGAACCATTTGGCACTACCTATAAAATTAAAGTTCCAAAAAATGATCAACTTGCAGTGTACTGAATGGAAGTAATGCAAAAAGAGTGATGCTTTCAGTTTCTCTCAATGTATAGTCTGCGTTAAGCAGCAATGCCACTTCTAGGAATTTATCCCACAATCATACTGTAACATATGCATATGTGCATGAAGAGATTGACTGTAACATTTTATGAATAGAATGGTAAATATGTTAGTACAGTTCTCTTTCAGTGGTCATGGTACATTTATACTCTGGAATAACCTGCAGCCTTGCGAAATAATGACGTAAACGTACTTACTGTAAATGCACTTCAAGATATTTTTCTAAAATCAAGGAATAAGATAAGATATTCTCCCATTTGAAATTCCCACGATGAATATATGTACATTCATACTCATGTAAATATGAAATATTTCTGGAAGGACTCGTAAGAAAAATCATAGCATTTTTTCCCCTCTGGGTAACGGGAATGGGGTAAAAATACAAAACGGAGCAGATATGGTTTAAACTTTGTGAATCATATGGCTTTTCAATTAAAAACAAAGAAATTGAAATAAACTTAACAAAATAATAAGTAGTGATTTTAATGCAGTTCTTTTTCCCACTGGAATTTCTCCAGGATGAAGGCCAATTGATAAAGCTCAGTATACTGATATAAAACCTGAAAGTGAATCTCAAGACCTTACCTTGAGGTGAGAGTGAAGGGCAGTGGCCGGGACGTGTGGGCATCAGTGTACTGGTAAAGACTTTCATGGGCTTTCAAATGCGAAGGAACAGCCTGGATGTCAGGAGGAGTCCCAGCTAGGGAGGTCATTTGGTTTAGCACAGAAGGAGCATATTAGATTAAAAAGCCACAACAACGGCTACAAAACTGCATCTCACTCAAGTTAAGTGTCATCCTAACTTTGTAGCATTTATTAGTGGATATAAATGCAGTGGAAATAAATAGGAGCCTTCAAATTCTAGTTTTAATATTTATTTTGGTGGTGTTTTGTAAATTAAAGAGTCTTTTTTCACGTTTTTAGTGTTGAATGAATGATACTTATTCACGTCCTGGGTCATCAGTCCTTGACCATCACGTGACGTGGTGCAGCCAGCACCTGGCTAAGGGTAACTGAGTGCTGTTCCTAAAATAGCCCCTAACAAACTCCTGGCCGAATACAAGGTACTCAATACCTGTGAGCTTCCTCCCCTTTGATTACAAAATGCAGGGTGGAGGTAGAATCTAGTCGTGCACTATAAGGCTGAACTTTGTGAATGTGCTGATATCTAAGTATCTTGACCTACAAAAACAGCAATTTCATATGATCAAGCTAATAGATATACTTTGACTTTCAGGTTTAAAATCACCCATTTCTGCAGCAAAACTGTAAAGGGAGGGCAATACCAGTTTTCCATAGGGGCAGCTGCAGTTCAGACTATTAAGTTCCTATCTAAGCTCTCTTCATTTTTAGATTCATATGGTGTAACTATTTCTCATGCTAAGATTTCATGAGTGTGTGCAAACACAGACACGCACAAAAGTGCTGCAACGAGCTACAATGTCCAAAGTAGGCTGAACAATGGGTTGAGGCGTCCTTCCTAAGTAATCTACAATAAGGAAGCACAATGATGTAAAGCTTAATATTTTATTGTGCTCTAAAGTATTATTGAAGTTCAAAGTGAGTTAGCTTTGCTCAGTCCTCCACTTTCCCATCAACCTTTGTATTGATGGACTCCCAGAGTTCTCCCAGAGGATCCGTTTGGAAGGGAAAATGCATCAGTACAAATCTGCCATGGTTTGGGTGGGTGTGCTGGGTAAACCTTGTGAAGAAAGGCGGCTCATCGCTGTCTCAATAAAATTATATGGCTTTGCTGTTGGAGCAGCCAGCTCTGTCCACAACGTGAACCCGGCTTTCTTCTAGGATGGCTTCCTTTTGCATTTCAACTGCTGACTCGGTTTCTAAGTTGCTGCTACTAGTCAGTCACTAGAGTTTTGCATCTTTACTCTCGTGACCATTTCTCCAGTTCTTGCTCTCCTTTGTTGTCAGGTATCACCCCCAAACATTTGTCATCTCATCACCTCTGAATTAGGTCCTTTCGCCAACAGTAAAGCCCTGTGTTTGCCAGTTGGTCTCCACCTCAGAAATATTTACTAATTTCTCTTCTGTCATGGAAATGACTTCTGAGATGGCTCCATTTCCAGATGCCTTTCTGAATTACCGTGAGCTACAATGGCTTGCCTGCTCTTTTCCCTGCCAGTATTTGAAACTCAGTTATTTTCCATTCTGTCTTACAATGATTCTCTGCAGGCATTTTCCCCAAATTATACATATGACATAAATTCATGACAAATCTAATATTTATATGCCACTGCCTAAAACGTGTCATTTATGCTATCTTTACATTCAGAATATTATTGCTTATTTCAGATTGTGAATTCCTAATATATGAGTCCCTTTATCAGAAGCATTTGAACCATCTTGCCTAGGGGCTGGGAACAATGAGGCTGAGACCTACTGGGCTCCATTCCTAGGAGGTTAAGGTATTCTTAGTCACAGGATGAGACAGGAGGTTGGCACAAGATACAAGTCACAAATACCTTACTGATAAAACAGGATACAGTAAAGAAGCTGGCCAAATGCCACCAAAACCAAGATGGCAATGAGAGTGACCTCTGGTCATCCTTATTGTTCAACATAAGTTAATTATAATTTATTAGCATGCCAAAAGACACTTCCACCAGCGCCATGACAGTTTACAAATGCCATGGCAACGTCCAGAAGTTATGCTATGTGGTCTAAAGTGGGGAGGAACCCTCAGTTCTGGGAATTGTTTGCCCGTTTCTTGCAACACTCATGAATAATCCACCCCTTGTTTGGCATATAATAAAGAAATAACTACATTTATTTGAGCAGCCCATGCTGCTGCTCTGCCTCTGGAGTAGCCATTCTTTCATCTCTTTACTTTCTTAATAAACTTGCTTTCACTTTCTGGACTTGCCCCAATGTGTTTCTCGCACAAGGTCGAAGAACCCTTTTTTGGGGTCTGGATCGGGACGCTCAGGTAACACTGTCTTATTTCTTCATATGGATGAATTCTTAAATCATCTCCACAATGACTATTTTCCTAATACTTTTAAAAATAAAATGGATAAGAATATTAATAATGCTGTATCTTTAATGACTCTCTTTTTGATTAAAGCATAGTATTATATCTAGTTCCGTCACGGCTGGATTACCTTACAGAGGTTTCTGCTTATAAAGAGACATGCATTTCTCAAGGAAAACTCTCCCCCATAAATAGCGGGACCTGAACAACGTGGCTTCTCTCCCATCCACGTTGCCAATTCCTGTCTAAATAGGCTTTGCATAAAATCCTTTGTTTATTGCGTTAGAAACATATTCTTCCTTTCACAGCTGTCCTTGTGGAATAACCTTTGGTGCGATGGAAAAGATTCAAATGTCAAGACATTAGTTCTGAAGCAGCCGTTTGGTGTCGCGCATGAGAATAAAAGATGGGCATTAAAAACATTAGCACTTAACCTCAGTCAGGATTTTGTCTGTGAAACAGAAAAAAATCCAGGAGAAATCAGATTTGATCTGCATTCTGAAAATGAGAATTTTTTTTTTTTACATTTAAACTCCTATCTCTTATTTTGTATTCCTTAATGTCCTTATTAATCATTCAAATCAAATGGCTTGTCTTTCTTTCAGAGCCTTGTACATTTTAAAGCCACCATGTCATTCTTTTTACAAGAGAGAAAAATTACTTATGCAGTAGAAAGAGTTCCCCAGGGAGCTATTGTGCTGCACTCTGGCAAGAGTTTTATTAGCTAAGCTTCTGACTGAAAGGAAAAATAAATTCAGATTTAGGAACGGCTTCTATTTATTGTAAGGAAGTTTACAAAAATTACTGAAAAATATCCCAAGAACACAATGTAGATTTACTCTGGTGATATTTTTTGCATCTTTACTTCTCCAAATAATAAAAAAGTTAAACGGCCAATAAATTTACATTAACAGCGAATTGTTTACCCTTGAATCAGAATGAATTCATTACTTCAGTAATTAGTTAAGCAAGCTCGAATGAAAACTAGGTTCTCCTAAAGAGCTCACACATCAGTATTGCCAAGTCACAGTGAAAACACCTCTAAACAGAGAAATTAGCCCTATCACATCTCATTAATTTGCTGTCGATAGACTTTTGAACACACACATTGAGCTTCCATATGTACAAGTACTATGGGTTTCTTTTATTGTTCTATTTAGAGTCTTAATACTAAGGTTTTTTTTTCTTCGTCTGAGCTAAATTCCTTAAGCTGTGACAAAATCTTTTACGAAAACTATTTCTGAAAGGAAACTGCATTTGTGTGCTGTGACCGGGCAGAGCAAGCTGTAGCTACCTCTGAGTTCAGGTTCAGGAATATGCATTTCTTATCCTTCTCAAATCTTTTTTCATGATACCTGCTTTGGGCATTGTTTGGAGCTTCTGGTTGCCAGAGGTCCTATAGGATCACATCTTAGATCAAGGCAGGCCTACCTGCCAGAGCTGCAGAACACTGGCTACTGGGCTGGTCATCCTCGCCCTTTCTCTCTTCTTCTCTCCTTTCCTCTCATCTCCTCCGTCCCTTCCCCTCTGTGGATCCTTACTCTCCAGTTCCTTGTGTGGTAGCACGAAAAATGTGGCTGGATCTGGTACCCAAGCTAATATGTTAGAGGAAAATGGTTAGTGAAAACCACCAGCACACTCCCTCTGTTCTGGCTTCTGTGTGCATTTAGCAATGGATTCTGGAACTAATAGTCCCACTTCAGCTATGTAACCCAACACTGACTGGAACGCTAGGAATGTCAAATCAGGTAGGACAGAGTTTTATCATCAGAGCAAGCAAATGTCATGTGGACTGGAAGACAAAGCAGGACACAGGTAAGAATGCAGATTCTGAGTCAGATCGGTTGGGTTCAAATACTGGCTTCACCATTTGCTAGCTGTATGAACTTGGGCTAGCTGATTAACCACTTTGTACCTTGTTTCTTCATCTATGTAGTAGGTATTATTATAGAACATACTTATAGGATTATTGTGAAAACGAAACCAAAATAATCTGTATAAATTAGTGATAGATCTGAGGTCATCAGTAAATTGATCAATGGTAAGAGTAGATGCCTGATTGCAGAGGACTTAGGAGAGGAAATGAGTTAATGAAAAGGAGAGAGCAAATGATGAATACTTCCTCTAGAAGTTGGGATGCTTAGAGAAAGAGAGTGCGACAGCAGTAGCAAGAGGGACATAACGCTGGCAGAAGACGGTGTGAAGTGGAAGCTAGAGCGACTAGAGCATGGTCACTGCCAGGGATGCTGGTAGAACTCCCATGCCCATCAAGAGCTTGGAGACAGCAGAAACTCACAGAGCAGCTGAGGGGCAAGGTCCCAGAGGGATAGCAGGGAAAGGATCCAGAACACGGAAGACACTGAAAAACAATAATGTTTTCTGAAACAGGAGGAAAATAGCTACTTATATATGCTTTATTTTACATTTCTGAAAGGGAGTTTATGGTTGTTTCTTACCTACTTGATGTTCAGAAGATTCAAGCTCTGTGATATGAGTGATGAAGGATCTGGTGCAGTGGCTCATCCCGGTAATCCGAACACTTTAGTAGGCTGAGGCAGGCAGATCCCCTGAGTCCAGGAGTTCGAGACCAGCCTGGGCAACACAGTGAGACCCCCGTCTCTACAAAAAGTACAAAAATTACCTAGTTGTAGTGGTGTGTGCCGGTAGTCCCAACTACTCGGAAAATTAAAGAGGATTGCTTGAGCCTGGGAGATCGAGGCTGCAGTGAGCTGTGATCGAGCCAGTGCACTCCAGCCTGGGTGACAAAGCAAGAGCCAGTCTCAAAAACAAATAAGCAAACAAAAAAGTGATAAGAGTAAAGTGGAATTAAGGTAGGAAATTTTTATGTGTGTGTAATAGAGGATGTGGAATGGAAAAAGATTTTGACAGGGAACAAGAGTCACTAGTACTAGTACATTTCTACGCTGGAAACACCTGCCCGGACCGCTGCCCAGACCACTTAAATCCGAACCTCAAGAGAGTAGGAACTAAGCAGTATGTTAAAGAATCCACCTGATGATTCCAACATTCATTCAAGATTGAGGACCATTGTCCTCGTAGCATACAGACCCCAGGATGGAGACCATGAATAGGGACCCCACCTGCACAGCTGGCGGATTTTCTCCAGCAATAGTCAGCTGTTTGCAGTACCTGAGAAGGCAACTGAGAAGACTGACCTAGAGTTAGTATCTGTAGGTATGCTGACATTGAGGATTTGGCGACATAAATGCTAACAAATTGGCAAAAGAGTAAGCAGAAAAAAAGGTACCGTGCTGTTTAGGCAATGTGGAGAGGACAGTGAGATCAAGAGAGGCTGATAAAGAAAATCAGAGTCAGCATGTCAAATGAGCTACAGTGTGGGAGTGAGAAATCTGGGAATATCTAGAGGTGTACAGTCAACACCGAGTTTAAATAATATTTCAAAGATGGTGCCCCCTATCCCAGGTGGTGATGAGGGTGGCGGTGGGAATGAGGCTGAGGTGGAGAAGCTGTAACTCATTTGCATCAGGGAACTTGAAGTCAAAGGATCTTATTGATGTTCCTCAGGGACGTTCATATTGTGGCTTTTGGGATAGAGGAGATGGTGATAAGTGTGAGGGAATGACTTGGAGTTTAGAAAATGACAATGGCCAGGAAGGGTAGAGGTAGCTATAGTCAAATTATATTTAAGAGAAGAGAGAACTTTCTCATTGTGTTAGTTCAGTTACTTTTGTGAGGAAGTGCAATGTTGTGAAATGAAAGGAGATTGGTGAAAATGTGTCTAGACCCCACCACAAATAAGATGAGGGAAAATGAGGAAACTGCATTCCTGAATGTTACAAGGGCAGGGGTGTCCAAAAGAAAGATCTAAGTTTTAATCAAGGTGTAGATCAGTGTCCGACATCCAATATTACCGAGTATTTATTGTGTACCAGGTGAGATTTTTAGAATTTTAGGTTCATTCTATTGTTTACTTTTTCATAATTAACTTGGGATGAAGAAATACAACTTCAGAGAGGCTCAGTAATGTGCTCACGTCACACAAGCAGGGCCTGTATCAGAATCCTTGGGATGCCCACCTGGGGAACCAGTCTCAATTTCTATGCTACACCAGAATATTCTGAGATAAGATTAAAGTAGTCTTTTTTCTTCCTTCTTTCCTACCCTCAACCTCATCCCCATTCCCTCTCTTCTTTCTTTCTCCCTTCCCTCCCCTCCTTTTCCCTTTCCTTCCTTACGAGGGTCAAAGAGCTCACAGAAAAAAAACTGTGGGGAAGGAAGTAGAGCAGTGGGGAGTGCATAGGCGGATGGGAGTGCGGAGAGCCCGGATAAGGACAGATTGACCTGAGGATCAATGGCATAGGATTTGAGGACATGTCCAGGGATGACAGGGATGAGAGGCCTGGGGGAATGGCTGCTAGTGGGTCTCTGAATGGAATTCTGAGGTTTGCTGCCGTCCCAGCCCAGAACGTGTCCCTCTTCAGGGTTCCACACAGAAACGTTAATCCCAAATGTTTGGCGCGCTGTGGATTCGGTCTCCGTGGTGGGAGTGGGAGCGAAGATCAGGCGCAGGTGTTCCCCTCAGGTTCGGAATTTATCAGTGAGGATAAGTTTAGTGTTGGGCAAAATGCATTTCCTGCCTTTTAAAGGAATATGAATTTGCTCAGCTAAGAAGGACCACAGGGCACTTTCTTGCAAAAGGGGCGGAAGACTTAGTTCCAGGTCCAAGTTCTTTTCACTCTGAGTCGTGGGAACACCTCCTCCTTTCTAGTCCCTCAGGCGTTCTGTTGTCTAAAGAAATCTGAACCCAAGTGGCTGGTCCTAAAGCACTATCACAGAGAACCAAAGGAGAGAGGGAGAAAGGATGAAAAAGGGATGCAGGTGAGAGGGGCGAGGGGCAGGGTGCTGGTGCAGTTCACACCAGAAGAAAGGGAGGAAGGGAGGAAGGGGCAGAAGCGGGGAGGAGGGGAGGAAGGGGGAGAGGGGAAGCAGGGAAGGAGGGAAGGAAGGAAGGAAGGAAGGAGGGAGGGAGGGAGGGAGGGAAGGAAGGAAGGCAGGCAGGCTGAATGTTTTCATCTCACCTCGCCCTTCTCCAGGCTGGAGGTTGGAGAACTCAACTAGACTCATTTCTTTCTGTTTATAATTTGCTTTGTCTTTTTAACATTTCATTTTTAATTTATTTTCCCATTTAATCTTGTTTTGGGATTGAATTTGCTTTGGTTTTGCTTTCTGCTTTTTTCCTCCTGATTTTAGCTTTAGTAACCACTTTCCGCTTATTATTGACATTTTACTTTGTGTGCTGAAGGCTAATTTTCTACCTTCATTCAAAGTCTGAACCCTGCAGTGATGCCAAATAATACGGAGAAGTCTGATTGTCCTTTATAAAAACAGTAACATTTTATAAGTTAAATCACATTCACCTTGAAAGAAATTATGTGCTCAATAAACCCTGAGAACCGCGGCCCCAGGGAGTCACCGTGCACACATCTTAGTTGTACTTTCACATGGACGTTAATGAATGTGGCCAACAGCTCATAACTCGTATTTTAAAATGTAATACAGTATTTAAGACAAATACTGCTGAAGTTTGTGTTTTTGTTTTCCTATACCGTCTATGGCTTAAATCCTACATCCGAATATATATTGCACAATAAACTATCAGGAAGACTGAACCGTTGCCAAACCGTGGCTTATATTGATGAGCACTGTGAGAAACAAATGCTACTTTGGGGTGAAAATGAATGAAATTAGCAGTAGGGACTGAGAAGGACTTCGAGCTGCTGTGAGCAAGTGAACAGGAAACTGACCCTCTGCAGACTTGAGTAGGACCAGACACAACTCTTCTAGAAAGGCAGAGTAGGAAAACATCTTCCTTTTTCAAAGTGTGTATAGTTAGAGCCCCCAACCCAATGCATTTTCTTCCAGTATTACCTATTTTTTTAATATTCTATTTTTCAATCTAATTTTCCTTTTCCAGAGTGGAAAAACAACATTTAACTCTGGGAGAGTTTTAGTGTAATTTTGAACTCTGTTAAGCTTGCTGAAAGTTAAAAAGAATGGAACGTATTTTAAAATTTACATTTTGCTGTGTGGTTTCTATGGTATGTGTAGGCCTATTGGCTGTGAAACACCCAGCTGCTCTCACCTTTCAAACTCCTTAGTGAATTTATTAGAGCAAGAACCAAGAAACAAAAATAAAACCTTGTCTTCCTTATTTTCTTTCAACCTTGCTTCATCCGAAAGTGTATTTGAAGTGGAAATCATTTGAATTTTCCACAGTGCGTTATGTTCCCTCAGAGAAGATCCTAGGAGTAATCACCATTACCTCCATTTTGCAAAGGAAGACGGGAAATTCAAGGGGGATGAGTGATTTACATCGTACTTGGAATTGTGACAGGTCTTGAACTCTGATTTATTTAGATCTTCCACCTTAAAAACCATTCCCCCCAACCCTGCTATCACCACAAAATCCAGCACTGCCTCCCTCAGTTTCTAAGTAGGTGACATGTGGACAGAAAGATTCTGGGAGGTCCTGGTTTCTCAGGGTGGCAGCATTTTCTACTGGAAGTTTCTCACAGGCTGGTCCTTGTGTTGTTTGCAAAGTGAGCCCACAGCACTGACTGTAGGGAGGAAGACAGGGACAGCAGCTCTGTGGGAAATGGAAGCAGCAGAGAATTCTGACTATCCTCCATCTACCCCATGGCTGTCCTGCAGCTGCGGGACTCTGACAGCAGTTCCAGTGGCCCCTGTTGTTCTCCCAATTGCTCCGACTTGGAAGAGGGAATCCCAGAGGACAGGTTACTATTGGGCCTCTAAGCTCCTCACAGCACTGAGGACATACAGAGAAGTTCAGTGACAGGAAAGTCTGAGCCCCACCGAGGTGATATTAAAGATGCAGATTGCTATTCTGTATTTAATTGAATCTTCAAGGTGTGAATGTCAAGCTGAAAATGACATGCCAATATTAAGATGTTAGACCAACTCAGCTTGTGATTTTAAAAATTCTACCGTATTTCCTTTATCCATTCCACCCATCAATGGACATTCAGGTTATTTCCACATCTTGACTCTTGTGGATAATGCTGCAGTAAACATGGGAAAGCCAATATTTCTTCAACAACTTCATTTCATATTGCGGGGTGCGGGGGGTATATACCCAAAAGTAAGATTGCTGGGTCCTATGATAGTTCTATTTTTAATCTTTCGAGGGTCTGCCATAATGTTTTCCATTGTAGCTGCACCATTTACATTCCCACCAATGGTGCAAAAGGGTTTCCTTTTTTTCACATCCTTGCCAACACTTGCTATCTCTTTGGGCATAAATTTCAGTTAAACAAGTTCTAGAGATCTGCTGTACAAAACTGTGCCTATAGTTAATGGTACTGTATTGTTTCAGGTGATAGATTTCATGTTGTTTCTTACCACAATAAAAATAATTATGCCGTAAAATATGCATAAGACTTTTTCAATGAGTATAATACTCAAAATCTGCAACGGAAATGCTTCTTAGCAACAAGGGACCAATAGGAGGATTATATCCTTTCATTCTTCAGCTATATTTAAAGTGAGTATTTAGAGTTGAAAAATGATCAGTGTATTTTCACTGTTTTTATTTGGAGTCACTACACAAACAGCTATAAAATTTTGAAGAAAAATAGGCTTATGCAGAAGTATAGAGAAAAAGATTACCTACACCCACAGACCTGACTCCTAGCAAGCACAACTTGTAAAGTGTGAAACAGCTTATATGTTAGGAATGTAATTATAAATTGGCAAAATGTCCTTTTCATCACACTCCAGTACATTTTTATTGCTTTCAGCTTGCTCAAGATTTTTTATTGCTCAGGATTTTTCTCTGAAATGTACTTGGAGGAGAGAGCTATACATTGTAAAGCCATCCACTATCTTACAAACCCTTACCTCCTGAACCACTTCCTCTGGCACAGGCGTTATCCTTTAAGTCCACAGAACCATCTCAGGGCAAATGGGGAAGTGGGTCAACGTAGTCTCTTCTAGTTCCCTGTGTGGTTCACCTGTTCGCCGATCTGAATTTTTGTGGACCCCGTCTGAGTCGGTTGTGCTCAGGGGTCCTGTAAACTCTCCGGGCGCCAGCCTGTGCGCTCTTTGTTCCTAGTCCAGGGTGTGCTGGTGTTCTCGTTTAATAAACATCTTGGACAAATGAATGAAAAAGGCACTAACTGATAATCGCCACAAAGGTTATTTAAACTTTAATAATGAACTTTAAAAGGCTTGTAGGCCCAAAACAATGAGTACTTTGATGGTGACACCTCAGATGGGAGAAATGGAGGTGATACTTTGAGAGAAAGTGACTGCAGTAGTCCCCAAATTCCTGGTGGATGCCAGAAACTGCAGTCGGTACTGAATCCTATGTGTACTATGTTTTTTTCTTATACATACACACCTGTGATGAAGTTGTTTTTATAAATGAGGCACAGTCAGAGATGAACAACAAGAACCAGTAATAAAATAGAAAATTGTAGCAATACACCAGCATCACTACTTGTGCGCTTTGGAGCCATTATTAATGGAAATAAGAGTGATTTGAACACAAGCACTGTGATACCACAGCAACCCACCTGATAACCTAGATGGCTCCTTAAGTGACTAATAGGTGGGGAGCTTATAGGGCATGGATGTGCTGGACAGAGGGGTGCTTCACATCCCGTGTGGGACAGAGCAGGCTGACCTGCGTTTTCATCCCATTACTCAGGATAGTGAGCAATTGAAAACTTAGGCATTGTTTATTTCTGAAATCTTCCATTTAATATTTTCAGGCTGTGATGAACCACGGGTAACTGAAACTAGGGAAGGCAAAACTGCAGATAAGGGTGGACGACTGTATTTCTGATGTACTTCAAATTACACTTTAAAATTTGTCTATAGAAAATTGTTTGTGTTTATTCTTACAGACCTGTGGAACCAATTTTAAAATATCCTAGGCAGGCTAAAATAATTGCTTCTGCTATCTCATTTTTAAAAAACATTTTTATTTGTGAGATAAATCTTTACTTTTATCTTACAAATAAAAAAGATAAAGAATACAATAAAATACATTTGCACTTCTAAAATTTGTATTATTAAGCTTTAAATAAAATACAGGAAAATAGCTGTACTATACTAAAGTAAGGAATTTCCTTCTAAAGCCTCAAATCTAAAATCTATAAAATAATCTAAAAGAAAAGTAATGAAAATCAGGGCCAGGTGTGGTGGCTCATGCCTGTAATTGCAGCATTTTGGGAGGCCGAGGCGGGTAGATCATGTGAGGTTAGTATTTCCAGACCAGCCTGGCCAACATGGTGAAACCCCATCTCTACTAAAAATAGAAAAGTTAGCTGGGCATGGTGGCGGGCATCTGTAATCCTAGCTACTCAGGAGGCTAAGGCAGGAGAATCTCTTAAACCCAGGAGGCAGAGGTTGCAGTGAGCTGAGATCCCACCACTGCACTCCAGCCTGGGCAAAGAGCGAGACTCTGTCTGAAAAAGAAAAAGAAAAAGAAAATCAATATTTGTATGTAAGCTTGGGGATCAGTCTTGCATTTCAGACAAATTTGGGTGAAGGTGATTATGGTTGTCATGACAATAAAATAGTGACCATCTCTGAACAAAGGGCTTAATGAAGTATGTGGGAAGTGCTCAAAAACATAAACGATGATGATGATTTGAATTTGGGAATATAATCCCATTTCCTCTGGGCTGTTCTAAAGCTAGCAAAAAGTCAATTAGTTAAAAAAATTTCATTTCAGAAATTAGGTTCTGTGGCCTAGAGGAAAAATACGCTGTGTATTCTCATCAATCACTGATTTGAATGGTTACTTAAAATACACCTCCATGTGCAGGTAAAAAGAAGTTACTCAGTGGTGAGTAAACGTGTGGACTAGAAATACAGTAATCCCTGGATATCTGCGGGAGATTCATTCCAGGAGTCCCCCACCCCCAAAGATACCAACATTCATGGATGCTCAAGTCCCTTATATAAAATGGTGTAGTTTTGTATGTGACCTATGTACAGCCTCCTGTATACTTAAATCATCTCCAGGTTACTAGTAATACCTAATATGATGCAAATGCTGTGTAAATAGTTGTTATACTATATTGTTTAAAGAATAATGACAAGAAAAAAATGTTTGTGAATATTCAACAAAGGCACAGCCATCCATTTTTCCCCACTATTTGTAATCACAGTTGGATTCGTGAATGTGGAACCCATGGCTATGGAGGGCTGCTGAGTGTATTATATCCCTAGAAACTTTTTCTGAAATAGAGATAAATAAGAGTAAATCTTACTCACACTTACTGGGTTGCAGCATTGTTTATAAGAGTGAAAATTGACAACTGTCTAATATCTGGAGGTTTATCCATCTAGAACAGGAAGATCATGTTAAATATATACCATCCAAAACTACGCAGATCCTGAAGAGAATTAGTGAGACCCAAATGCATAGAGAGATGTCCACGACATATATCATTTAAGTGAAAAAAAAATTGGAGAAAACATGTACACTGTACAGAAATAAAATATGTGTGAATATAATGTTAACTCAAGGTGCATTCACTGATCTGGTTATTCTAGGGAGGAGAGGGGACAGATTGGCAAAAGATGGCTTACTCATTTTACTCCATATATTTAGATACTTGAATTTTTACAAGGACACATTCGTGTACGTAAACATATAGGCTGGTGCAGTGGCTCATACCGGTAGTCCCAGTGCTTTCAGAAACCAAAATAGGAGGAGTGCTTGAGATCAGGAGTTTCATTTGTTTTGTTTTGTGAGACGGAGTCTCCCTGTGACACCCAGACTGGAGTGCAGTGGTGTGATCTCGGCTCACTGCAACCTCCACCTCCCAGGTTCAAGCGATTCTCCTGCCTCAGCCTCCCGAGTAACTGGGACTACAGGTGCCCACCATCACGCCCGGCTAATTTTTGTATATTTAGTAGAGATGTGGTTTCACCATATTGGCCAGGCTGGTCTCAAACTCCGAGGTCAGGAGTTTCAGACCAACCAGGGCAACATAGCAAGACCTCATCTCAACATCAACAACAAAAAATTAAAATTAGCTGGGCATAGTGGCATGCGCCTGTAGTCCCAGCTACTCAGGAGGCTAATGTGGGAGGATAACTTGAGCCCCGGAGCCCAAGGCTGTGCCGAGCTATGGTTGTGCTGCTGCACTCCAGCCAGGGTTACAGAATGAGACCCTGTGTCTAAAACAGTAAAAAATATGTAAGGAATTAAAAATAATGAGAATAAACACTTTGTGTTTACTATGTGTCAGGCACTGTTCCTCACAATGTCACTCTGAAATATATACTATTATCATAATTTTATGGATGAGGAAACTGAGGCACTGAAGGATTTTTGTCCAAAGTCCCACCTTTAGTAAGTGGTTCCAGAGTCTTTATTATTAACCCCCAAGATCTTCTGAGTGATTTTATCTTAAAATAGGAGGTTAGGCAGATGTGGGTGAGAATCCAGCTCCGCCCTTGACAGGCTGCTGAACTCTGAGCAGGTCATACTGAAAGGTGGCATCTGATCTGAAAATTGAATCATAGGAGAAGTCAGCCTGGAGGAACCTTTGTGAGCTCACTTTAATCTGTAAAATGGTAAAGAATAACTGCCTTATGGGATTACTGTGGTGGGAGGTGCTAGCCAGGAGGCGGCTTCAGTAAAGAGGTCCCAAGTACCCTTTGATTCCAGAATCTCGGAATTCCAATTTTTATATCTATTTAGAAACTCAAAAATGTACTCCAGAGTTGTAAATATTACCATCTAAGCATTCTGAGGTATAGGGGAGAAATATTTAGAAGAGTCAGTTCTGAATCATCCACACACCATCTAGAATTCCAGTTGGATATTTATTTGGTTTAATAAGTAAGCACATCTGGGAGACAAAGATGGAAGATTATCAGCTGCAATTTTATGAACCTTAGTTTAATCATATATTTTCTTATAACCCACAAGGTACCAGGCATTGTGCTAGGCGCTGGGGGTTCAGAGCATACCTTGAGAGAAGATAATGGTGAGAGATAGTCCATAAACAACTATTCAAATAACGTAATACTTGAACATGAGAAGTACTATTAACAACAGCAATTATAAAAGGAGTCATCATGTAGAGTGGATGGATGGGGGCTTGAAGGGACAGTAATCTTAGGGGGAGGGAACAGAGAAGGTCACACTGAAGAAGCAATACTCAGTCTGAAAATTGAGTGGTAGAAGGAGCCAGAGAAGATCTGGGGGAGGAAGATTATGACATAAGGGGCAGGAAGAACAAAGCCTTGGAAACAGGGACAAGCTTGAGGGATTCGGGGGAATAAAAAGGTTCATTGTGACTGAAATCAGCAAACACATAGGAAGGGTGTGGGAGATGGAACCCGAGAGGGAGTGCTCACAGCTTTGGGGGTCTTGTAAACCAAGGGCAGTGGAGGCTGAGAACTGAAGAAAAGGGTCAGACTTGTTGGAGTGATCTTGGTGATCATTGCAACACCAGCATCAGAATTATGAGGAAGAAAGTCAAATTGTAAAAGGTTTAAAATTAGTGAGTGTGGGAAAAGCTGAAGCAGTAGCTTTATATTTCTCTTTCCCGGAGAGAGGTGCCGAAGGCATCCAGGAGTAGGGGAAAGAAGACTTGGAAATTCCACGTGGTTCACTCTAAGAAGGAAAGTTATTATGTATAGATGATTGATTGATAGATAGATAGATACATATAGATAAATAGGTAGATTATGTATAGATGGAAAGATAGACGATATATAGAAATAGAAGAAAAAATGCATGCCAGCTGTTTATGGTTACGTTCCTAACAGAAATAATAAGATCAATAGAAATAATCAACATGCACCATTTTCTGATGTGTTAGAAAGTCGATATGTAGTGTCACATAACTGAGACTGGCACTGTAGCCAGTTCTTCTGCATTTCATTAAAAACATTATCTCTACCAGGTATCGTTGTATATTGGCATTTTTCCATGTATCTATAATTTTTTAAACTACCCCAAGGTAGAGCCAGCATTATTTTAGAAGTAAATTTAAAACCTCTTTGCTGGGCGTGCTGCTTGGAATATCGAACATAGCAGGGTAGTCAGCCGTGCTGTGGCTGTGATTCAGGCAGCCTGATCGCATTTGCAGTGCTGCTGAAACAGGCAGCGCTCTCATCCTTCATTTGATGGTGATTCAGACTAAAATTACTCACAACTTATGAGGATCATTGTTAAATGGCTGCTGAAGATTCTGATATTTGAAAATAATATCAACTAAAAGATACTATTTCTCAGAACAATTTGGAATTCTTGGTATAGACTTGAGGATTTAGTAGATTGTTTCCTAATTTTGATGAGAAGTACATCGTAGTGTATAAAACTATAAAACGCAATTAGCCCCTGCAAAAGTCGTGGTTGGAGTGAAAATAAAGAGTCATGATAGACATGTAATACATACATGTATTTTTCTGGCACATATGTACCAGTAAAATACATAGGTACCACTTTGATCAATAAGAGACAGTTTATATTACCTTTCAATTTGTAAAAGCTGAATTAGCTTTTCACTTATATTTATTTGCTTCTAGTTTATTACTCAAAGATGGATGAGATTTTATCTCAAAATTGCCTTCAGTAAATCAAATTGGGTAAAATTGGTTTTCGAGAGTATTAACCAACATTAATGACCATTTTTAATGGGAAAGTGATTCTTTTCTAAAGCCTAACTTTAGAAAGTTTGCACTGAGAAACAGATTTTGATATTTGTTTTTATAGACACAGTATTTAGTTTTTGTCTTTTTTGATATTTTCCTCAGAAAAATCATTCACATGGGGTGCTGTATGGACAGAATTCTGTTCCTCCAGAGTTTATATGTTGAAACCTTAACCCTGAATGTGAGTGTATCTGAAGACAGGGCCTTTCAGGAGGTAATTAAGGTTAAATAAGGTCATAAGAGCGGGACCTAATCCTGTAGGATGGTGGTCTTATAGGAAGAGAGGGAGAGGAAGAGAGAGAGAGCACTGCCGTGTGAGGACACAGTAGGAAAGTGGTCGTCTGCAAGCCAGGAAGAAAGCCCTTGTCTGGCACCCTGGTCTTGGCCTTCCCAGCCTCCAGAGCGGTGTGAGAAGAAGTACCTGTTATTTAAACCTCCTAGTCTGCAGCATTTTGTTATGGCAGCCTCAGCAGACTAAGGCAGAGTGCCTGACACCTAGCCAGACACGTCTACTGTTTTCAATGTTCTTTTGTGCCATATTAATGATTGATAACCCTCAACACATAACTTCAAAATAAATATTTGCAGAAAATAGATTCCTTTTGAAATTAATCCACCAGTAAATTATTCTCTGAACAAAATTTGCTATGTTATCTATATAAACCATTCACCCAAATGCTTCTCTTTGTCTACCATTATCCCCTCCATGTGAGGCCATTTGTTTGTAAACAGTAATATTTCATGTACTTCGGCCATTGTCATGGGGAGCTACATTCTCTCTGTGAATTGTACGTGAAGATGGAACAGAATGCAATCATTCGCTTTTAGAAGGAGCCAGTGTAGGCCGTGGGTTTCCGTCTTAGACCTGCGAGTTCAAAGCTTAAGATATTGAAGTAACAACATATATTTTGGATAAGTGATACAAATAATTATTTTAAAGCTATAGTGTTAAATGGCAGAAAGGTAACTGTGAAGGCCATAAAATCCCTTTGGAAAGATGTGTAAGGGAGAGTAAATCTACTAAGAGATTTGTAACCAGAAAAAAGGCGTCATGCAGGCGGGGCTCCTGGGAGATACTAATAACAGTGGAGTGTTTGGACGGGTCCCGTTCGCACAAACTGACCATCCATCTGACACGGTTGCCCCCGCCTGCTCTCAGACAAGCTTCAGATCCACCTGCAGCTTCAAGACATGATTCTATTGCTTTACCTAAAATAGCAAAGGAAATTTTTTTCTTCAAACTGTGTTTGAGTTCAGTGACATTATAGCTCCAAGTCCCATTTTCTGAAGAAAATCTTCATCCAGCCAGACTTGGAATGGAAAGAGAATTCACACAGAAACGGAGAAAAAAGAGAGGAAACGTATTGAGTAAATGCTTCCGTGTGAAGCACTCTCTGAAATGTTTTCCATTTATCACATTTAATTTTCATGAAGACATATGGGAAAATGGAGGCGTAGCAGGCAACGTGTGTAAACATCACTGTTTACTCATACTGACATGGGCTAAATAAAGATAGAATGAATGCCTCTGAGAGTTATTTATGTATAAGAGCTAATTACGTATTTTATCCCAAACATAGAGCAGCCACACATTTTGGACTCTGTGGAAGTCACAATTTCAAAAATTCAGCACTGTCTTCTTCCATATTTTCATCTTATCATCAAACCCTCTGTCTCAAATTTAGAACAGTCAATTTGTACACAGCTCCAGGCCAAACCTTCTTTCGGCATCTGTGAATGAAACTGCAGTTATATAGTGAATATCGCCATCAGTGGGAGATCCAGAATTAGTGTGGCTGGAAGCTGAGTCGAGGCGCGGTGGCTTTAATTCAGAACGGCTGCTAATCCAGTGTCCACGGACACCCTCTTAGAGAAAAGAATGCAAAGTACGGGGTGCAGGAGATGATATTAAACCAAGTCTCCCAATGTAGGTGAGCACAAGGAAAGAAGGGAGAGGCAGTGTATAGAGGTGATTTAAAAGTTTTCGTATAGTAGAAGCACATCCTGAACCAATCAGGAAGAGTTGGTTTTAAAAAAAAATCATGAAATGGATATTTTGGTGATTCTGTTTTGAAGGAGAAGGTGAGAGAAAAATCAATCAGAAGATTCAAACCTAGAGATAAAGAGACTCACACCCAGAGAGAATGACGTCGTTTTGCTAGAGATGTCTATAGCAAAACGAAGTAATTCAGCAAACGAAAGATTGAAGTTAGGGTGAAGAAGTGTCTTCTGAGGGACCCGTGGGCCTTGAAAGAGGCTGAGAACCCTGTGTGGTCCCCTTGGTCAATCCTAATTCAGAATCTAAATCATAGCACATCTCTTTCTGTCTCTCTCTCTCGTTCTCGCTCTCTCTCTATCTCTTTCTGTCTCTGTCTGTGTCTCCCATTCCCTTCTCTGGGCAGGAGAAAACAGCTGTAGGTGAGGGAAGGGTGGTGTGCAGTTAAGGGCCCAGGCCAGCTTTCTCAGGGGTCGTACTGGGCTGGCGAGGATGTTTGCAGCCTGAAGGCACCAACACTGGTTGAGATAAGGGCAGACCAGATGGAAGGAACCTGGCACAAGCCATTTAATTAAACACCCCTGCCCCTCACCCATAAGTTGGAGAGAACCAGTCTCCAAGCTTCAAATTCCGGAGTAGGATCCCAGGTTAAGGAGGGAGGAAGTGCCAGGAGCACACACAGACCCAGAGCCAAGGGGGAAGGTCTGTACAAAGCTGTCCCCGTCCTAGGCATCACTGGTATGCCTGAGTGTCATGGGGGACAGCGACCACATAACACGCTTGGGGAAATGGGTGAGAGAGCAACACAGCGTGGCTAAAGATGAACAGGCTGTTCTAAAAGAAAATACAGACTAAGAAAAGATGATCACAATGAACCTTCAAGAGTGGTTACTTTTGGGGTCCAGTGAAAGAGTGGCTATCATTTTTTAGCTTAACTTTTATTTCAATTTTCTTTTCTTTTTTTTTTTTTTTTGAGACGGAGTCTCGCTCTGTCGCCCATGCTGGAGTGCAGTGGCACGATCTCCACTCACTCCAAGCTCCACCTCCCGGGTTCAGGCCATTCTCCTGCCTCAGCCTCCTGAGTAGCTGGGACTATATGTGCCTGCAGTCACACCCAGCTGATTTTTTTGTACTTTTTTAGTAGAGATGGGGTTTCACTGTGTTAGCCAGACTGGTCTTGGACTCCCGACCTCGTGATCCACCTGCCTCGGCCTCCCAGAGTGCTGAGATTACAGGTGTGAGCCACCATGCCCGGCCTTATTTCAGTTTTCTAACCAAGAATGTTTATGTGCCTAGTGCGGTGGCTCACACCTGTAATCCCAGCACTTTGGGAGGCCAAGGTGGGCGGATCACGAGGTCAGGAGTTCAAGACCAGCCTGGCCAACATGGTGAAACCCTGTCTCCACTAAAAATACAATAATTAGCTGGGCATAGTGGCACGTGCCTGTAATCCTAGCTCCATGGGAGGCTGAGGCAGGAGAATCTCTTGAACCTGGGAGGCAGAGGTTGTGGTGAGCTGAGATTGCACCACTGCACTCCAGCTTGGGCAACAGAGCAAGACTCCATCTCAAAAAAAAAAAAAAGAATGTATATGTGATCATACTTTGTTGGTTGAGTAATACATTTATTTTGTATGTCCACAAGAGTTATCTGACTTGTAAGCCTAAGAACCATATTTTGTTTTTTCTTTGTTATTCTCAGCTTAAAAAGAGACAAACAATAAAAGGAAACAAACAGAAAGTCCTCAAAATGTAGACTTACAATTGTGCACTGATGGAAACAAATGAAAAAGCAACACATTTATTTCCATATAATGAAACACAAACTGACATATTAAAAATGGGAACTTTTTTGTTTAATTACTTAGTTGGGTACATTTTATTTCTATTCCTTTGGGAGT
Organism: Mandrillus leucophaeus; assembly: GCF_000951045.1. Classification (NCBI taxonomy): domain Eukaryota; kingdom Metazoa; phylum Chordata; class Mammalia; order Primates; family Cercopithecidae; genus Mandrillus; species Mandrillus leucophaeus. The sequence goes on along the minus strand of NW_012109386.1, from coordinate 594,140 downwards.
CAGCTGAACATCTTTCTGGGAATTGATCTCCTGGGGAAAATCAGGCACCCTGGGGTCTCAGCTTTCTGGATTCCTGAGGATGTGCCCTACACCTGACAGGGCAGAAACAAGGACAGAATGCCTCGTGCTTACTTCAGTTTGCTTTTCAGATCTATATTTTTTCTTTTCTCTCCAGCTCAACATTGAACTTTGCAGGCATAGTGAGCGTTCATCTTGAATTTATTGTTAATTACACAGCTATCGTCATTTTGGTTTAGCAATATTGCCGACTCATTTAAATGCCAAGAGAAGCATTTTCATTTATTTACTGAAACTTCTAAAACAGCTTGAAAACATAGCTCGGTGGAGGTTAGCCATTTGATTTCAACAAATTTCAGATATATATGGCTGGATTCTATTTAAATTAGTATTTTTTTCTAAATGCAAAATTGAAATTTCTTATAAATGCTCATCATTATTTTATATAAAAATATCAAACCTCTGTGATGGTAAACGTATTTCCCTTATTAACATAGTCTAAGATATATTTAAAATTTCTAATTTGATAAGAAAATTTTGAATGGGGATAATTATCATTCACTCTTTCTGGATTGTTTCTCACCATTGAAATGAACAGTCATCCTCTTAAGAAAAACCCAAACTGAAGTTCTCAAAACTGGGTTTGGGGAGAATTATAACTGATTTGAGATTTAGTTGATAATGCATCATTCCTGATTGGGAAATGATTAAATTTTTAGCAATTGGCACTTGGGCCAATTTAAAGTGATTTGAGATAGATTGTAACTGCAGTGTTATTACTGGGGAAATGGAGTATTTGTTTAAGACAGGTCTTGTTCTTTTAACCAATTTTCCTTTTTTCTTGTGTTCTGAACTTATTTCAAATTAGTTAGATGAGACATGGCATATGCTAATCGAGCAAAATTTAATGGTCAATGAAGATGTTAATACATTTCCTTGTTCACATTTTAAGCACATATTGCAAACACAATTAATATTCTCAATCTCAAAAACATTTACAGTCATCTCCCTGCAAGGGATTGGTTCCAGGACACCCTCGGATACCAGAATCTGCTCATATTTAAGTCCCACAGTCAGCCTTGTAGAGACTTTCGATACAGAGGGCCAACCATATTTATTGAAAAAAAGGTGGTGACACATTGATTATAACCCAGAAGTGGAAATGTGAAGGAAACCGTCTTGCTTTAGTACAAAAGGCATGTTTGTGCCAGGTGAAATGACTGAATATAGGAACAATATTTAAAAGAAGTTCTGTAAACTCACATATTACCTAACCTAGTTAAATATGGCTTATATGCCTCTGGTATTTGTGTTTTTTAGTCCAAGGCATTTTCCCTTTTTTTCTCTCTGATTACTTATCTTTCTTCTTTGTCATCAATATTCACAGTATTGAAGCATCTCTTTCATTTCTTAGTCTATTTGATTTCCTCTAAAATGTCATTAGCATACTCTTTACATACTCAGACACGGTACTAATTGATTAAATAAGTTCCAAGAAATACATAAAATTAAGCAAATTATTACATTCAGAACAAATGAGAGACGTTTAAAGTTATAAACTCCCACCAAACTTTAAATTTTCAGCAAATAGAAACTCTGTATGAATATGATTTTAATTAACAGTCACTTCATTTTAAATAATCATGTCACTTACAGAGGTATGATGTTAAGAGGTTTGGTTTTTGCATAATCGCTGTGGGAGGGTGAGTGCTCACATGAAAAGCTCACCCAGCTGAACCCGGAGGATTCATGCAGTGGGGAAACTGAACCTCCGTTCAATGTAGCCTTGCTGAGGAATATTGAAAGATGTGACTAATCATAGGTACTAATGCCCTATTGGGACAACCATAGATCCTGATAGAGAATTCTGAGGAACTTAACACCAGAGCAAGCCTGATACAGAAATATGTAAAACAGAACATCAGAGTAAGCTCACTGTAATTACTGGTGCAAACTGAACATCTGCTGACTATTTTCTGAAGGTAGGATGATGTGTAACTGCAACATTAATTCCATATAAATGGAGCTGAATATTCATGACAGCTTTGTAGCCACTTGCTGCCTATCTGCATACATTCAGGGTATTTGTTTTGCCCAATAATAAAATCAACTGATTCTGTGTTTATAAATTGGCATGTTTCTTTGAGTATTGATTTCCCCCCCTACGATTTGGTGATGAGGATGGGACTTCTTGAGTGGGTGCTTCTATTGGGTCAATTTGTGGGAAGATTTGTGGCCACCTTCTTAAAAAGTCATTTTATTGTGATAAAACACACTTTAACATAAAATGTGGCCTCTTGGATTAGGTAAGAGACCCCGACTATTTGCTTAAAAGTCTCCCATTATCTACTTTGGCTCAGCAGGATTGGGTTCCTAGGGAAAATTTCAAACCCTTACTACAAATTTGGAGTTATTGTTGAGCAAAATGTGTAATATGGGCTCACAGGTCCCATATGATTCAGCATAGGTTTTAATGGCAGAAAAATAAAGGAAGTCCAGAATGTTGATGGCAGGCCTCTCTCTTAGAAGGGTTATTTCGGCCGGGCGCGGTGTCTCAAAAAAGAAAAAAAAAAAAGAAGGGTTATTTCACTCTGTTATGTTTAGAATGGGTAAACTTGTGAAAATTCTGCTTTGCAATGGCCAGAGAAAGGCTCTTTTTTTTTTTTGAGATGGAGTCTCGCTCTGTAGCCCAGGCTGGAGTGCAGTGGCGTGATCTCGGCTCACTACAAGTTCTGCCTCCCGGGTTCATGCCATTCTCCTGCCTCAGCCTCCCGAGTAGCTGGAACAACAGGTGCCTGCCACCACGCCCGGCTAATTTTTTTGTGTGTTTTTAGTAGAGACGGGGTTTCACCGTGGTAGCCAGGATGGTCTCGATCTCCTGACCTCGTGATCTGCCCACCTCGGCCTCCCAAAGTGCTGGGATTACAGGCATGAGCCACCATGCCCGGCCGACAAATTAGTGTATGCACGGAGATTTGAAGGAAAAAAAAATCCCAAATAAATGGATAATTTATATTCCTGAGATGAAGTATTCAGGAATAAACAAAAGAACAACCAACAAGAATGAATTTAGAAACTGAAAGAATAGAATAAGAAACTGAAAGCTCTTTTTCTTCCTCCAGCTTCTGATTCCTTCTCTGCTGTCATTCCTTTTGTTTCCTCTGCTTCTCTTCACCTTCTTTGCTCAATCTGGGATCTCAGAGGAGGGAGGTAATGGTCTCTTGCATGAATTGGAAACCTGGGATGAATTCCTTTTAGAAGGAGCAAATTGTTAGCTTTATTAGAATATCCTGATATTGGATGTCTTAGTTCTGATCCCATCTCTGTGATTCCCTCTAAACTGAATATGCAAAACATAACTAAGGATCTATAAATTATTCAGAAGAAAGATCAAAGAGTCAGTGAGAATTTGGGTAAGAGGTTGTATCCTAGAATAAAGGTTTTGGGTTGCTGAATGGTTAGTTGCCTTAAAAACTTAGAAAAAATGGAGGGAGTCAGACTACTATGGCATAACAGGGACTGAAACTACAGTGCCGTACAAACCAACTTATTTTTCATTTCATGCTGAAAATCAGCCCTATTCCTTTGCAACTGCAGTGACACAAACGCCAGAATCCGTATTGCCTTCCCCCATGTTGATATACTTAAGAGTTTTTTTTCTATTGCTCTGGGAAGATTCACACAAATTTGCAGAAGTGCTCTGCAGCATTTTGTCAACATATAGCTACACACATGAGGATAGAAACTGGCTGCTGTGTGATGTGTTGCCTCTGGCTGACTCACTCAACTAGTGGAACAGGTGTGATAGAGGCCAAATTGTAAGCCCCTCATCAGGGAGTGCCATGGCCTCAGGAAACCAGCCATCCACCTCTTTCCATAACTCAGTGTGAGGGACTGCTGGTGGCAGTCCTTGGAGCCTCTCTGATATGGTGACCTCTAGCAGTGCTACAATAACGCACTCAAGAGGCAGGTGCGTCCCTGTCGCTTTTCATCAGCAGTGCACTGAAGCAGTTCCTAAATTTGGGGGGCTCAATCCAAGGGAAGATCAGAATATATCCTTGGTCCTCTACCTTTTATAGCGGCCTTGTTGCCAGGAATTTCCCTGCCAGCAATTGTCAGGAGAAAAAATAGTTAGATGGCAAGGGCGGGCAGTTGGTGCCAGCAATCCATTTTGGGAAAATGTGGGGAAGAACTTAAGGCTGCAGTGTTAGCTGCCCAGTTAGAATTATTCACAGAGGAGACAGAGTTTATTGGGAGCCAACAACAAATAAAAAGGAATGCCCTAATGGAAAGTTGATGTATCACTGTTGTAAGAAACCAGGATATTCAAAAAGGGGATGCTGAAGAAATTAAGGAAGATGCAAAGGATTCAACCTGAGTCTGAAGCTTTATTATCTTCTCTAGGAGATTTTTCTCCTGAGAAACTAGATGAGAAATAATTGGCAAACGGTGCAAAGTAGTGGGCAAAACTGACATAATGAGGAAACCTTTGAGTTGGGAAGCAGAGACTTTTATGTGTCTGTTTCTTTTCCCCATCTTAATCTTTTCGTGTTCCGTGTGTGTGTGTGTGTGTGTCTGTGTGTGTGTGTGAGAGAGAGAGAGAGAGAACCCTGGAGCCATGTATTCTGTAATTTCTTCTGACCTTTTTTTTTTGCTTTAATGTTTTGGGTATCTCTGGACAACCTTGTGTCTGTTCTTGCTGCTCTGAAATTACTCTGCAAATAGATCCTTTGTAAAAGAAGCATGCTTTTATCTAGTCTCCTGATGCACCTAGCTATATTTGTTGGAAAGGGACTCACTGTGTAAACTAATGCCCGCCACCCATTCTGTATTCTAGGTGAAATTATTTTGGAGCCCTGGGAGACAAGGCACCTGATATGGTAAAGATGTGCCTTCTGAAACCAATAGGGACAGTGGGGGGTGGCAATCTCACCTTACACTGGAATAGATCAAGAAATTCACAAGAAGTAGATCCATTTTTCTGAATCCCAGTAACAAATATTTTAGTAAAATATATCAGTCCTATAATTAAATAGCTTACAACAGGGAATAGCTCAATTATAAGAAATAGTATCTATACATTTTTTAATTAGGAAAATGAGCTGTAATAAGGGGCATTCACTTTGTAATACTTCTGTGTTACCTGTGAAAAAGGAAGGAAAATTTGACAGGGAAGGTGGACCTGTTCATGGATTTGTACAGGATCTTATAGAAATAAATATGTTTGTGATTCTTCTGGTACCTGTGCTTGTGCTACCTGACCTTGCTACTATTTTAATTACAATACCTATGTCAACTACATATTTTTCTGCATTAGACTTTTGTCCAGGCTTTTTTCTGTACCTTTAAATGAGAAATCAGGGTTCGTCTTTATATTTATCTATGGTAGCTTTCAGTATTTGTGGCAATTGATTCCTCAAGATTCAGAGATTCACCTACTGTATTCTCTGGATATTTACTGTTCAGGAGAACTTAAAGTCATTTTCCTCACCTTAGAGTTTCATGCTGATTCAATATGCAGATGAATCATTGATAGCTGCTGACACCTTGCATGTGATAAGAAGAAAATGTAACTTTGCTACAAATTTT
>NW_012109386.1:584489-586958 GCF_000951045.1 Mandrillus leucophaeus | reverse complement strand
TGAGGATAGAAACTGGCTGCTGTGTGATGTGTTGCCTCTGGCTGACTCACTCAACTAGTGGAACAGGTGTGATAGAGGCCAAATTGTAAGCCCCTCATCAGGGAGTGCCATGGCCTCAGGAAACCAGCCATCCACCTCTTTCCATAACTCAGTGTGAGGGACTGCTGGTGGCAGTCCTTGGAGCCTCTCTGATATGGTGACCTCTAGCAGTGCTACAATAACGCACTCAAGAGGCAGGTGCGTCCCTGTCGCTTTTCATCAGCAGTGCACTGAAGCAGTTCCTAAATTTGGGGGGCTCAATCCAAGGGAAGATCAGAATATATCCTTGGTCCTCTACCTTTTATAGCGGCCTTGTTGCCAGGAATTTCCCTGCCAGCAATTGTCAGGAGAAAAAATAGTTAGATGGCAAGGGCGGGCAGTTGGTGCCAGCAATCCATTTTGGGAAAATGTGGGGAAGAACTTAAGGCTGCAGTGTTAGCTGCCCAGTTAGAATTATTCACAGAGGAGACAGAGTTTATTGGGAGCCAACAACAAATAAAAAGGAATGCCCTAATGGAAAGTTGATGTATCACTGTTGTAAGAAACCAGGATATTCAAAAAGGGGATGCTGAAGAAATTAAGGAAGATGCAAAGGATTCAACCTGAGTCTGAAGCTTTATTATCTTCTCTAGGAGATTTTTCTCCTGAGAAACTAGATGAGAAATAATTGGCAAACGGTGCAAAGTAGTGGGCAAAACTGACATAATGAGGAAACCTTTGAGTTGGGAAGCAGAGACTTTTATGTGTCTGTTTCTTTTCCCCATCTTAATCTTTTCGTGTTCCGTGTGTGTGTGTGTGTGTGTCTGTGTGTGTGTGTGAGAGAGAGAGAGAGAGAACCCTGGAGCCATGTATTCTGTAATTTCTTCTGACCTTTTTTTTTTGCTTTAATGTTTTGGGTATCTCTGGACAACCTTGTGTCTGTTCTTGCTGCTCTGAAATTACTCTGCAAATAGATCCTTTGTAAAAGAAGCATGCTTTTATCTAGTCTCCTGATGCACCTAGCTATATTTGTTGGAAAGGGACTCACTGTGTAAACTAATGCCCGCCACCCATTCTGTATTCTAGGTGAAATTATTTTGGAGCCCTGGGAGACAAGGCACCTGATATGGTAAAGATGTGCCTTCTGAAACCAATAGGGACAGTGGGGGGTGGCAATCTCACCTTACACTGGAATAGATCAAGAAATTCACAAGAAGTAGATCCATTTTTCTGAATCCCAGTAACAAATATTTTAGTAAAATATATCAGTCCTATAATTAAATAGCTTACAACAGGGAATAGCTCAATTATAAGAAATAGTATCTATACATTTTTTAATTAGGAAAATGAGCTGTAATAAGGGGCATTCACTTTGTAATACTTCTGTGTTACCTGTGAAAAAGGAAAGAAAATTTGACAGGGAAGGTGGACCTGTTCATGGATTTGTACAGGATCTTATAGAAATAAATATGTTTGTGATTCTTCTGGTACCTGTGCTTGTGCTACCTGACCTTGCTACTATTTTAATTACAATACCTATGTCAACTACATATTTTTCTGCATTAGACTTTTGTCCAGGCTTTTTTCTGTACCTTTAAATGAGAAATCAGGGTTCGTCTTTATATTTATCTATGGTAGCTTTCAGTATTTGTGGCAATTGATTCCTCAAGATTCAGAGATTCACCTACTGTATTCTCTGGATATTTACTGTTCAGGAGAACTTAAAGTCATTTTCCTCACCTTAGAGTTTCATGCTGATTCAATATGCAGATGAATCATTGATAGCTGCTGACACCTTGCATGTGATAAGAAGAAAATGTAACTTTGCTACAAATTTTTAGCTTCCTAAGCATATAAAACATCCCTAGGTAAATAGCAATAGTGTCAAACTGAACTCAAGTATTTGGGATATTTATGACTGGCCAGTAAAAAACAGTCCCATCCTAGAGTCAGCCTGTTTTACAAATTAAGCCACCCATCATTAAAAATCAAGTTTGCCAGTTTTGGGGGTTGGTTGGGAATTGCAGTCAGGGGATCCCTGCCTGTTCTGAAAAGGTGAAGCCTCTCACTGAGATGTTACATCAAACATCACTGGCACCTTTACTGGGGTCATGTTAGCAGTGGCAGATCTGTACAGGTCTGCAACAACCTCAGTTCTTGCTACGTCAGAAGAAGGAATTCAACCGAGGAGCTTAAGGCAGAGGGAGAGACTGAGGCAGAGACTCAGAGAAGGAGTGAATGTTTATTAAAAAGTTTCAGAGCAGGAACCAAAGGAAGTCAAGTACATTTGGAAGAGGGCCAAGCTGGCGACCTGAGAGATTGAAGTGCACAGTTTGCCCTTTGACTTGGGTTTTTGTTTTTGTTTTTTTTTTTGAGACGGAGTCTCGCTCTGTCGCCCAGGCTGGAGTGCAGTGGCTGGATCTCAGCTCTGCAAGCTCCGCCTCCCGGGTT
>NW_012109386.1:563341-584439 GCF_000951045.1 Mandrillus leucophaeus | reverse complement strand
TTCCATAGTATTCTTTTTTTTTTTTTTTTTTTTTTTGGATGGGGTCTCACTCTGTCACCCAGGCTGGAGTGCAATGGCGCAATCTCGGCTCACTGCAACCTCCACCTCCCCGGTTCAAGCCATTCTCCTGCCTCAGCCTCCCGACTTGGGGTTTTATACATTGGCATTCCACATGCACAGTGGCCTGTCAGCACTTGGGAGGGGACATAGGCATAGTGTGTTCACTGGAATTGTATGCATGTTCCTAGAAGGAGGTCATATACTAGTTAAACTCTGCCGTTTTGCCTCTTAGTGTTCATGCTTGAGCCACTCACCCAGCTCCTGAGATCATATCGGGAAGCTTCTGATCACCAGTTTCAGGTGTTTGTATCTACTGCGAGACTGCCTTTCCCTGGCACTGTGGGAAATAAAATAAAATTACTATTTTAGAGAGACAGTGTAACAACTGTCTGACCATCACCCGATGGTTGCCTGAAATTCCTGGGGTTGAGGGGTCCTCTTCTTCTCTGCTCATGTCTGACTAACTACTGTAACAGAAGAAGCTGAAAAGCCTTTCAAACCCTTTAAGGACCTATTGTCTCCCCACATGTATTCATAACTGTGGTAAACTATTCTACTCTTTCCATCTGGAGAGTAAAGGATTTACTAGTGGTGTGCTTACTCAGAACCTAGGCCCTGACTGTAGACCTACTGGTTATTCCCCCGTTGTCTTGTTGGATTCTGTTGTTCTGTGTATGCCAGGCTTTCTACAAGCCACAGTAGCTCTTCTGATTGTGTAACTGCCCAATGGGTTCTTCTTGCTGGCTGCAAAAAAAAAAAAACCATGGTATTTGCGTATTTGCAGTAAAGAAAGAGTTTAAATTAACTCAAGGTTGGCCACACCACTTTAGAGATGAAGTTATTAGTCAAGTCAGTCTCATCGAAGGCTCATAGGTTAGGGGTTTTTCAAAGGTAGTTTGGGTGAAGGGCTAGGGGTGGCTAGGCAATGCGTGCTTGCTGCTGATTGGTTGGGGGTGTAACCATAGGGTGTGGGAAATGATTCTCCTGCGTACTGAGTTACTTCTGGGTGGGGCCACAGGAGCGGTGGGCAGGTCCAGGTGGAGCCATTGGTAGTCAGACATGCAAAAAACCTGAAAAGATACCTCAAAAGGCTAATCTTAGATTCTACGATACTGATGTTATCTGCTGGAATTAATGAGGAAGTTGCATATCTCGTGACCTCTGGACAAATGGCTAGCAATCATTTATGTCTACATTTTAGCAGAATTTAGGCTCCTCTATTCTCCTAGCCTGGTGGTCTATCATTAGCTTTAGTTTTGGGGAAGGGCTATTATCATTTAAACTATAGACTAAAGGTCTCCCACGGTTGGCTTGCCTAAGGCCAGGAATGATTAAACGCAGCTTGAAGGTCAAGGGCAAGAGGGGAGTTAACTAGATCAGGTCTCCCCACTGCCATAATTTTGTCACTGTTAGAATTTGTGCAAAGGCAGTTTCAATTTCACTGTTAGAATTTGTGCAAAGGCAGTTTCAAAGCGCAACTTTGACCCTAGGACATTGAACTTCCATGTACCTCATGTTGTTGCTGCTGTTTTACAAATTCATAGACACAGCATTTTTAGTGCAGTGCCAGATAAGCTACGAGCAAGTCCTATTATCTAATACTAATGTTATTCTAGGCAGGTGGCACCTTTTGAGTCTAGTTACTCTGTTTGCAGATCCTAACCAAATAGGAGGATGTGACTGCCTCATAGTCACAGAAAATACTCAAACTAGGCCTGACTCATTCAGTATTCTTGTTCCCAATGCTGGCAATATTGTTCATTGATGGATCTTGTGTGAGAGAGGCACAGGGATATAAAATTGCATCTTATGCAGTAGATATTTTGTAGGTAGAGATGGCTTTTTCTTAGAACATATTATAAATGATTACAAATGTAAAACTATGGTGAAATAATTTTGTTTGCTTTTCAAATGATTTTTGTTGCTAAAAACTAAAATTAAAAATAGCGAACAAGTGTCCTAAATGTTTTTGAAACTATCATCATAGCGATTCTCAGACTATCAAGACTATGAACTATTTTCCATAATGGGACACTGATCATAACAATCATAACCATTTTTATGTGCATATCCAACATCTAATATTCAGGGATAAGGTCATATGGAACATCCAGTTTAATGCTCACAGATTCTTATGTGAAAAAATATATATTTGGTCATAGTTAAAATGGACAAAATAAGTGAGTCTGACGGTTAGAGAGTAAATACATCAAACAAACAAATGATTACAGTTTTCAGTTAGAATAACAAAAGCACTTAGATCGTTGATTTAATAATAGTGATTCCCTAGCTAATTTTTTCGTCTGTGCAGGTTGATTCTCAGGGATGAAAAAGTGTGAAAACATTCCAATTAAGTAAATTGCTCTGCAGTTGGTGGGAAGTACTAAGTAATTACTTGTGGTGAGTCCAGAGATGAAGATGGAGTGGACATCTCTGAGTCACCCAGGCAAAGGAAGACAGGTGCTGCTCCTCACAGCGGAACAAGGGGCTGGGTTTAGAGAGACTGGGTAGAATAGGAAGACTAACTCTAACCATCAAGTCAATGCACCAGTATTTGTCTGGAACCAATTATGCGTTAAAGACTGGTAAATACTGGCAGGGTTGAGAAAAAGGTGCAGATCTTGGGGAACCTAGCATAAAATTCAACACAGCAGACATTTATTCTCCTTGAAGAATTCCTGGTTTTGCAACAGTGCCTACCATGTCCCAGAACTAGGCTGGTTGTTGAAAGTCTCTGAGAAACCAGAGATGGCACCAGCATAATACCCTGAACTTTTTATAAAGCACAAAAGTTTATAATTATCATAAGGAATCCTGAGAACAAGAAGACATGCTGATCGATCTCACGCAGGAAATTTGTCCCAGATCCAAGTCAAATGACAAGTTAGATGAATTACCTGCTTTTTAAAAAGGTATTGTAACATTTAATGTGATCATTTAAAGTCAATAGCAATATCTAAGTAAGAAGCCCTGTTAAGCTGGGATATGTTTAGTTATATGCACTATATACAGAGAGCTAAGTGGCCAGTTCTGCTCTCCTCATTATCTGGATTATTTTAAAAATTTCATCTAAGTTAATCTTGATTCATATTTTGGATTGCTTTATGTTTCTGAATGATCATTTCCTCACAGTTACCAGTAGTGAGCAAACACCAGGAAACATTTATTTGTCTTTCTTAAACATGCACTACACTTTGTTTTTCTCTTTTTGACTTATGATTCAAACATGGTAAATTAATTCATTTTTATTTAAAAAAATGATAGGATGCTCAAGTATCAAACAATGTACAAATATATTTGCAGTATTTCATTTTTCAATGATTATATATATTTAATTAAAGATATGCATAAGTGTATATGCACATACATTTTTTTCAGTAAGGTACTCTTGCTGTCATTAATTATTCATTGATTTTCCCTCTAACAATTATTTTTGTCTAAACTCACTGTTTCAGGCCATGCTTTTTTAGTGCTAGAGAAAACTTTAGATTCCATAGTTTTTTTTTTTTTTTTTTGAGATGGAGTCTCACTCTGTCACCCAGGCTGGAGTGCAATGGCGCAATCTCGGCTCACTGCAACCTCCACCTCCCCGGTTCAAGTGATTCTCCTGCCTCAGCCTCCTGAGTAGCTGGGACTACAGAGGCACGCCACCATGCTTGGCTAATTTTTGTATTTTTGTTTTTTTAGTAGAGATGGGGTGTCACCATATTGGTCAGGCTGGTCTCGAACTCCTGCCCTCAGGTGATCCACCTGCCTCAGCCTCCCACAGTGCTGGGATTACAGGCGTGAGCCGCTGCGCCCGGCACCATAGTCCTTTGTAGCGTGCTTTCCAGCTAAAGTGAAGCCTCAGGTGACATACCATTGCTCTCACAGCTAATTAATGAAAAAGCTGGAGCCATCACCCACATTTCTTAATTCCTACTTCAGTTCATTTAATAATGCTAGAAAAAGGCAGAGTCACGCTTATTTGTGTTAACAAACATTGTATTCTAATGGTTAGTAAAATACTAATAATGCATTCATGAGCACTTTAAAATAATTAAGTGCAACTGTTCACATAGGCACTTATCGATCCTAATTTAGATAAGAAGCAGTTATGAATGTTACACCATTATCTGTCATCTTCTGAAAATAGCAGGGACAAAAGCAGTATCATCCTTGCCTAATGTCGTTTGCTAGTGAGGGGATGTAGACTTAAGGGATTAAGTTGAGTCCGGCTGAGAATCACAGGAGAAGGTCCATAGATTCATCCTTGCTTTCAAAGAGTAGCATTGTGAGAATGAGTAAGGGGAAATATCACTTAGCATTAACAGATAGCAATAAGCAGTGTTTCCTGCTAATTGGTTAGTTACCACGTGCTAGTCCTATGCTAAGAGCTTTAGAGATACGTGAGACTCTCGTGAGTCCGGATCATCATTCTCCGCAGTGTTCAGAGGAGAAGGCTCTGCGTGTTTGAGTATCTTACCCACAGTCCCAGAACCAGTACATGCTGGGACTTGGTCTCAGACCCAGGTCTCTCCAGCCTTGCAGCCTGTGTTCATCATATGATGTATCTTTGATGACTTACAGGAAACTCCACAACTGAGCTGAAGTCTTTGACAATCGCAGGAGCCAGCATCCTGCTGGAGCCATGGCCTCACAGTCCTGTCTGTGTCCATGGGAGGGCTCTATGGCAGCCCCAGGTCCCACTTGCCGGGAGTCCTTTCTTCACCCAGGGGCATCCTGAGAACAGAGGAGGTTGAGGGGGCAGCAGCGGAAGTTAACAGCTCTTCAGCAGCCACTGGGTCCACGTGCTGGAGCCACTTTTTTGTTTATTTATTGTATTTAGACATCAGATGCCAAGGTTTCCATGAGTCACCTTCCTCGGTGAGAAATCATTAAGGAACGATCAGTCTGGTCTGCATAAGGCCCTGCTCTTGCCTTGGTGTTCATTCATTCATTAATTATATTTTTTATACATGATTCACATTTCCCCAGTCCAATATGTTTTATTTGTACATATTCTTTTAAAAATTATAATTCTTTTGTTCACACATATTTACTCTTACATATAATATTGTTTTATATCTTTCATTTTGCTTTTTACTGATTAACTCTTTGCATAAATAGAATTGTACTAGTCATACTAAGGTGATAAAGATAATATGCTAATTTTTAATAATCTATAGAAACATTTTAATTGCTTCATAAAATATTAGGGCATATGTCATGGTAATTATTAATGCTCTATACTTAGAGTTAATACAATTTCTTCATACAACACTTATAATTAACAAAGTGTCTTAATCAAATAATCTTGTTAACAGGCATTACAGGGAGCAGCTTAACAATATCTTTCATTTGTATAGTTCCTTAGAATTTTCAAGTCACCTACAGAAACATCTTCCAACAAGCTATAATTGGGCAAAGCAGTTAGTATTATTCCCATGTTACTTATAAAGAAGCTGAGATTACAAACACTAAAATTTGTGTCCAATATCAGCACAGTCTGGCCATTAAGGAAACAGAATTAGAACTCAAGGACTCACGGGCACTTTCTTACCCCACACACAGCTTAAAATAATAACAGCATATTAAAATAAGAATCTCTTGTAGTACATTTGAGTGTTTGGGAAACTAATAATAAACTGAAGCTGCTGAAGAATCTATTTCTTTTAGACAAGCTTTTCTAACATCTTTGTGAGCACTAACTGAATTGAGGTGTGAAATTGCACAGGACAGTGGTGGCCCTATGCATAGTAGAGATTTAATGCTTATTTTAAAATTCAGTATCTTGTAATTTAAAATAAAGATTTGATAAAAATCCACTAAAACAGAAATTGCAAAATGACAAATTTGGAAAAATAAATTTCTAACAGTCTTCTTAAAAATAATTGTTGATGAGTCTTAAACATTGACAGATTTTTTTCTGCTGATGGCTGTCAATCTGGGTATTTCATACTCAACCACAAGTATCCATGTGCTTAACATTTTGCAGACCAGGATATCACATGAGCAGCATCACTGACTGTGACTGTTAGATTTAGCTAATGTGACCGCTAAAAATCAAAGTAGAGTGTTGAAAATTTTTCAGTAATGTCATTAATTCCTAAATTATTTATGAAACCTATTTCCAGCATGTGAGTGGACTCCAAGCCACAGGTTTCAGTCACTTTCATGTATACCTAGGGAAACTGATCATTTTATCTGAAAATATTCATTTTTGATTACTTAATATAATCCTTAGCTAGAATGCCGTCAAAGACAGAGAATCCACATCAAACTTAAGTGACTGTCTTTCGGTAAGATGGAGCTTTCGTACATGAACACACCACACACACACACAAATTGCAGAGGAATGCTGTAAAAAATAAATGATTTATAATCTTACAAATACATTATATACATTAACTAGTTTCATTCTTACCAAGATTGCCAGATAGATATAATTTTTCTACTTTACAAAGAAAGATGATCATTTCTCCCAAGGTCACACGCCTGCTAAGACAGAAAAGAATTTGAAGGACTATGGCTTCCAAAAACCATTCTCTGTACCCTCTCCACAGAGCTGTAACTTTTGTTATTTAGTCTAAAATGAAGATGTAAGCCTCTGCAGAATCGTTCAAGGTTGCATATTTCTGTAAGAGCTGGCTTATCCTTCTGGAAGCTTCGTTTTTCCACCTTAATAAAACAAAGCAGGAATAGGTCTTTGTGTTCGCCATTCTTTCTATCCGTAGTGGTCATGTGCTCACCCGTGAATTCATGTCTGCTCTGGAAACTCTCAAAGCAAACTTTGAATATAATGAATAAGAGACTTCACTGCATATTTTTAAGACACACATTATTTTATTGTTACAGATAAGGTTATTTCAATAATAAGCCCTGAATGTTATGACAGTGAAATGCTAGTATAACTCTTTCCTGCCCAAAATGTATTCTCTTTAATTCCTCTATCTTTAAAGAACAATGGTTCATTTGGTTAGTATCCCATAAAGCTGGTTATAATTCTATATAAGACATTAATAATGTGATTTCTCAAATTTCAAATGCGTTAATGTGATTATATATACTTTTAAATATATTTTAGTCATATGTAATAAATGTTTGATTTTTTATTGATATCTCTGAAGTTGCAAAGAGTATGTTTCTCATCTGCCTTATTCATAAACGATTAGATAATGTCTATTTAAAGTTGCTTAAATGTTAATCTATTTTAATTAAGCAAAAATTGACATTAAATTTTATTTTGCTACTTGATGCTGTTATCACATCACTCAGAAGTGTATTTTCCAGAGTTTATACTTTGAAACAAATTGAGAAAGAAATAACATTTGGCATATAAAGGTGAAAAAAATTCTGTTTTGGTAGGGTTCCTTTGAAAGGTTTTTATTGTATTGTTTTTACTGAAGTTTACAAAGCTTATTCAGCTATGAAAAAATGTGATTTTAATTCTGCAACTGAATTTTAACATTGGAGTCAAAATGCTCATAGGATCTGATGTTCCTGTATTAGCTTGGCTGTATGTCTTAGATGTTAAACTCAAATTAGAACCCAAATAAAAGGATTCAGAGTCTGATGGATCAACCATCTCTACCAGCCATGCCAACAATGACCAGCCTGGGTCACAATCGCGGCAGCCACCTCCACACAGGTGGTGGGCTGATTGATTTCCAGTTGTTATCTCAATCAGTGCTCCAATCCTTCAAGATCAATTTTACCGATGAAGAAAGTGCAGCTTGCAGCAGAGAGTAACAGGGCTTGAGGTGGTGGAGGTGGTGGAGCTGGGATATGGCTTCTTTTATATAGGTCAGCCTGGGCTGTCCAGACAGAAGGTTGTGAGTGCAGAGGGTATGCAAATATTTTACCTGAAGTTGGTATAGTGATTGTTAACTCAAAAAATGTTGATGTACATTACCCTTTAGTTGGAACAAAAGTGAAATGATTATCTCTAGCTGAGCATGGTGGCTCAATGACTGCAATCCCAGCATTTTGGGAGGCCCAGGTGGGCAAATTACTTGAGGCTGGGAGTTTGAAACCAGCCTGGCCAACATGGCGAAACACCATCTCTACTAAAAATACAAAAATTAGCCAGGTGTCGTGGCGTGCTCCTGTAATGCCAGCTACTGGGGAGGCTGAGGCATGAGAATTGCTTGAATCTGGGAGGCAGAGGTTGCAGTGAGCCAAGATCGTGCCACTACATTCCAGCCTGGAAGACAAAGTGAGACCCTGTCTCAAAAAAAAAAAGGAAATGATTGTCTCGGAATTGGCATGAATTAGCAATAGATGAACTATTACCAACTCTCACATCTACACTAGCATTTAAAATTGACCACATTCACTAAGGCATTTCCTATATTTTTATTTCCGTGTGTTTTTACCCAGGGAGACCCATTGGTGGTCTGATACTAGGCAGGCTGATCTTCATTCTCTTTGTTTTGTTGTTAAACCTGGTACATTGTTTTTTTGTTTTTGTTTTTGTTCTTTTCTTTCCTTTCCTTTTCTTTTTCTTTCCCCCTCCCCTCCCCTCCCCTCCTCTCCTCTCCTCTCCTCTCTTCTCTTCTCTTGTCTTCTCTTGTCTTCTCTTGTCTTGTCTTGTCTTGTCTTGTCTTTTCGAGATGGAGTCTCACACTGTCACCCAGGCTGGAGTGCAGTGGTGCAATCTCGGCTCACTGCAAGCTCCACCTCCCAGGTTCACACCATTCTCCTGCCTCAGCCTCGTGAGTAGCTGGGACTACAGACGCCCGCCACCACACCCGGCTGACTTTTTTTGTATTTTTAGTAGAGACAGGGTTTCACCGTGTCAGCCAGGATGGTCTAGATCTCCTGACCTCATGATCCGCCCGACTCAGCCCCCAAAGTGCAGGGATTACAGGCGTGAGGCAGTGTGCCCGGCTCTAAGCCTGGTACATTCTTTAGTAAAGTCAAATAATTAGGTAGGAAACATTCTTGATTCTTGGTTGAACTAACTGCTGGCCTGTGCCATACATAGATATTAACTATGTGTCCCAGTCATGTTAGGTGATAGCACAAGAGCATTAACCCTTTCCTTGTTCTCACACATGCCATATTCTTAAAAATCTGAAAACAATGAAAAAATATCTAAAACAACTTTGTTTGCTTGCACTCTGATCCTTCCCTATGTTCAGATAGGAAGACGGAGTGAAGAGTGAAAGCACGCCCCTTTGCCCTGGAGCAGATAGTGGCGGTGTGCTCCTCTTGACGCTCCCGGGAAGCAGGCCACAGGTGCGTGCAGCTGAGTTCGCTGTGAAGTGGATTCAGCCTGATAACATGGAATGAATGCTGCCGTTGAAATAAAAGCCGGATGTAATCCTGCCACACTCTGTGATAGCTGTCCTACCTCCAGAGAGTCCTTTCTTCTTCCTAGACTGTAGTTTCTCATTTACAAATTAAGGGTGTGGGGCTGGAATCACGTCTAGGTCCCTTCCAACTGTCTCACTGCAGATTCCAGGATTCTCACTGCTGCTCCTTTGCGTGTGACCATGGTGCTTGATTGCCCTGCCATGTCATGTGGCTTTTTGTGAGCATCTTTACCACTTGATTAGGGAGGAATTTGTGGGATAGCATTTTTGGAAAGTGAACTTCATGGAGGTCGCCATGTTTATAGTCATTGTAATGGTGTGGATGAAATTTAAACTACCTTGTAAATAAAGAAAACTTAGACAATGGTGACTAATCCAGGGACTGGAGAGGTTGTCACATCCTTGTTAACCATTAGCAGTGTTTCCTTTAAAACAGCAGCTTTTTGCATATTAGCAAACCGAGCGTACATTGCTCATTGCCGTGAGAGGTGACAACCTGAAGGTGGTACATCCTGCAGATACATTGATCCCTTTCTGTGTTTTCTCCTAGGGTTTTCCAGGAAACACAAACGCAGACAGTGTGGTGCACTACAGACTCCAGCCTCCCTTTGAAGCCAGGTTCCTGCGCTTTCTCCCTTTAGCCTGGAACCCCAGGGGTAGGATTGGGATGCGGATCGAAGTGTACGGATGTGCATATAGTAAGTGGCCTTTATTCCCTGTGTGAAATCAAGGTCAGCATGAGATTCTGTCAAAGCCAAACTGTGAAAGCCAATGTCAGCATGAAATGTTGAACTTGACTTTTTCTGTCTTTTTAAATAGCTGGGCAAGTGGAACTGGTTTTTATGGAAAGCTTCTAGTGTCTTCCCATGACAATATGGACTGCAGTTACTGTCTTTTATAGTCGAATTTAGAGGTGGACCTGAACTGAAACTTACCTGTCTTTAGATTCCCAGAGTTTAGCAAAGTGCTTGCAATATGGTAGACATCTAATCAAACTAATACAATTCAGACTAACAACAGATGATGCTATTTTTCTGAAGCTGAGATGACACCCTGTCTGGGAAAACAGGAGTGGTTCTGGGGGCAGTGGGGTGATTTCTCGCAGTCTCTTAGTTCTCTGTGTTTTTCTCTACTAACGTCCTCTTTTGCACAGCATGCTGTCGCTTCACTTGATCTTCAGTTGGTGGGAGCCTGTGTTTAGTCAGCCTCTTTTCTCATCTATTCCTTGTTATAAAAGTGGAAAGGATGGAGCTGACATGAATATAACGCAAACAAAAAGCAGGCAGTGAAATTATTTGGTGGTACTCAGTGACACAGTTGCCACTTGATGTTCTAGAACATACTTGTATTCTTTCTTTACATTATCATAAAAATGCTTTAAAATTATTGTCAAAATGGAATAAAATTTAAAAATACCCTTGTATAAAACTGGAGAACAAATCAAAGAGTAGCCTGGATGGAAATGTCTTAACTGGCTTCGGGTCAGGCCGGACGTTCATATCACACCATTTACACACAGTCACTCCCATTCTCTGCCTAGTCACAGCTTTAGCCCTGCAGAATATTAATTTTCTAAAGCATGATAACAACATCTGTCATTCATGCAGCATTTATTGTCTCGGATACTATTATTTCCATTTTATTACTTAACCCGTGTACAACCCAGTTAATTTCTTCAGTCTGCCTCTGTTTTTTAGTGTTTACACTTCTACAGGGCTAAATATAATGGTGTTGCTTTACCAACAGTCTTTTTTCTTCCACTTATTGTTCATTCCCTTCCATCCCTGTTTTTTTTTTCTGGGGCCTATAACTGTGCTGTCTGTTTCAATGGCTAAGATGTCCGATATTTAGAATTTCTCTTTGATGCTATGAAATTACCTTCTCCTCTCATTACTCTGAAACAACTTCAGGTTTACTGACTTCAAAGTAGAACATGCTCTTTGATGGGATTTGCCATTAACTTGATGTTCCTTCATGAAGAGGTATTACTGCAGTTCCTTGGGCTGGAGGTTGGTACCAGGAAGATCAAAGCGCCATGCCTGATTCCAGGAAGGGCCAGTGGGCGATGCAGCTGCCATGCAATCTGCTGGCACCATTAACTTCTGTAAACATGCTGTTGGCCATAAGGGATTACTAGTAAAAAAAAAACCCAAACATGCAGACAGATAGTATATGACCATTGCTAACTAACTAAAAGTAATTATTTAGAACAAGTGGACATCTACATTGTCTTTTGTTCCTTAGAAGAATAATTGTTCAAGTATGGTAATTTTATTTTTATTGTTGACAGTAATATAATCCTTTAGGACTTATGTTAATAATGGTAGTTTCAGTATTTTCATTTGCATTTCCACTGCCATGTTTGTTTTCTAGAACGTTGCTTATAATGACTTATAATATCCCTGCCATGCAGCATCTCTTCCCATTTATCTAGTTATGTATTTATCAGTTTATTTCTTTGTATTTTAAGAGGCAGGTTCTCACTGTGTTGCCCAGGCTGGAGCGCAGTGGCTACAGGCACAGTCCCACTGCTGATCAGCTCGGGAGTCTTCACCTGCTTCATGTGGGAGCTGGGCTAGTTCACGCCTCCTTAAGCAACCTGGTGGTCCTCCGCTTGGAGAGATCACCATTTGATGCTAAAATTTGTTCAGACACCTGATCATCATAGCGCACCCCTGGGCCCCATGGATCCCCCCACCTCAGCCTCCTGAATAGCTGGGACTGCCCAGCCGTAGTTTTATTTGCTTTTCTACACTTCATTTGCAATGATAGATTCATTATTCCTTTAAACTGTATGTGTTGTCACAGACTCCTGGCTTAGTCTATGAATGTACCTCTATTTCCACTTCTAGCCTGGGGATCGGTTGTAGGTTCTCCCAGAGTTGCTGCTCAAGTGCAGAATAAAGCCATGAGCACAGATGGCCTTGGGCCCTTCTTGACACCTGTTTTTCCATGCATCTTTGCATGCTACTCTTCTTGCCACTCCTTAAAGGCTAACATTATCCACAGATTGGTTCTAGGTCTTCTATCCTGCTCCCAAGCTCTCTGTGAGCCTTTTATCCACTTCCATGAGTTTTCAGTAGCATTTACACGCTGGCTGATAACTTTCAAATATGTATCTGCAGCCCAGCTCCAACCTTTGGTACCAACCTCTCTTCACTGGCTCTGTGAACACTTAAAACTCAGCTGTCTATCTTCTCATTTTCCATTGTCTTCCATCTTATAAAACAATACCAACAGCCACCTATTGACTGAAGCCCGATTCTGTCTCCTAAATGTTGTGAATTTCTCTCTTTCCCTCCAGCTTAGCCTAAATGAGCACCAGCCTCCTAAATCAGCTGTTCATCTCTGGTCTTGACCTTTCCAGTTTTTATTCCACGCAATAATCAGGATGATACCTAGGAAAAACATGCACATTCGATTGTTCAAACATGCTTAAAGCCACACCCAAGACACTAGGATTGTTTGCCAGAGTCCTTAGAAAAATAAATTCCCTATGCTCTACTGCCTGTCCAGGCCTTTGAGGGCATCTCTCAAGAACAAAAGGGAACTCTCAGATTCTTATGCCAGAACCCTATGAGTCCTTGACGCATCTATCTCCCTTGCCTTCCATGTCCAGTGAATCACGAAATTCTGTATTCTTCCCTCCACATTACACCTTGCATGATTTCAGCTCTCTCCAGCTCTCCTACCGACTTAATCTAAACTTGGTGTCCCACGGAATATGGAAATTGCCTTCCAAGTTTAGGTCATTCTGTGTCTGCTCACAGCTGACATACTACATCATATTCTCCGCACTGCAACTCAAGTTACCTTTTAAAAATGCTGAACTAATACAATTATGTCCCTGTTTAATACCATCAGTGGCTTTCCATTGTTCCTAAAATAACATCCAGACTCCCAGCAAGATCTGAAGGAGCTTGTCCCTGGATAACTCTCCAGTGCCACCTCTTGCTGCCATCACCTGCTACCTGTCCACTGTCAATTGTATCAAGCTTCTTACTGACTCAAAACCTTTATGCCTGTGGTCTCCCCTGCTTGAAATGCTCCTTCCCCATGTTCTCAACTGGCTATTTACTCCTCCTCCTTTGGATCTTAGTTTAAATGACGGTTCCTAGGCCCTCACTCTAAATTTGGTTCCTCATTATAACTTCCCAGGAAGCCTATAGTATGCCTTCATGTGCTATAGTCACTTTTTATAATGTATCTGTATCTGTCTTATTAGAGGCCTGATTTCCTTTTTCCTCATTAGACTTCAGGCTACACCAGGGTAAGGCACATTCATTGCTGTAACATCAGCAACTAATACAGAGCCAGGAACACACTAAGTGTGCCATAGCTTTGCATTGCGTGAATGAATGAATGAATGAATGAATGAAGCAATTCAGAAAAAAGTCTGATAGATGATAACAAAATCCGAATAATGAATCCAAATTTCAGATATTTATTTCTCTCTTATACTAGCCATCCATGCAAGGCAGGTATCTTGGAGATTATATTGTTATAAATTGTAGTATTAAAAATTATAATAACTCTAGTAAAAACAGCAAATATAAGATTTTACAGTTACGTTTCCATTCTTCCATCTGATATTTGATGCATCTTTATGTAGTAGAAAGGCAGTTATTAACACCCAGATATTCCAAGTGAGCAATCTGAGAAGCCACCAAGGTCCGGCAGTGCAGGAGCTACAAATAATACCAGAGACAGGGAGAGGACTCCAGTCCTCTGTCTATCAATTCCATGTTCTTGATGGGTAATAACTGCTCAGGCTTTATAAAGGATAATTATATTGATACTTGTTTTGCTATATTGCTATATTGATTGATGGCAGCAGCTTCTTTTCTCCTTTCAGAGAGACGGCATGAAGCCGCATTGTATTGTATATAAACATTTAGTGTTTGATTCTGTGCCTTCCTCCTTTTTATCGTGCCACCTTTAATTATCCTCAGTTTCAGAGTTCTTTAAATCACTCCACTTTCTTTGATATTAATGAAAAACTAGAGCAGTCCTCTTCCTGTTGTTTTCTCAAGTGGTTAGTGTCCTTTCCATCTCTTTAATTCCCAGTCCACTAGCGCAGATTTTAAGGGCTCACATCCCACTCCGTGCTACTGTTTTAGTATTTTCACTGGATAATACTCAAACATGGCTTTTGCCTGATTCACGTTTCTGTTACATTGAGATTGGGCTTCTATTCCTTTGTAAGTCATGGCAATAATTCATGAAGTAAAAAGTATTGAAGGTTGACTGCATAAATAACCAAGAAGAGCTTGGTTCGCCACTTTTTTGTCCCTTAATGGTGGAAAATTTGGTCAGGGAGGGCGTCTGGGAGTGGTGGATTCTTTTCTAAAATGTTAATACTTGGAGTACAGCCCAGATAATTAACAGAATTCTAAACTGTTCTTTTCATGAAGATTTATAATGTCCCAAGTGAAAATCATTTTTTATTACTCATAGGTAATTCTTTATTCATGCATTTTCTGTTACATTTTCTTATCACTTAGTCTTCAAATAGTTTTATACGTCATTCAGACTCTGTCTTACATAGCTATGCTATTACCAATCAGTCCTCTTCTTATTCATCGTTCTAGCTTCACTAATTAGGTTGAACCACATATTGTCAATTTTGTAGATCAAATACAGTTGAATATTAGCAGTTTCATATGGATTAACTGAGTGCTGTACCGTTTTCTGTAGGAACAACAGATGGCAAGTGGAGGTTTCCAATAAAACAAAATTAATAGTGACTGGACAAAAGAAGCAAATTTTATTTTCTCCCTTTGAAAATTTTACCTGTCATTGGTTAGAATTTGAGACATGGGAAATTTTCATAACTCCTGAGATGGTCCAAGTTTGTATTGCTTCATTGGTGTGCTAATGAAGTTAGACCTACCTACCTCTCTGAAGTTCCTTTAATTGTTCTATCACTTTTTACATATACATTCTGTGCTAGTTTGCATCACTGGCACCAATTCTGCACCTGTCCCTTGCCAGCGCCTGTGAGTGGCGTATGCTTCCCTGCCCCCTGATTTTTGAGCCGGCCACGTGACTTGCTTTGGCTAATGGGAGGCAGAGTTGAGTTTACGGTGTATCCACTGTCCTCTATGTCTACCATTACCCTGATATAAGCATGCCTGAACTATGAATTCCAGTATAATGAAGAGAGATACATACTTTACATATTTTGAAGCTGTTTCATTAAATGCATATAGATTGGAAATTGTTTTATCTTCCTTAAAATTGATTTTTTGTAATATGAAATATCCTTGTTTATTTCTAATAATGCCTCCTGCCTGTAAGTCTGCATTCTCTGATGATAGTACTATATAGCTATACCAGATTTCTTTTGATTAGTGTTTTCATGGAATATCTTTTCCATTCTTTCCTTTCAAACTTTTTGTCTTCATATATAAGAACTCTTTCTTTATTATTTAAACCCAGTCTGGAAATCATTGAGTTTTAGTTGGTATATTTAGTCCACTTATATTAGATGTAATTACTGACATATGTGAAATTGTAGATGACATGTTACTCTCTGTTTTATATTTGGTTCACTTGTTTTATACTCCTCTTTCTCTCCTCTTCTTTTGAGTTAATCAAGTTTAATTTTTCCAGTTTTTCCGCTATTGCTTCCTGTTTTAATTTTGTTCCCCTGGGTACTTGAACTACTACTTTTATCACTTTCCAAACAATACTAGGATTTAAGTACAACTTATGTTAGTTAAACCCCTCCGACCTTGTGCTATCTTGACACATTTTAGTTTCATACATACGTGTATGTATTTTTTTATTTTTAAATCACAAAATTTAATATTATAATTTTTTTGCAATCAGTATTCACTTGAATTTACTCACATATTTACCTTCTCTGCATTTTCATGCTCTTTCTGAATCAAATTCTTTCAGCTACAAAGACTCCTTTTAATATTTGTCTTAGCCCAGTTCTACTGGTAATAAATTGTCATATAGCTTTTGTCATATAGCTTGAAAATTGTGTTTATTTTATATGAATTTTTGAAGGCTATTTCAGCTTGCTGGAAAATATGATCTGTAGTTATTTTCTTTTGGCCTTTTAAAAATGGCATTCTAGTGTTTTCATGATGTTTATTAAGATCAATAGGCAATTGATTTTTATCCTATAAGGGAAATGTGTATTTTTCTTCTGGTTACTTTTGAGAATTTATTCTTTGTCTTTGATTTTCAGCAGTTTTACCTTGATGTAGCTATTTTAGTTTTCATTGAATTTGTCCTCTTTGGATTTCACTAAATTTCCTTTTTCTATGAATTGATTATTAGATTGGGTAATTCTTCACTGTTATTTCTTCAAAACATTGCCTCTGTCTCGCATTTCCTTTCCTCCGTTCTGAGACTAATTACTTCTGTCTGAGATGTTTGTAACTTATTTTCTTTCTTTCTCTCTCTCTACCCCCTCCCCCTTCCTCTCTCTGTCCCTCTCCTCTTTCATCCTTTCTATTTACGCTGCAGTCTAGACATTGCATACTGCTTTATCTTCTATACTACTAATCAGATCTTCTGCTATGGCCAGTCTGTGGTTAAATATACCAATTAGTTATTAATTTTAGTTACTGCAATTTTCAGTTTTGCAATTTCTATTGATCTATTCTAGTGAAATTCCTTATCTTGCTGTCTATTTTCTTGGAAATATTAATCACAGTTATTTTAAAGATTTTTAGTTAACTTCAATATCTGGATTATCTCTTGATCTTTTCCGTTGTCTCGTTTTTGTCTTGTTTCTGTTTTCATGTCTTGATAATTTTGGCTGAATTCTGGACATTTTGGACGAAAATCTGTAGAGGCTAGAGAAGACAAAATGATCCCCCAGAGAATCCCCACTGCAGCCTCCGATAGCCTTCTAGATTAGGCACAGATCTTAGTTCAAATAAGCATTTAGCTGACTCAGTGCAGCGCCTCAGTCCCCATGAGGCCTAGTTGATATCTTATATCTGGAGTCCAGTGCTTCACTTGTCCCAACTGGGATTTGAGGGCTTTTACCAAAACGTTTCTTTGAAAATCTCTGAATTCTGCCATCTGACTCCTAATTATGATGAGTCTACAGCAACCCTCCTTCGTGACCCAGCCTCATAGCTGTCCTGTTCACTTTCTGCTTGGCTACCTCGTCTCTTGTCCGTTGCTCCTTGGGAGTTGACCGGTGCTTCAAAGGTAAAAGCAGAAAGAGTGTTCTGAGCTTTTCTTTTAAGATCTTTACATTGTCGAGTCCTGGCCATCCTAGAAGATCTTTAAAACTTTCAAGAAGATTATTTAAACTTTATTTGATACACATTTTCTACTTGTCCTTGGTAGGAAGTGTGGTCTTCTGAATGTTTGCTTGTTATAACTGAAATTATAACTGCATTTCTTTTAATGCCATGGGAAATGTATTGAAGAAAACAAAGTGTATATGATTTTTTCATATAATAATGTGTTTATAATACAGTGTACTTAATATTTTGGAAAATTTTTCTGTAAAATACTAAAGTGCTAATTAAATTTCAACAAATATTTTTAAAAAGTAAGTAAAGCTGGTCACAGTGGCTCATGCCTGTAATCCCAGCACTTTAGGAGGCCAAGGCAAGCAGATTGCTTGATTGCTTGATTGCCTAGCCTGGGCAACATAGCAAAAACTCCATCTCTACAAAAAATACAAAAATTATCTGGACATGGTGGTGTGTGCCTGTAGTCCCAGCTACTCAGTAGGCTGAGGTGTGAGGATTGCTTGGTCCCAGGGAGGTCAAGGCTGCAGTGAGCCAAGATCATGCCACTGCACTTCAGCCTGGGCGACAGAGTGAGACCCTGTCTCAAAAAAAAAAAAAAAAAAAAGAAAATGTTTTAATAAAAAAGTAAAATAAATAGAAACCCAAAATAAGATGAAAAAGTAAATCCATGTCCATCAGAAATAAGTAAGTTGAAGAACTGGAATGTGAACCTACTCACAGAGGATTCCAGACTCTGTGTAGTCGACTGTTTATCTTTACCAGGAAATGGGAGAAGGAGAAAAGAGAGAGGAAAGAAAAGAAATAGAGAGGAGAGATCATGCATGAAAATTAAAGAGAGAGATCAAGGCCTTTACTGAGAATGTAGAACCAACGCCTGTTTTCCCTAAGTTCCTCTTATTATGCCCAGAAGGAAAGAATGTATGTGAGTGAATAAAGGCAAATATTTCCTAGGAAAGCTTTGTGTATTCACCGATTGCAGGATTCAGTATTCTTATCCTCCCCAAATTGATCTACAGAATCCCAATATACCTATTCTAACTTATTATTATATTAAAAAGAATCATCACTAGTCTTTAGACAAATAAAAAAAATCACAATGAGAAACCACTATACACCTAGCAGAATGGCTAGAATTACAAAGAGTGAAAACACCAAGTGTTTGGCAAAGCTATGGAATTCTCATACATTGCTGGTGGGAAATGTGAAAATGATGCTATCACTTTGGAAGACAATTTGGCATTCTTCTAAGCTAAATATACACTTAACATATAACTCAGCAATTCCACTCCCATGTATTTACCTGGGAGAAATGAATGCATATGTCAACACAAAGATGTATGTGTGAATGTTCCTAGCAGCTTTATTTATAAAGTTTAAACCTGGAAACAGTCCAAATGTCTATCAGCAGGTAAATGAATAAACAAGTTGTCAAGCAGTTGAATACCCCAAGCTATAAGAAAGAACACACTGTTGATATATGCAACAGCGTGCGTGTATCTCAGAAACATTACACTTAGCAAAGGAACCCAGACACAAAAGAATACATACACATTATACAATTCTATGAAATTTTGGAACTGACAGAACTAACCTGTAGTTGCAGAATGCAGATCACTGGTTTCCTGGGTCTGGGTCTGGTTGACAGTGTTGGGGGTTTGATACAAATGGCAATTAGTGAGTTGATATGAAATTGCCTATACCTTGATTTTTTGGCAATAACTTAGGTATATATATTTGTTAAAACTCATTGAACTGTAACCTTAAATTTATTGAATATAAATTATAACTGTGAAAATGATATTCATGTTTCCATATTGAAATTGTGGAGTTCTTTGTTTTGTTTTTGAGAGGGAATCTCTCTCTGTCGCCCAGGCTGGAGTGCAGTGGTGTGATCTTGGCTCACTGCAACCTCTGCCTCCTGGGTTCAAGCTGTTCTCCCACCTCAGCCTCCTGAGTAGCTGAGATTACAGGCATGCACCACCACACCCAGCTGATTTTTTTTTGTATTTTTAGTAGATGGGGTTTTACCATGTTGGCCAGGCTGTTCTTGAACTCCTAACCTCAAATGATCCGCCCACCTTTGCCTCCCAAAGTGTTGGGATTACAGTGTGAGCCACTGCGCCTGGCCCCATGTTGGAATTAATATTCAATTTATTTAGAGAATAGACTGTAATTTGCCCATTATCCCTGATAAATCATCCTGAAGCCTTCGTGCCTCACAGCTACCTAGTTCACTTATTAAATATGCAGACCCCCGGGTCTCACCCACAGAAATCCTGATTCCTGGTCTGGTTGAGGCTCACGTTCTAAAGTCTCCGAGTGATCACTTCTAGTCGATCTGAATGAGGGTGGCTGATAGAACACTTTAAGAAAATTTCTGTGGAATAGTGTTTTGTTTTTTTTTTCTTTTGTAAGGCATCAGTGTTTGCACCCTATAGAATCTTGCTGTTTTCAAACAATATTTTCCTCTCAATGTTGATATGCTTCTCCTGAAAAGGCGGTACAAGGTAGGATGGGGATGGCATGCCTGTGCTTCGAATGACAGTGAGAAGCAGAAAAGTAGTAATGAGAAGCCAGAGTTAAGAGTACATTCTGGGTGTGGAAAATGTGAAGGGAGGCCAGGCGGGGTGGCTCATGCCTGTAATCCCAGCGCTTTGCGAAGCTGAGGCAGGCAGATTGCTTAAGCCCAGCAATTCCAGACCAGCCTTGGCATCATAGTGAGACCCCATCTCTAGAAAAAAATTTAAAAATTAGCCAGGCATTGTAGTGCATGCCTGTAGTCCCAGCTACTTGGGAGGCTGAGGCTGGAGGATCACTCGGTCCCAGGAGTTCAAGGCTGCAGTGAGCTATGAAGGTACCACTACACTACAGCATGGGCAACAGAGTGCGTTTCTAACAAAAGTAAAATGTGAATCTAAAACATAGTGTAAGGAAATAAAGGAAATGGCAACTCAAAATTACTCACGTTAGCTTTTCAGAGACTTCATACTTTGCAGGAGTCTAAAGCAGGTAGACTCCTTCCTTATCGTTTCTTAGAAGTCATTCTGGACCAGATGCCTGTTTACAGAAGCATCACAGTGAATGTGGCAGAAACGATCATATTTCAGGATTGTATATCCTCTTTTCTATACTGTGGGCTCCTTAAAAGTAATTCATTGCCTTCTGCATTTTTATCTTTCACCTAGCATATGGAAGGCTTTCAGTGAATATTAGCTGTATGAATTAGGACATAACACATTTTAGCAAAATTACTTTGACACAGTTCTTCCTAGACATGTGAATATTTTGTATGGCAAAGTTCTTTATCTTACAAGAATTAGCATTTGGGAACTTTGTGAACACATCTGTCCTTAGCTCTTCCAGTATTCTTTGAGGAAGCGTGGCGAAGACATTATAATTGCACCAATAATCTTCAAGTATCATTTTAAAACCCTCATGGTCCTCTAACACAAGAAAATGAGACAGACATATTAATACTTCTGAGTAAGATTGATTGAAGTGAGTC
>NW_012109386.1:555837-563291 GCF_000951045.1 Mandrillus leucophaeus | reverse complement strand
TTAGCTTTTCAGAGACTTCATACTTTGCAGGAGTCTAAAGCAGGTAGACTCCTTCCTTATCGTTTCTTAGAAGTCATTCTGGACCAGATGCCTGTTTACAGAAGCATCACAGTGAATGTGGCAGAAACAATCATATTTCAGCATTATATGTCCTCTTTTCTATACTGTGGGCTCCTTGAAAGTAATTCATTGCCTTTTGCATTTTTATATTTCACCAAGCATATGGAAGGCCTTCAGTGAATATTAGCTATATGAATTAGGACATAACACATTTTAGCAAAATTACTTCTGACACAGTTCTTCCTAGACATGTGAATATTTTGTATGACAAAGTTCTTTATCTTACAAGAATTAGCATTTGGGAACTTTGTGAACATATCTGTCCTTAGCTCTTCCAGTATTCTTTGAGGAAGCGTGGCGAAGACATTATAATTGCACCAATAATCTTCAAGTATCATTTTAAAACCCTCATGGTCCTCTAACACAAGAAAATGAGACAGACATATTAATACTTCTGAGTAAGATTGATTGAAGTGAGTCAGCCCAGGAACAAGCTGGCTGGCAGAGAAGGAGCTGTGTAACTGTGGATGAATGGTTGTAAATCTCTTCTTCCTGATGGAAACTGAAGATTTCCTAGGTCCTTCAGAACTTAAATCTGCTATCATTTTAAGCTGTCTACTTTCCTGTAAATCTCCTATGTGCTATTTTAAACTAATTTCCACCTCTTTTCTCTGCCCAGTGCCCTGACAATAATAATAAGGCAGATGTCCACAGGGGGCACCCCATATGCCCAGCACTGTTGTAAAGTACAAATATTAACTCATTTAACCCTCACAACAACCTTGTGAGAGAGGAGTGTATGTGTTCTCACTTCACATATGAGGAAACTGAGGCACAGAGAAGCTATGTAACTTACCCAGGATGGAACCGGGATTCAGGCCCACACAGTACTCTAGTGTACTAGGAAATGTAGCTCCTGATCTAATGGTGACAAACTAACGTGTCGGGTCCACATTGCTAATACTGATAGAGATTCAGCAGTCAAAACTATAATCTTAATTAATAAAGCTAATAATTATAAACTAAATTCATATAAAATTAGAAAAGCACTTCCTACTTTAAACCACGAGCTAAGTGTTCTTCATTCATTTTGGATAGCAAGGCTTTTCTTTTGCAAACTTTGAGGAACGTTGGATTTTACTGTAAACAAAATAAGTGACATTAATTTTCCATTATCCCACTACATTTCCTATTTATACAATTGAATTTCATACAAAGGATTTTTTCCAACAGGTTTCTGATAAAAGATTATATTAAATGTGTTACTGGAATTATTTTATTTTAGTGTTTTATTCAAATATATATTGTAGGGGAATATTTGTATTGATTGTGGCTAGGTAGGAGAACTGTTTTTTTCTTGAGACGGAGTCTTGCTTTGTTGCCCAGGTTGGAGTGCGTGGCACAATCACTGCAAACTGCAGCCTCAACCTCCCGGGCTCAAGCAATCCTTTGACCTCACCCTTCCAAGTAGCTGGGACCATAGGCAAGTGTAACCAATCTTGCCATGCTGCCCAGGCTGGTCTCCAACTCTTGGGCTCAAGTGATCTACCCGCGTCAGCCTCCCAAAGGGCTGGGATTACAGGCATGAGCCACTGCACCTGACCAGTTGGGAGAACTTTTATTTCCTCTTGCAAGTGTTTTAAAATGCTAAAAGTATGACTTTTGTGGACAAGTGGGAAGAGAGGTTACCTTTTAACATTACTTCTAAGCACCAAGACTGGAAATTTTGCTTCTCCAGTGGGAGGATCTTATTCAAGAGGGACTATGTGGGAGTTGTCCCTCTCCAGCGCTGATCTTGGCGAGCTCATTGCTGTTGACTTACTGAACTCTATGCTTTCCATCCCAAACATCGTTTTTTGTTTCATATTTTTATGTATTGACTTCATAAATCATAGTTGAGTGTTTTATGCTTTTTAGGAAGTTTGAATTTGCAATTCATTCGTCTGTTTTTATTTTAAAATATGCATAATGAGCTATATTATTTCTAGATACAAGCACTAGCAGTTACAATGAAGAGAAAATCAAGGTATCAGCTAAAGGACAAAAGAGTTTCAAGGTCATTGCTTTATGTCTCTTTTAGTTGATACGTTTTTTACTATTCTATTTGCCTGAGGGAAACATTCCAGGAAATATACTTCACATGCCTTAGAAGATCAATACCACTGTTGGAGAGTAATAGTAAACATAGACTGAGAAAAAGAAACGTATGGGTTGCAATAATCCAGAAAAAAACCTTTTTGGGAAGAAAACTTTTTTGGTAGTCAACTGAAAAAATATAGCTCAAATATTAGCATTTTCTTTAAGCAACAAATAAAGACATGATAAAAACTGAAGTAGTAGGACGTTGCTAAAACTGTGGACGTCTGTAGTTAATCTTTTTCAAGTTTCCCTTAGTTTATGGCCATGGAATAATAATCTTAGATATCTTCATTTACATTTGACAGAGAGTTTTGTTTTTATCGTGAACATATAATAAGTTATATAACAAAGAATAATTGTTTAGTTTACACACAATTTACTCAGAATGTGTTTATTCATCATGCACTTGATACATTAATTCCATATGAGTACAATAGCCCAATGTGAGCAAATCAAACTTCTAAATTTTTAAATGATACATAAAATGGACAACTCTTGAAGTGCAGTTTATTATATATAGTTCAGATAATGTGAATGAAATGGATAGCCATGCAAAAAATACTAGTAATATTTTTTTGAAATTAAATATAATTAAACAAATAATGCCATCTTATTGACTTGAATGACATCAGCTAGTCAGC
Source organism: Mandrillus leucophaeus (assembly GCF_000951045.1). NCBI lineage: Eukaryota > Metazoa > Chordata > Mammalia > Primates > Cercopithecidae > Mandrillus > Mandrillus leucophaeus. The sequence continues at coordinate 560,451 of NW_012109386.1, read as the reverse complement.
TTCAGATAGTTTCATATCTCACTGGATTTTCATGCATCATTTATTAAATAAATATATGTTTCAAAGGACAATTGCTTATTTTTCTTTTTACTTTTGAAAAAGATTTTCTGGGTAATTTTGACAAATATCAAGTATTATTTTTTATTCCTGATAAAATAAAACAACTTGTTTTTTGATGAGCTGAACATATGTGACATTTATAGTGAATTATAAGACCCGACAGAGTGCTGAGAGAGTGTGGCAGCATTGGAGTTCTGACAAGCTGCAGCAGGAAGAACCAAACCAGAGGTGTTCAGGCCATGCTGTCTCGACAAAGCATCCAAGAAAACAAAACCTCTGTGTCTTTATCAGTCAGGGCTCTCCAGAGAAATGGAACCAACAGGATGTGTGATGTGTGTGTGTGTGTGTGTGTGTGTGTGTGTGTGTGTGTAGAGAGAGACAGAGAGTTATTTAAGGAATTGGCTTACTTGATTGTAGGGACTGGCAAGTCCTAAGTAAGAGTTGATATTGCAGCTGGAGTCCAAAGGTAGTCTGGAGGCAAAATTCCTTCCTCCCTAGAGAACTTCAGGTTTCTTTCTTTCTTTTACAGCCTTCAGCTGATTGGATGAGGCCCACCCACATTATGGGGTTTAACCTGCTTTACTCAATGTCTACTGATATATTATTGATTACCTCTAAAAAATACCTGCACAGCAACATCTAATGTTTAACCAAAAACTGTTTACCATCGCCTAGCCAAGTTGACGCATTGCAGTTCTCATTAGCAGTACTGTTAGCTGAGGGTTGAGAAAAATGTTACATGTCATCTCATTTAAAATACATTTACTACATGTCCAAAGCAGTATTTGATAAGTATGATATGTGTGTGTTTGTGTATCTTTACAAACGACAAAATCTTTAGTAAAGTAGGTACATGTGTAAGAATCAAGAGAAGCCAAACTACTGGGAATGAATAAAGGTATTTAAATTGAGTGACACTGATATTTAATATATGATAGACTGGATTAAGAAAATGTGGCACATATACATCATGGAATACTATGCAACCATAAAAAAGGATTGAGTTCATGTCCTTTGTAGGGACATGGATGAAGCTGGAAACCATCATTCTCAGCAAACCATCGCAAGAACAAAAAACCAAACACTGCATGTTCTTACTCATAGGTGGGAACTGAACAATGAGAACACTTGGACACAGGAAGGGGGACATCACACACTGGGGCCTGTTGTGGGGTGGGGGGAGAGATAGCATTAGGAGATACACCTAATGTAAAAGACGAGTCAATAGGTACAGCACACCAACATGGCGCATGTATACATATGTAACAAACCAGCACGTTGTGCACATGTACCCTGGAACTTAAAGTGTAATTAAAAAATAATAATAATAAAATAATGACCTTAAAGACTTTATGTAGTAAAATACAACTTCTTTCCTGATTGTTTTTAATCAAATAGAATGAGAAGAAATGGACCGCTTTTATCTTAAAGATAAGAGCCATTGGGAGTAGATTAATAAAAGCATTTCTAGATGATGAAGTTTGAGAAAATGTTAGAAAAATCTAACAGTGGGTATTACGTATATCAACTTATGATGCCAACAGAAAATATATGATTGTCAGTTGTTTCCTTCAATGAATGGATTAGAAATGCAATGTGTGTCTGTGTGTGTGTGGTGTGGCATATTGATGCACACAGTTTCAGTGTGCTACTGTATGGCATATTTATATTTAGAATTTCTTTTTAATATCCTCTTTCCTAGAATCCGAGGTGGTTTATTTTGATGGACAAAGTGCTCTGCTGTACAAACTTGATAAAAAACCTTTAAAACCAGTAAGGGACATTATTTCTTTGAAATTTAAAGCCATACAGAGCAATGGAATTCTACTTCACAGAGAAGGACAACATGGAAATCACATTACTCTGGAATTAATTAAAGGAAAACTTGTCTTTTTTCTTAATTCAGGTAAAAAAATACTTGAACTTTTATGCCGGTAGTTTAAAAAAATCTGTTTACATGAAAGTACGTTTGTTGGTACTCAATCTTTTCACATTTAGATAAAATGACCATATAATTCATCATCTAAACCAGAACACCTTTAAGAAATAAAAAATACACAAGTGATAGTTACTCTGGGACAGTAAGCGCAAAGTAGAACTGCAATGAACAAATGTAAATGAAAGTTTAAGAGCATTACTAACAGATGCATGTAATATGTACATATCCTAAGTATGATTTCTGTAAACAGCCTATATTTTGACAAGAAGATCACCATATGTGTGTATAATATATATGTAGTATATATGATTATACATATCAAGACAAGAATAGATCATTGTAAAATTACGAGATAATGCTGATAATGAGGTTCTAAGAAAGAAAATATTTGCAGTGTAAATATAAATGTCATGAATAATAGAAAAAATAAATTACTAAGAAAAATTTCAGTGAAGTGTAGAATTGAACTTAAAGAAATAAAAACAGTGTAAGGATGTTGTGTTCAAGATAGGGAGAAAGTGAGAAAACAACTCTGCAAGATGGAAAGTTGGAAGCAAACTGTGATGCTCAACTAAAAAAGGGAAGCCATGATTTTGAACAGAAATAACTGAGTGTTTTTTTCCCTCTCCTTTCAGGCAATGCTAAGGTGCCTACCACTATTGCTCCTGTGACCCTCACCCTGGGCAGCCTGCTGGACGACCAGCACTGGCATTCTGTCCTCATTGAGCTCCTCGACACGCAGGTCAACTTCACCGTGGACAAACACACTCATCATTTCCAAGCAAAGGGAGAATCCAGTTACTTGGATCTTAATTTTGAGGTTCTTATAGATATATAGTTTAAATTAAATATAACCTGAAAAATAAGCTAACTGCATAGAGAAATGCCATTTTATAGTAATTCATAACTAAGTTGACTAATAGTAATAGGTATGTCTGTCCTGGTACTATGAAACTGTTTATGCCTCTAATAGGTCAATTTATTATTATAGATCATCTTTTCCACCTTGAAAGGAAGTAAACAGTCAGTGTTAGGTTTGGGAAATTTACAAATGAAGAAATATCAAAGCAGCAAGCAATGTTATTAAATGTATTCATTTGAATACATTTCATTTGAAATTTCATCTGGTATATTACACTTGTTGTTTGTCTATGCAGATTCCTGGGGATTTTTTTCTTGTCTTGGTGCAATCCTAACCAACATAGCGTTATCTAGGATCACTATGAGAAGTTAACAAGATATACACCAATAGATATATTAAATAACAAGAAAGTCAGAAGCTCACATATAAATAATTTCCTGATATTTTTTAAGGCATTCATTCTTTTTGCAACCCATTGCCCATATATATCTAAGCTACACTGTTAAATAGCATCTATTCTTCCCGTCCTTCACAGGACACCTTAAAGTGTATGAAGGATCAGAACAAACCAGAAAAACTATGATATTTAAGTGACTTTGGCATATAATATTAAACTGAAGATACTAGTCCTATATCAGATTATTCAGTTTTATTACTTTAACCATGTAATAGCAGAAGATAATATCTAATGCACAGGTTGGCATCAGGCAAAGTTTGGCCATTTTTTAATAAATTAAAAGCCTGTTTTTGTTCAAAAGAGAAAGTTTTATTGGAACATATTCTCTTTCTTTATGTATTGTCTATGGCCACATTGGTACTCCAGTGTCAGAGTTGTGTATTGCAAAAGAGATCCTCTGACCCACAAAACAACATTTACTACATGGCTGAAAAATGTTCGATGTGGTAGAAAATGTGTGTTGACTTCTTCCTTTAAGTTTGTTCAAAACTGTCTGGTGCCAGAAATGAAGGTATTAACAGCTGCCACTATGATAGAACACTTCATTTGGAATTAGCAAGCATGGAAATATAAGATAATGGGAATGGATTTGTGACAGTTAGTACTGGAGCTATTATAGATGCTTTAAACACGTAATCTGAAAATCACTAAACAATGTTATTTATGTCATTTTTCTTTCTAAGATCAGCTTTGGGGGAGTTCCGACACCTGGAAGAGCACGGGCATTCACACGTAAAAGCTTTCATGGCTGTTTAGAAAATCTGTATTATAATGGAGTGGATGTTACCGAATTAGCCAAGAAAAACAAACCACAGATCCTCATGATGGTAAGGAAGCCTAATGGGAAGGAAAGAAAAAAGGACATTTTATCATTTGCATTTAAAAATTATTCATGTGAAGTCTCCATTTCATATAATATTTTAAGAATCAACTCTTACTTTAACAGCTGCCCATTTAATATAGTAATTTATTTTTATTTTTTATTTTTATTTTTTGAGACAGAGTCTCCCTCTTGTCTCCCAGGCTGGAGTGCAGTGGCACAATCTCGGCTCACTGCAACCTCTGCCTCCCGGGTTCAAGCAATTCTCCTGCCTTAGCCTCCTGAGTAGCTGGGATTACAGGTGCCCGCCACCACGCCCAGCTAATTTTTGTACTTTTAGTAGAGATGGGGTTTCGCCATGTTGGCCAGGCTGGTAACGAACTCCTGATCTTAGGTGATCTGTCCACCTCGGCCTCCCAAAATGCTGGAATTACAGGCGTGAGCCACTGTGCCCGGCCATCTTTTTTTTTTTTTTT
>NW_012109386.1:552008-554137 GCF_000951045.1 Mandrillus leucophaeus | reverse complement strand
GCGTAAATGATGAGGGCAAGAAATATGCAGCTGATAAAAAGATAACATGTAATAGTCCAGTGATTAAATGTGTACTACGGATCAGCGCCAATGACTCGTAAGCTTTTGGTATTCAATTCGTTACAGCAAATGTTTTCTTTTTAAATTTTCTTCTGCAAATGTTTTCTTGTAATGGAAACTATTTCCCATTCAGCAGAATTACAAAAATAGTCAAGAAATGTTCTGATTGATGTATGCAGTTATAATGTGTATTAAAGATTATAAAATGATAACTGAATTAGATCCATTTCTAAAGTACGTTGTGGCAGAATTTTTTTTAAACATGATTCCGTTTTGAAAATTGTTTTACTGCTGGATCAGTGTGGTTCTTAAACTTGGCTTTATCTTGGAGTCACCAGAGGAGATTCAAAGGATACCGTTACCTGGATCCACCCCCAGATATTGGGATTTTAATTGGTCTGCATCTGCATCTGGCGATTCAACTGTTTAGCTAGGTTTGAGAGCCACTACCCTAGATTATCTGTCTTGCTCCAGTAACATTCTTTTTCTAAAATCACATATAATATAGTAATAGAAATAAATCCATGGAAATTCCAAGTAAAATCAGAATTGCTGGGGTTTTTCTCTGGAACTGAAATTCCTATGTGTGAATAATGCCCAATAATTGCTTATTCCTTTCACCAGCCAAACAAAGCAAAACAAAAACATTAAAAAGCCCAGTAGGAGGTTGACTTACCAGATACTAAAACATACTAAAAGCTACTATGCTAGAATCAGTATGGTAGTGGATAGGAATAGAGAAGTAAGAACAAAGTTGAGATCTCAGAAAGATCCCAGTTTATGTGCATAGTTATTAGTAATAAGGAATGTGGCTCAATTCAGTGGAACAGGGATTATTTCAGAAATTCTGCCGGAACAAACAAGTGTCCATAAGGCAGAAAATAAGCATGATCACTATCTTATATACACTAAGAATATGTAAATTGAGGAGGAGAAACAAACCACAACAATCTTAAAGAAAATCTATGAGATTGTAGGACCTAGGGTAGTATGAAACTTTCTTAACAAAGATTGGAAACTCAGAAGCTGTAAAATACAATAGAGACATAATTGACTATATAAAAATCAATGTTTTCATGCTAAAAATACTACATGCAAACATTGTATGTAACTATTAGATCTGAAAACCATTTGAAAGACTGTCAGATATAATTTTCCAACAGCTAAAAATATGACCCATGCAAATATCAAATAAGCGTGTGTCAAAGATTTAGTCAATTCATTAACTAATGAGGGGACTAGTAAAATAGGAAGCTGGTTCAAAGGAGATTTTGAGGATTGTGTAGGGAAGACCAAATGTTGCTCAGGAGAAAGACTGAGAGTATGAAAATGTCCTGTTATTTGCTGTATCCTCAGGGCTAGCACAGGGCCTGGAAAATAGTTGGCACAGATTAAACTCCTGTTGAACTAAAATTATACTAACACTCCTTTACTAATGCTGAAGAAGTAGAAAAGTGGAGAATTTCTCACATACACACAGAAAGCCACATGGACGTCTGCCCAATTATAATAATACTTATGCTGAAAGAGAAGATAAATGTCATTCATAGATTTCGGCTTTAGCAGGCAGACTAATTTATAAAATCCTGGATTGATAAAAAGCCTTGTACGTCTTTGTAAAATCTGGCTTTAATTAGATAGAAGCACCACCTGTAAGGCTGTTCAATGTGCTCTTTTGTTTTATTTGTAGGGAAATGTGTCCTTCTCATGTCCACAGCCACAGACTGTCCCTGTGACTTTTCTGAGCTCCAGGAGTTATCTGGCTCTGCCGGGCAACTCTGGGGAGGACAAAGTGTCTGTCACTTTCCAATTTCGAAGGTGGAACAGAGCAGGACATTTGCTTTTCGGCGAACTTCAACGTGGTTCAGGGAGTTTCGTCCTCTTTCTTAAGGATGGCAAGCTCAAACTGAGTCTCTTCCAGCCGGGACAGTCAAGGAATGTCACAGCAGGTAACAGTTGTATTCCCATAAACCTGACATATCCACATGGAAATCATTTGGTAATGAGTGAATGAGGCAGTGAGATGCTCGATGCCCCCACTAGAGGAAGAGATTGCTGTTTCCTTTTAG
>NW_012109386.1:548677-550708 GCF_000951045.1 Mandrillus leucophaeus | reverse complement strand
TCAGTACTTCTGGAACAATCAGGCAAGCCCTGGGTATTAGAATCTGTGGCCACTTCACACAGGTGTTTTAGGGGAGATAAAACAGATATTCAGAGGGGATGTATATTTTTTTATCGTTTACAAATGCAAACCTATTTTCCGTTTCTTGACGAATAAGATTTTTTTCCAAGAAAGGTTAAAATTATAACCCACACACAGATACAGAATGAACATATGTCAGAGATTTTCTTTAACTCATTAATTAATGAGAGAACCAGTGTTAGGGAAATAAGATAAAATCGCCTACCAACATAGTGAATCAGTTTCACAAGGTAGAAAATAAATAGTCTTATTACAGAATAAGTATTAAGCCAGACTGTGATGCACATTTCAGGCAATCGCTAATGTGATTGCAAGGACAAATTTCATCCATTTATATAGCCAGACAGATACAACCCATTATATAACACGTTCTAAAGATAAAGGACAACTTGTCCTCAAGTAAGAGGACTTGACAGCACTGTTTGCTACACAGCCCATCTTATATTCACGTGGTAACTGGGGAGGCACACTCCTTTATGCAAAGGAAAACTAAACTCCTTCATGTCTCTTTGACAAGTGGAGCCAGGCACCTATGTTAAACTCCCAGGGAGATAAGGAGTTAGGAGCACTACCTTTCTTGATGTTTACATTTCAAAGAAATGTCTCCAAGGTCCTCAAGAAAAACATTCCTGGAAACAAGAAAGAGGCTAAATAAGGTTTTTTGTTGTTGTTGTTTTTGTTTGTTTTAAGATTTTAAAGATGTACAATTACAAGTTTTCTGAAAGAAATGCTCTAAGGAAAAAAAGTGAGTGAAAGTGTGTATCCCTTTTAGCACTAACAAAGTTTTTGTTTGTTTTGGTTTGTGTTCACCCTTACACCAGTAAGGCCAGTTTAAAGAAGTACCACACATTTATAGTCAGAAAGGGGATGCTGAGATGCAAACCTAGCAGAACTTGTCAGTATCCACAGGGAAAGGCAAATCCCTTCCCTGTACACACTTTGCATCTCTGTGGACAAGCATTATTTGCATTATTATCAGTGTTCTGCAAGTTAACTTCTGTCACTACACAGCTGTAAAGTAACCCAGTCCAAGATGATGCTTTACAATCCTGTAATGTCAGCTAATCTTTCCATTGAAAATATATCCAGTAATCTCTTTTCCCCATTTCAAAGACCGCCCTCAATTTTTTTCCTACAGTAGTTGGTTCAGCTTTACTGCTGATGAGTTGCATATATTCTGGATTCAATGAGGTGCTGAGCAAGCACTTCGTCCAGTTCTAGGTTGTACAATAACTAGAATTAAATATAATTAAAGTTCTTAAATCTCATCAGGATTTTGCTTTAGCTCATGGCTTTGTGAGTGTGATATTTTGCCTCTGCAGTTAAAATGTTGTAGTTGTTAACAAGAGATCATCTTCATACTCAAATGTGTTTAAAATAATATCTATGTTGTGGACAATTAATTTAATAACTTCTCATTAAAATATAGATTCCACTGTATCTGATTTTCTTGTGCATAAACTATGGCCAAAGGCCAAATACAACCTAATAGAAAACAAAAAGGAAACAAATGTGGATGATAGACATGAAAACAATTACACCAAGATCTGCTTTTATTTGTCAAAAGATATTCTTAAAGAGGGCACTTTTTGCAGTTATAAAAAGAACATGTCAAAGATTTTGTTTAACTCAGTTTCTGAGGGAATCAGTAAGATGTTACAACAGGTTCGAAGAATCAAAGATATATAAGCAGTAAGCTGCAATGATTTTGTGCATCATGTAAAATTGGCTTATTCCATGGGATGGGGTAGAGGAACCAGGAAGATCAATTGTGTTTCTACCAGACGAAATTCATTTGCATGTCTGTGGACAGTAATCATTTGCCTGCTTTCAATATTCTACAATTCACAGGATGATAAAAGTATTCAAAGAAGGGGCCAAGCGTGGTGGCTCACGCCTGTAATCCCAGAACTTTGGGAGGCCGAGGCGAGCAGATCACAAGGTCAGGAG
>NW_012109386.1:543766-547676 GCF_000951045.1 Mandrillus leucophaeus | reverse complement strand
GCCTCCCGGGTTCAGGTGATTCTTGTGCCTCAGCCTTCGAAGTGACTGGGACTATAGGCACGTGCCACCACACCAAGCTAATTTTTTGTTTTTTAGTAGAGATGGGATTTCACCATGTTAGCCAGGCTGGTCTCGAACTCCCGACCTCAGGTGATCCGCCCGCCTCAGCCTCCCCAGCTGCTGGGATTACAGGCATGAGCCACCATGCCCAGCAAATAGTAACTTTTAAAAGACAGTATAATTATATCTATAATCATAATGTGTTAGTTCAGAAACACATGAATATATGTTAAAGATTTTAATTAATCAATGAAGAAACCAGTAAGATGTTATAGTCAGTTCAGAGGAGAATTCAAAGTACTACACATACAGGCAGATAAGAAATGCCAAAATGAATTACAGACAGAAATGAAATGGTCCAGTAACCAACTGCACCCCTCCAGGCACAAGTCATTTGCATTTCTATGGGTACAAGTCATTTTGCATTACTATCAGTTTTCTACAATTTACAGGGCTGTAAAATAGCTCAGACAGTGAAAGCAGGGTTTACCTTAATTAATGGGTGCAGTAAGCCAGACATCCAGTGATCTTCCCCCCATTTCAAATCCTGTTGCATCCCATAAGTATGTACAATTATTATGTGTCAACTTTTTCTAAGAAAAGCTTTTCACAATCATTCTTGACATTTTTTATCAACTCACTTTCTTGATTCTTGTAAAATATTTTTGTTAGATTCAGTGAAGCAAGTAAGTTTTGCATTTAAAGATTGAACCAAACTGTGTTGTTTTTATCCCATTGTAAAGGCTTCTAATGTATATATTTGATAATTAAATTCTAGTTACTTTAAGCAAATTATCAGAATTTATTATAGTGATTCTTCAGAAAGAGTAATATTTTTATTCATGTATTATTGTCATAATAAATGAAATTTTTAAATTAAAGATAGGTGGTTAATTTTTTTTCAGTGATACATCAACATATAAATACCATTCTTCTCTGACTTATTCAGTGATCTGAATCAAATTGTTTTCAAGTGTTTACAGAGCTCATAATTTAGAGTTGTCTCTGACTGATTTTATTTCCTCCAGGTGCTGGATTAAACGATGGGCAGTGGCACTCTGTGTCCTTATCTGCTAAGTGGAGCCATATGAATGTGGTGGTGGACGATGACACCGCTGTTCAGCCTCTGGTGGCTGTGCTCATTGATTCAGGTGACACCTATTATTTTGGAGGTAAGAGAACGCAATTGAATGACAGTGGCAGTGGAACCACTTTTTATCTTTATTGCTTTGCATTTTGAGTTTCTAGTCAAATTTAAACCAAATTAATACTGAGAAATAATTTATCTCTAGCTATGAAATTAATACCTTTTGAGTTTGTAAAAAACAGGAAACATTTAATCAATTTTTCTTCCCAATACAAAAATAAGTATCTGCAGAAAGTTTACTTCCTGTTTAAATAACTTGATATTTTCATTTAACATTAAAAGAAAATATATTTGAGCTATACGTAGTAAATAAGTGGAAACTTTCAAATGTCAATATCATAATCATATCTCTACAACAGATAAATCCATTTATACTTCTAACAGTTAACTTGTAAAAACAAAACAAATCATGTTGTCTAAAGTCATTGCCTTACATAAAATATTAATTATATATTTAAGTCTATATCTAAATATATACTATTGAATCATTATTAGTACACAGCTCAGTTTATAGATAGATAGATGGATAAATATTTTTTACAAGGAAGAGTAATAGGAAATATACTGATTATGAAGTACTTTCAAAACATTGACAATAATAAATATTAATTAATAGGAGACAAGCATATTAAATGAATCCAGTATAATTGGTGTTACACCAGTACAAAGTACTGAATGTTTGCTTCCTCCCACCCAGATTCATATGTTGAAATCCTGACCCCCAAAGTCATGGTGTCAGGAGGCTTTGGAGGGTAATTAAGTCAGGAGGGTGGAGCCCTCATGAATGGAATTAGTGCCCTTATAAGAGAGGCCCAAGAGAACTCCCTTGCCTCTCCTGCCATGGGAAGTTATAAGGAGAAGACTGTGGTCTATGAAGCAGACACTGCATCTGCTTTGTCTCAAACTTAGACTTTCCAGCATCCAGAACTGACAGAAATAACTGTTTGTTGTGCAGGCCACTCTGTTCATAGGATTCTGTTAATAGCAGCCCAAACTGATTATGAGAACTCATAAGCTAAAAAAATGGAAACAAGTGGATCTTTTGATTGTAAAGGAAGTTTGGATTTTTTAAATTAAAAGAACCACTAGGAATAACAGCAAAACCCTGCTATGTATTCTAGAATGCTCCTGTGAGCCCAAAGATGAGGCTTATATATCCGGAAATCACAGTTAAGAGAAATAATCATGTGAGAAAACTTGTCACATGGGGGCATGGATGCCTGTACATTAAAGCATTCTGTTATCATCCCATATCACCACATATATGATAAGAAAACTTATTCTCAATAAGAACGTTTTCAGCTAGGTAAGAAATTCCATGCTGGACACATATAGAGAGCCACTTTGCATTGTACCTAAACACTGAGGTGTTACGGAGATAACTTAATTACTTGTAATTCTTACTGGAAAGGTAAATATATTCAACCTTTCTTAGTAATAAAAATTGTATGTAAACAGAAATATAGATCTAGTAATAGAAGACTTGCTATATACATACAGTCCTATACACTGCATTTTACCTCATCAGTATTTGTGGTGTTTCACAAAGAATATGTACTTTTCCAAATATACAGTCACAGACATTCAAAGACTTCACTGAGCTGCCCTCTGGCACACAGTGTGTATTTAAATTATTTAAGAAAATTAAAATGGCCTGAGGAATCTCTGAGCAGACAAAGCCTTGTAAGTGGTCTTAACTTTGCTTGATTTACCAATATAAGCAAAACTTTTAACTTGAGCTATTTCTTGTAAATGGCTTAAAAAAAAAGAAAGTCAAACTTAAGGCTAACCAATCAGAAGCCATCAATTAACTTATATAACTAGAGACTTTCCAGCAGGATCAACCAAGTAAGGCAATTGTATAACTACAACCAGTGAAAAATCTGCTCCTATATTACCTTACAGAAGCTGGCCCTTTTCGTTCTCTTGAAAGGGTCTCTGAACCAGTTCCCATTTGAAGCTGCTTCAGCAGTGATTGATGAATCACTGTTTTGTGCCTCCATTACCTTTTACTAATGGATACATTTATATCTCTAGTTGGATGCTTTTTCCTCTAAGCAGACACAAAGTAAACCTGAAGAGCTTAAGATTTTTATTTTTTTAATTTATTAATTTATTTTTTTGAGACAGAGTCTCGCTCTGTCACCCAGGCTGCAGTGCAGTGGCGCAATCTCGGCTCACTGCGAGCTCTGCCTCGTGGGTTCATGACATTCTCCTGCCTCAGCCTCCCGAGTAGCTGGGATTACAGGAGCCCACCACCACACCCGGCTAATTTTTTGTATTTTTAGTAGAGATGGGGTTTTCACCATGTTAGCCAGGATGGTCTCAATCCCCTGACTTTGTGATCTGCCCACGTCGGCCTCCCAAAGTTCTGGGATTACAGGCATAAGCCACCGCACCAGGTCAAGATTTTGAGAATTAGTTAATGCCTTGATTTATCTTGAGTGGATGATAACATAAGGAGTCCTCAGAAAAATGTAGCCATGCCTGCCAACCTTTTCAGAAGAGCGAAGTTAGCTTAAGGAATAATCACTGGTCCAAGGTCGTTAGTGATCTGAGAAATTTCACGTGCTGAGGATGATGCCAAATTCAGGGTTTCCAAGTATGAGTACCAAGATACCTCCTATACCTGCTCTCAGCCATATGTGGTATAGACAATCATCTCAACAAAATTTTTCCAAACCAAGTAGAGAAAAACAGTAA
>NW_012109386.1:542586-543716 GCF_000951045.1 Mandrillus leucophaeus | reverse complement strand
CAGCAAACTTTCCACAGAGCAACTGTGAAAACAGACAATGTCAATCTGCAAAGTTTCTGATTGTTTTCTTTCCTCATATTCCGAGGTGTGCATATGTGCCCAAAATTGTATTAAAACATTTGCTACAGATGACAGATTTTATAACAAAAAACAAGCCAGTATATCTAAGACCTATCATTTCAAAAGCAAAATATTTAGGAAGCACTAAAAGGGATAAGAATGAAAGTACCATTCATTTTTTAAGTGATACTAAATAAAGTTGATTACAGAAAATGATTTATCGAAGTATAAATATAGTATCACCTTTATGGTTGAAATTCTCCAGGTGAGATTTTATAACGTCCCATTATCCAGGAACACATTTCCATAAATATATACATGCTAATGTTAGAAATGCTTTTGAGTTATTTTTACTCATATCATAATTTTGTTCATTTTTAATGTGAAATAGATCATATATGTACAGTTAGAAAAATATTACTAATAATTTTTTCAAAAGACTGTATATATTATTACATGAATATACCACATTGTATCAGTTCTACTGCCCCATTTTGCTATTGTTAGGCAATTTTCATTTGGGCTTTTAGATTTGCTTTATAAAATTTAGGAGGGTGGTGTTTGTTTTGTTTTTTTTAGACAGGGAGTCACTCTGTTGCCCAGGCTGGAGTGCAGGGGAGCAATCACAGCTCACTGCAGCCTCTGCCTCTCCAGGCTCAAGCACTTCTTCCACCTTAGCCTCCAGAGTAGCTGGGACTACAGGCCTGCACCACCACACCCAGCTAATTTTTGTTGTTGTTGTTTTTCTTCAGATTTTGTAGAGACAGAGTTTTGCCATGTTGTTCAGGCTGGTCTGAGGTGATCCACCCACCTCAGCCTCCCAAATTGCTGGGATTACAGGCATAAGCCACCATGCCCAGCCTAAAATTTAGTTTTTAAAATATTCTTACATACCTAGTTTTTCCAGTGAATTCTGCATTCCTTGTGTGTGCTTTTGAAACTTTATTTACCCATCTGTATAGTAAACTTTGGGAAACACCAGCTCTAACCACCATGTTTAACAGCATAAGCTGGTTGTTAAATTTTACTGATGCATATAAACCCAAAATAGATCATTTCTTCACATAGAA
>NW_012109386.1:539949-542536 GCF_000951045.1 Mandrillus leucophaeus | reverse complement strand
CAGAACAGAGAGGATGGGACTAAAATCTATCCCTCCTTTAGAATGAGGGCTAAAATCTGCATGACAGAAACAGATGACAAGAGTTTGATCCACACTACTTTGTTTTCACAACTGCTAGCCCAGATGAAATAGGTCCAGAAACTACTGAAATAAGCAATAGAAAATCTCAAACATTACAGTCTTTGACAATGTATATTCATATATATTTCCATTTCCTTCAGAAAATACGTGATGCTTTTCTTTTTTTTAAACTTATTTTAGGTTCAGAGGTATACATGTGCAGGTTTGTTACACAGGTAAATTGCATGTAATGGGGGCTTGGTGCACAGATTATTTCATCACCCAGGTAATGAGCATAGTACCCAGTAGGTAGTTTTTCGATCTTCACCCTCCTCCCACCCTCCACCCTCAAGTAGGTTGTGGTGTCTATTTTTTCCTGCTTTGTGTCCATGTGTGCTCAATATTAAGCTCCCACTCAAAACTCAGAATACGTGGTATTTGGTTTTCTGTTCCTGTGTTAGTTCACTTTGGATAATGGCCTCCAGCTCCATCCATGTTGCTACAAAGGACATTATCTCGTCCTTTTTTATGGCTGCATAGTATTCCGTGGTATATATGTACCACATTTTCTTTATGCTACCGTTGATGGGTATTTAGGTTGATTCTATGTCACTGCTATTGTGAATGAACATACCCATCTATGTGTCTTTAAGGTAGAAGGATTATTATTCCTTTGGGTGTGTACTCAATGGGGTTGCTGGGTCGAGTGGTAGCTCTGCTTTAAGTTCTTTGAGAAATCACCAAACTGCTTGCTGCAATGGCTGAGCTAATGTATAGTCCCTCCAGCAGTGTATAAGCTCTCCCTTTTCTCCACAGCTTTACCGGCACCTGTTATTTTTTGCCTTTTAAATAATAGCCATTCTGACTGGTGTGAGATGGCATCTCATTGTGGTTTTGATCTGCATTTATCTCATAACTAGTGATGCTGAGGAGTTTTTCATATGCTTGTTGGCCACATGTATGTCTTTCGAAAAGTGTTCACATCCTTTGCCCGTTTTTTAATGGGGTAGTTTTTTTTTCTTACTTGTTAATTTAAGTTCCTTATAGATTCCAGATATTGGACGTTTGTCAGATGTATAATCTGTGGATATTTTCTTCCAGTAGGTTGTCTGTTTACTCTGTTGATAGTTTCTTTTGCTGTGCAGAAGCCCTTTAGTTTAATTAGGTCCCACTTGTCAACTTTTGTTTTTGTTGCAATTGCTTTCGGTGTCTTTGTCATGAAATCTTTGCTTTGTCCTATGTCCAAAATGCTATTTCCTGTATTTCCTAGGTTATCTTCCAGAGTTTTTATAGTTATAGGCTTTACTTTTTTTTTTTTTTTTTTTGAGACAGGATCTCACCTGTTGCTCAGGCTGGAGTGCAATGGCACGATGCAGCCTCAACCTCCCAGGCCTAAGAGATTCCCCTGCCTCAGCCTCCTGATTAGCCAGGACTACCAGCGCGTGCCACCAGACTCAACTAATAATAATAATTATTATTATTATTTGTAGAGATGAGGTCTTGCTGTGTTGCCAGGCTTGTCTCAAACTCTGAGACTCAAGCTGTCCTCCCACCTCACCCTCCCAAAGTGTTGGGATTATAGGCATGAGCCACTGCACCTGACAGGTTTTACATTTTACTCTTTAATCCATCTTGAGTTGATTTTTGTATATGGTGTAAGGAAGGGATCCAGGAACTGCTTATGGTTAGCCAGTTATCCCAGCACCATTTATTGAATAGGGAGTCCTTTCCCTATTGCATGTTTTTGTTGACTTTGTCAAAGATCAAATGGTTATAAGTTTGTGGCACTATTTCTGGGCTCTCTATTTTGTTCCATTGGTCTGTGTGTCTGTTTTTGTACCAGTACTATGCTATTTTGGTTACTATAGCCTTGTAGTAGAGGTTGAAGTTGGGTAACGTAATGCCTCCAGATTTGTTCTTTTTGCCTTGGATTCCCTTGGCTATTCAGGCTCTTTTTTGATTCTATATTAATTTTAAAATAGTTTTTACTGGTTCTGTGAAGAATGCCATTGGTAATTGGATAGGAATAGCATTGAATCTATAAATTGCTTTGGGCAGTATGGCCCAATATCGTTAAAAACCGTATTTATTATTCCTATCCATGATTATGGAATGTTTTTCCATTTGTATGTCATCTATGATTTCTTTGAGCAGTGTTTTGTAATTCTTGTTGTAGAGATCATTCACCTCCCTGGTTAGCTGTATTCCTAGGTATTTTATTCTTTTTGTGGTAATGCGAATAGGATTACATTCTTGATTTGGCTCTCAGCTTGCATGTTGTTGGTATATAGGAATGCTACTAATATTTGTACATTAATTTTGTATCCTGAAACTTTACTGAGATTATCAGATCAAGAAGCTTTTGGGCAGAGACGATGGGGTTTTGTAGGTATAGAATCATATAATCTGCAAACAGACAGTTTGACCTCCTCTCCTCCTATTCAGATGCCTTTTATTTCTTTCTCTTGCCTGATTGCTCTGGCTAGGACATCCAGTACTATGTTGGGTAGGAATAATGAGAGAGGGT
>NW_012109386.1:538269-539490 GCF_000951045.1 Mandrillus leucophaeus | reverse complement strand
GCACCTTGATTTTCTCCTTGTAAGACTATAAGCAAGGTCATCAGTCCAGCCCTCCCACACTTCTAAAGTGAGAGATAGTAAGAGAATGTTTTAGTGATTTGTTACAGTGATGATGAAAAGCTGATACACATTCCAGCCTCCATCACATCCATTTACAGATATTCCCATTCAGTTCTGAACCCTTGGACAATGGCCAAAAAAAAAAAAAAAGGGTTTTCTCAAACACACCCTGAGAATATATATGGCCCTGAAAAAGAGAGAGAGAGAGAGAGAGAGAGAGAGAGAGAGAGATATGGCCAGGCGCGGTGGCTCACACCTGTAATCCCAGCACTTTGGGAGGCTGAGGCATACAGATCACCTGAGGTCAGGAGTTGAAGACAAGCCTGGCCAACATAGTGAAACCCTGTCTCTACAAAAAAACAAAAAAAATTAGCCGGGCATGATGGCAGGTGCCTGTAATCCCAGCTACTTGGTAGGCTGAGGCAGGAGAATCACTTGAAAAACTAAACTTATATATATATATGTGTGTGTGTATATATATACACACACACAAAGAGAATAGTTTCAACAGAAAGTCAAAATAGCCAACACAGTTTCTGTGTTTTGTTTTGTTTGGATTGTGTGTGGCCTTGGAGCTAAAATAACATACATGATCATGAACCATATAGGGACACAGTGACAGAAATGGGAAAGCTGATCCATGATCATACATGCGTACATGCATACATACATACACTATGGATTCCAAAGTCCCCTTTGACCTGAAAGTATGAGAAGAGCCCATTACCCATTTGAAATAGATACTCAGCAACCACAACCCACACTGTATATGCCTAAGTAAAGTTGTCCTTATTTCAGAGATGATATTATGAATTGAATTGTTTTCCCTCAAATTCATATGAACCCCAGAATGTGACCTTGTTTGGAGATAGGATCTTTGCAGAGGTAATCAACTTAAAATGAGGTCATTAAGGTGAGCCCCAATCCAGTATGACCAGTGTCCTTATAAAAAAGGGAAATGTAGGTGCAGAGACACACACAGAGGGAAGACGCTGGGACAACACACAGGGAATATGCCTTGGGAAGACAGAGGCCTAGAGTGTTACACCTGCAAGGCCAGAGCTGCTTACTGGGTTCCTCCCTGACCCCACCTCCCACCTGGGGCTGAGCTTGACCCAGGCCTTACCACCCACTGCTGCTACTCTGCCATAAATCCCTTTT
>NW_012109386.1:536405-538219 GCF_000951045.1 Mandrillus leucophaeus | reverse complement strand
AGTTTAATGTTGCCCTGCTGACTCTACCCATGGGTAACCAGGTTCATACGAACAAATGAAGAAGGAGAAGAAAAATGAGAAGGAAGAAGGAAGAAGAAGAAAACCCACCAATTTCCTGATGCCAAATAAATGGAAAATGTTATTTGTACCAAAGAAACCTTGAGAGAGACTTGGAACAAATCACGGGTGGATTTCTGGATCTCACTAGATTTATTTTAATAGAAAGTTTAGGCCAGGCACGGTGGCTCACGCCTGTAATCCCAGCACTTTGGGAGGCCAAGGCGGGTGGATCATCTGAGGTTAGTAGTTCAAGACCAGCCTGGCCAACATGGTGAAACCCTGTCTCTACTAAAAATACAAAGATAAGCTGGGCATGGTGGCGGGCGCCTTTAGTCCTAGCTACTAGGGAAGCTGAGGCAGGAGAATCGCTGGAACCCGGGAGGTGGAGGTTGCAGTGAGCCAAGATGGCGCCACTGCACTCCAACCTGGCAACAGATCTATACTCCTTCTCAAAAGAAAGAGAAAGTTTAATTCGGAGATGCAGACTTATCTTCTGTACTGTCATTTGTCTGGTTTTTTTTTTCCAGTCTGAGATTTCATCTTTTTGAAGTGTTTTTCAAGCACCACTCTGTACGGTTGCAGGTTGTGCATATAGCCTGCATTTTTTGCATTCATACCTGAAACAGAGATTGGCTGAAGGTCAAATTATTTTAAACTCACCTTTATGGAATCTTTCTGCTATTCAATGCCATACCTCCTTCCATATTGAGAATACAAAATTGACTGTTGTGTCACCAGTCCTCACATCCTTCTTATAGGAAGTTGCTAGACCGAGAACTTGTGGCAACACTGCATGGAAGTTTGTCACTGCAGTAACACACAGGGACAATTTTCTTGCCAACCTCATATGCTTACACAAATGAAAATAACTGGGCTAAAATGTTCATGGGTCTTAATATCTTTATTTGTTCGATTTCGTATCTAAAAACATGCAGTACTTTATGATGAGAATTTGTCCTGAAAGTTTCTTAACTTTTTTGGGGGTCACCTGGATTTATTTTAGTTTTTTTTCTTTCTAATAGAGTTATCGAATTTATTTTATTTAAGAATAACTTGGTAGTGCGCAGTGGCTCACGCCTGTAATCCCAGCACTTTGGGAGGCCGTGGCAGGCAGATCACGAGGTCAGGAGATCAAGACCACCCTGGCTAACACGGTGAAACCCTGTCTCTGCTTAAAAAAAAAGAAATAGCCAGGCCTGGTGGCAGACACCTGTAGTTCCAGCTACTCGGGAGGCTGAGGAAGGAGAATGGCGTGAAGCTGGGAGGTGGAGCTTGCAGTGAGCTGAGATCGCACCACTGCACTCCAGCCTGGGCGACAGTGCGAGACTCCGTCTCAAAAAAATAAATAAATATATTTATGCGTCAGGAAACACCACTTGGTGAAAGAAAGATTAGCAGAACTGTTGATATTCCTATAATTCATTACTTGAAAATATTTATTGAATTAATAATCCTCCTAATAGTTAACCTAAAGTGTTTATTTCTTAATGATTAGTGAAATGCAGTAGAATTATACAAAGTTCACTCTCTTCAGAGTTCCCATTCTTCAGAAGGTTCTGCTGTACCATTTAAACTTATGTTTCTTTTTTAAATATAAAAATATAAAAGATTTTAGTCTTCAAGCTTTTAAAAAATATGATGTTAAATGTTAAACTTCCAAGTCTCTGTGAGGTTATGTATAAAGTTTAGATAATCTAAAAAGAAGTCTTAAATATGAGGGAGACTTTTACTTTAGGAATCGAAAGCAGAAAATA
>NW_012109386.1:533608-536355 GCF_000951045.1 Mandrillus leucophaeus | reverse complement strand
ATAGTTAACCTAAAGTGTTTATTTCTTAATGATTAGTGAAATGCAGTAGAATTATACAAAGTTCACTCTCTTCAGAGTTCCCATTCTTCAGAAGGTTCTGCTGTACCATTTAAACTTATGTTTCTTTTTTAAATATAAAAATATAAAAGATTTTAGGCTTCAAGCTTTTAAAAAATATGATGTTAAATGTTAAACTTCCAAGTCTCTGTGAGGTTATGTATAAAGTTTAGATAATCTAAAAAGAAGTCTTAAATATGAGGGAGACTTTTACTTTAGGAATCGAAAGCAGAAAATACTAAACTGTTAAAGAGATAAAGCTTCAGTTATTAAAATAGAAATCTAAACACAACATTTAATTTTTATGGAGACTTTTAGGGAGGAAATAAGAGTACAGGCATTGAGAGGTGCTTGATTGATTCCAATGAGAGGAATCTTCATTGACTATTTTTTGAAATTGTACTAGTCATTAACAATATAAGGTCAAAGAGAGATCAGTCAGTGAAAAACACAAGTACAAATTCCGTACTTCATTTTTTTTTCATTTTAATAAAGGAAGAACACCAAAGAAAACACAATCCTCTGGTGATAAATATTGCTCTACATTTACTGTAATCTTTGGAGAAAAGGATATTTGCATGGACTCAAAGTGTCATGCCTAATATTTATTAAACCTAAATATTAGGTTTAATACCTAATATTTGAATGATTGGGAAAGAAAATAAGAAATTATATCTCACAGGTTTGAAAGAAACAATGCTTACAGAATCAATGTAAGCCAGCTTATTTTTTAAAATAAGGCAAAGGATAAAATTTTTCAAAAGCTATAATTTCATAATGTGCAATTAAATTAATTATTAAATTTCTGTTGTCATTGGCATTACACCATTATGAAATGAGGTGCCTCTCTCATATTTGTATGTTAAAATTAAGTATTCATTTAGATCAGAGGTAGACAAATCATGGTCCATGGCATATTATATTAGTCCAAATGAATAATTGCTTTGTATTTTTAAAGGGTTATAACAAGAAGGATATGCAACAGAGACCAGGTGTGACCCACAAAACCGAAAATGTTTACTCTCTGGCATTTTACAGAAAACCTTTGCAGACTCCTGACTTAGACAAATGCCTTATAATTTTATTCTGAATTAAGATGACTCTACAAACAGTTGTCTTTAAATAAAAAGACATTTTACAATTATTATGTTCTCTTTCTTTAACTAGAGTGTGTACTTTCATCCTTTTCCTTATTTTTCAAACTTTGAATTAGAGTTCCGTTACTAGGTTATATATTGTAACTCAGAGGTTGCCAGTAAGTTCAAGACACTGCTTTCCTATATGCTTGGACTAGTGTGGAGTAATACTGCTTAAGTCAAAGTCAGGCACTAACCACTACTTCTTATAAGTATTGTTCTTGTTTCACAAAACAAGCCCAGACAGTAAAAGGAAATGATGTCATAAGCATTGCCATTTGTAATTTAGGTGATACTAACTGATGGTTATGGTGAAACTTCTCATATTTAACTTCTAATATTGGAAAAATCAAATGTCTATTTTATTTCTTTCTATTCATGGAACATTCCGGACTGCAAATTTTTATCCTTATGTACCCTAACAATGTGTTAGGTCCTGTTACTTTTCGTGTTGTTGTTAACATTAGAATTTAATCTTTGGTTATATATTTGACTAAAGCACCTAATACCAAAGAAAGTGTTACTGGAAAAGCAAATCCAGGTGTTTCCACCCAGTCAGTATAAAAAAAAAATTGTTTTTTCATACTCCCAAAGGCACATACATCATAACACACAAAAACACCTATAGGGTAGATATTTAACATGTTTTAGATAAATGGTAGTACACAATTATATTTTTATGTAGCATTTTTCACACTTCATAAATCCAGTATATCCTAAATAAAATGTGGGCTGTGAGTTCATTTATTTTAATTTAACCTCCACTTCCATTTTTTTTACTTACACTACGTGATGCTAAAATGCATGATTATTTCTTAGATGAGATTTCACAAAAGAAGCCAAACCTCTTTTCAGTTGGTTGGGCAATAATTCCTGTTATAGGAATTTTAAATCTGAATTTTCCCCCATGATTTCTTATTCTGAATTCCAGGTATTATCTTAAATTTGATCAGTTCTAACCTTGCCCCTTCTCACCTCTCTAATGAATGGTGAAGCTCATCACATCTTACCGATATCCATAAACAAGGGGTAGCAGCAGTCTCATATAGTAAATACTGTGGAATAGTTTTGTCATAGTTATTGCTTTTGTCCTATTTTTGTCTCCATATTCAGGCTGCCTGGACAACAGCTCTGGCTCTGGATGTAAAAGTCCGGTGGGAGGGTTTCAGGGCTGCCTGAGGCTCATCACCATTGGTGACAAAGCGGTGGATCCCATCTCAGTACAGCAGGGGGCGCTGGGGAGGTTCAGGGACCTCCAGATAGACTCCTGCGGCATCACAGACAGGTAAGGGCCATCCTAGGTCACTTTAGCTTACCTGTTTTCAAAGTTGAAGAAAGCAAATGTAGACAGCTGGAAAAAGGCATTCTGTTCTCTTTTTTTTTGTTGTTGTTGTTATCTTTCTTTCCAGAGGGAATGAAATAGTCATAATTACTATGAGGATTAGAAAACTGCATCTTGGCTGGGCACAGTGGCTCACGCCTGTAATCCCAGCACTCTGGGAGGCGGAGGCGGGTGGATCACGAGATCAGGAGATCAACTTCATCCTGGTTAAC
>NW_012109386.1:531692-533228 GCF_000951045.1 Mandrillus leucophaeus | reverse complement strand
AATAAATTTTTTAAATGATAGTATTGTATTAGAAGACATACACCCTACGGATTTTATCTTAATATGATCCCAAGTTGCTCAGCTAATAGTTATCAAGCTCGCTTTCACAACCACACACCCGTCAGTTGGATGATATTTTTCCAACAGAGAAAATAAAAAGTAATTTCTCCTAGAAAAGTTTGAATCATAAAGACGGATGAAGATATGTGCCAAAGGACATACTCAGTGAAATATGGAGAAGGTTAAACAAGAAAAACATTTAATTAAAATAAGTATTACAACCACAGTTACACTAGTTGTGCCATAATTTTACAATGATTTTGGCTGAGAAGAATCACCGGGTCACACCTGGAAAAACAGTATTTCTACATACAATTTGCCGTAGTACATTTGGTATTTACTTTCAGTGAATAAATAAGTGCTACATATTTAAAAATTTAAAGTTATATCTACACCTGGTAGAACTTTCAAAACCTGCCTTCTTCATGGAGGAAATTCTGTTTTAAACCTTAACTGCAAAATCATCATCTCTGGCTAAACAGGTTTTAATTTATAACTCATAGTGACATACTAAAAAAACATAATTTCTACTAAATGAAAAGTTCATTCGTATGAACTTTATTCAGCACAGAATAATTTCCCCCTGTGAACATTCTGCTGATTTGTAGGAAAAATGGATTAATTAAAAGATGAGGAGTATATGTATGAAGTGTAAGAATTTGTCAAGTACCTCTCAGTCTTGAGATTCCAATTCTTGACACACAGCTGGGACTGCATTTACATCTCAACACCAGCTCCAGAACCCCACTCTGTAGTGGGGAGGGTAGTTGGAAAGGTTTCTGGCCATTTGCTCACTTAATATAATCCCACGTTGCTCAGCTAACTAGCCAGGGAGCTCAGTTCTGTCTGGGTTAAGGGGAAATGTCCCATGTGCCCACACTGTGAGTGACAAGAGCTGTCAGCTCAGCTGTGATGCAAGTGTGATTTTCTCCACTTGCATGACATTATTTTGATATCTTATTAATTACTCACAAAATATGATCCATTTGCAGTATATCTGTTATGAGATATGTATCGTAAGGCTGCCTTTTCTCAGAGATGATCCACGTTGCCTGCTTTGTGCATGTAGCTCCCAAAGTACAAAACTATTGTTTTTACTGTTATAGGCTGTTTTGTTTTAACCTTAAAGTCCCAAGAGTTACATTGGTGCCTAACTTGGTCTCTAAGATCCCACATTTTAAAAAGGTCTCCAAATTGTACCCCAAAGTTAGTTGTAAACATGCTCAAGTGAGCATGTATGTGTGAGCCACACTTAAACTTCAGCCATGATGTGTACAATAATCACTGCAGATAAGGGTTTTAAGAAAGCACTTTTAAATTATTTTCAAATAGGGCTACAAATGAAGGCTATTCACTATTTCATTCCCAAAGTCAGTAACATAGAAGACTAGCTCCTCTGAGATTATTTTGAAAACCTGAATTTTATAAAGCAATAAAATTAGAAAACTTTGGGGACACAAAATGATATTCTACAGA
>NW_012109386.1:527260-531227 GCF_000951045.1 Mandrillus leucophaeus | reverse complement strand
CATGGTGGCAGGCAAGAGAACCTGTGCAGGGAAACTCCCCTTTATAAAACTATCAGATCTCGTGAGACTTATTCACTATCACAAGAACAGCGTGAGAAAGACCTGCTGGCATGATTCAGTTACCTCCCACAGGTTCCCTCCCATGACATGTGGGAATTATGAGAACTACAATTCAAGATGAGATTTGGGTGGGGACACAGCCAAACCATATCACTAATTTGCAAAGTAGAAACATGTTATTCAAATACCAGACCTAAAAATCCTACTTAGAGACAGATATAGGGTATGAAGTTATCTTTTTTAGTCAAAATTGTAAGCTATGCAAAAAATAGCAATGGGCACTTTGGATGACAGAATCACAAATAACGGATGTTTATGTTTGGATAGGTTTTTTTTGTTTGTTTGTTTGAGATGGAGTCTCATTCTGTTGTCCAGGCTGGAGTGCAGTGGCGCCATCTCAGCTCACTGCAAGCTCTGCCTCCCGGGTACACGCCATTCTCCTGCCTTGGCCTCCTGAGTAGCTGGGACTACAGGTGCCTGCCACCATATCCAGCTAATTTTTTGTATTTTTAGTAGAGATGGGGTTTCACCCTGTTAGCCAGGATGGTCTCAATCTCCTGACTTCGTGATCTGCCTGCCTCTGCCTCCCAAAGTGCTGGGATTACAGGCGTGAGCCACTGCACCCAGCCAGGATAGGTTTTAACTTCTTACATCACCTCTTACATCACACTCCTGTACTCTTAAGAGTTGCTCTGTATACCACATGGCAGAGCTTCCAGTTGGGTCCTACTGCATTCCAGCTGGGGCTCCCTGAGCAGGGAGGCCTCCATCACCTCCTTACCTGGCTGTGCTGACCAGGCCGCTCACGCTACTCCTGCCCTCCCTCTGCCATCTTCCCCTGTGTTGGCCTTCTGCATGCTAGCTACTTCCTCTATTATTTGTACTACATGTAAATTTTTCATAATTGATGTTGTGTTTAGTTGAAGAAAAACAGTGTATGCTTGTTGATAGTCTCTAGATCACTTAAATAGTTTTTATTTCAAAATATTTTGAACTAAAATTCTCTCCCTGTTGATATCAAACAGCAGTGGTTTTTAATGTTTTTTAAAATTTGTGGAATCTTCAAGTCACGTATGATCTTAAGATGCTCCATTAAGAAAGAAGGGGAGGAGGGGGAGAAGGATGTGGGGGAAGAGGAACAGCTGCTTTTTTAAAAATGTATGGGGGTGGGCTCCCAACCCAGCCATCCTTGCCTGTCACTCCAACTCCCCCTCTTGTGATCAGTTCACACAGGCTTTTCCATGCCTTGGCCTTTGAAATACTTGAAAAGTTGTGATTCTGATGGCCCCTAACTCTTCTCTGAATGCAGACTAAATGCTCATTAACACCATGTAATCAGTGGAAGTCTTGGCCCTGAGCTGGTGGTGCACTGCCAGAGAGCCAGGATCGGGGGCTGGGGGCATGGAGAGGGTAGGGAATGCTGTGGATTCTTCTTCCCAGTCCCTCAGGTTCCCCTCAAAGGATCTCTCGGGAGGCCAAATACAGGCCCCTGGGGCTTTCTGTCAACTTCATACCCCAGTTCTCTGCTGGTCATCCTCCCATCACAGCCAGGAGGCCTGTCACAACCTCCCAGCCCCTCTTCTGCTACTTCTCTGGGTCCCATGGGGAGGAGCACTTGGGTGGGCACTCACCCCCTGTGCTGCTCCAGCATGGACGAGGGTGTCCCTCACAGCCCGGAAGGTCAGTGTCCTTTAGAATCTTCACTCTTTACCAGGTCCTTAGCTATGTGCTCAGCAGTGGGAGACAGCGGGCGGAGGCTGAGATCCAACCCTGCTCGAGGCGGAGGTGGGTCTTGGTATTCAGGCCAGGCTTCCAGAAGGTCACGCTTCCTCTTGGTGAAGCCTCCACTCTGTGTCAGCTGCTGGTCAGTTTCCATAGTGTCCCCTGCTCCCTGTTCCCCTAACAATCCTGAGAGGCAGGCAGACTAGGCCCCCAATATGATAGTGGGCGGCAGCAGATTCCTGAGAATTCTGAAAGTGCGAGACCTCCAGCTGTTCTTTTTCAAGATTGTTTTGGCTAGTTCAGGGTCCCTTGAGATTCCCTGTGAATTTTAGGATGGATTTTTGTTTTCTGCAAACAAAGGCTTTGGGATTTTAATAAGAATTGTATTGAATTTGTAGATTGCTTTGGGTCATATTGACATATTACCAGTGTTAAGGTTGTTTAAAAAGCAACAGCCGACTGCTCATTCCAAATCTAAAAGGCAACAAGATGACCTAAATTAAATGTTCTTCAAAATTCTGGACCTCTGTCACTATGTGACTGAAGCTGTTCCTGTTTCTTTCTCCTCCCCTCCGTATCTTCCTCCCTGTTTCCCCTTCTTTCTTTTAACAATGACCACAATGTAGTAATGGAGCATGCCGTATTTCATAGTTTTATGTATGTGATTGGTTTTGCTAGCCACATGTCAAGTTATTTTTTTCCTTTGGGCCAAAAAAAAAAAGAAATGTGTTGACAATTCAGTTGTCACAGATACCTAATAATCAGCTGCATGCTAATGGATATATTCATCCAAAGTTTGTCACTATATTTAGAGAACCTTGATGGTAGACCCAGTAATCACGTCATGTGGGGTTATCTTGCGTATGCTGTTGTTTCACATTAACCTGGTTTTGGTAAGACATTTATTTTCTGATGATCAGAAAAGGGAAACAGCAGTTGTATCTGTTTTCTTTTAGGTGCTTGCCCAGCTACTGTGAGCATGGGGGCGCGTGTTCCCAGTCGTGGGACACCTTCTCCTGTGACTGTCTGGGCACAGGCTACACGGGCGAGACCTGTCATTCCTGTAAGCCTCATGCCTCCCTCGCGTTTCTGTCAGCATCTCTTTGTCATTTCATCTTGATTAGTTGTTTATATGTAGCTGCATATTTGCAATCATGCAAACATATCAGAAAAGATATTTCAGCACTCAATTTCTAGTTTATTTTTAATCCACCTTATTTAATACAAGGGTGCTGAGACAGTGCACAGAAATACATGGTACGAATAGGATTGAAAAAAGAAGCTGGCAAGCAATGGGGAAGTACGTCTAGGAGAATCAGATATAGTAAAAGGTAGAAACTAAATTAAATTAAAAATGCATGATGTAACAGCTTGTTCCATTACTTGAGTTGGGCCATACTTTTAATTCTGAGAATCTTTTCAGTCAAAGAAAGGGGGAAAAACAACCCCTTGCCCGCTGTCAATGTTACATTTAAGGTATTTAAAGATTTGTTAACAATCACTGGGATGATGCCATCATGGGATTGCAACATGGTAAAATTTCTGAAGAGGTAATTGGGTATCAGCTAGAAACTAGAGGACCTTTAAGGTCTCTTCCAATGACTGTGATTTTCTTTGGTGGTGATGATTGTAAAATGAATAATTGTAAAAGTATTAATGTATTGAGTACTTATGCTGGCCCTTTGATATTGCTTTGCATATATTAACTCATTTAACCCTAAAGCAGCTCCGGGAAGAAAGTACTCATTATCTTCATTGCAGAGTTGAGGACAGAAAGAGGTTAAGTAACTTGGCCCCCAGCTAGTTTGTGGCCGGATGAGGAGTTGAGCTAAGGAGGTTGGCTCCACAGCGTTGGCTCCAGGATGCCTGATTGGTGGTCCATGCACCAGCAGCACCCATAGTCCCTGGGAACCTGTTACAAGTAAAGACTCTCAGGCCTCACCCAAACCTACTAAATCAGAATCGCTGGAGATGGTGGCCCGAGTCTGTTGTTACCAACCTTCCACATGCTTCTGGTAGACATTTAAGTGTAAGAACAATGTCTAAGGGATGACATATTCTAACACCTGTCAACTGCCTCTGCCGTATTAAAAATCATCTGTCTTGACTGAAGAATCACCCTTTATGAATTTCAAAGGCCATGC
This sequence comes from Mandrillus leucophaeus, assembly GCF_000951045.1. Classification (NCBI taxonomy): domain Eukaryota; kingdom Metazoa; phylum Chordata; class Mammalia; order Primates; family Cercopithecidae; genus Mandrillus; species Mandrillus leucophaeus. Next base: position 527,301 of record NW_012109386.1, on the reverse strand, counting down.
CATTGTATTGACCTCTAATTTGTTACAATTAGAACATCACA
>NW_012109386.1:522167-526600 GCF_000951045.1 Mandrillus leucophaeus | reverse complement strand
GGGTTTCACTGTGTTAGCCAGGATGGTCTCGATCTCCTGACCTCATGATCCACCTGCCTTGGCCTCCCAAAGTGCTGGGATTACAGGCGTGAGCCACCGGGCCCGACCACCATGACACATTTTTAGAAGTTGAGTGGCCTCTCACACCAGAGGCTGCATGTCTTGATAAGGTCATAGAGTTGGTGCAGGGACCACATCTTGTACTTCTGTGTATCTTTCATCCTCCAGGCGTAGTATCTTACCTAAAAGCAGAAGCGTAATCCTGTGTGTTACCTAACAACTTCATATCCACCACCACACTCAACATCATCTGATTGCATTTAATGTTGCAATTAATGAATGAGTTACGTTAGTGCATGTTTATTCACTGCAATGAAAATATAACTTCAAAAACTTCTGAGGGAAAAATATCAGGAGATTGAAAAAGTATTTCAGGTATCAGTCTGATCTAATAATTGAGTTGACTGTTGTCCCAGCTAAAGGTAGAACTTTGCCAAGCCTACAGTCATTGACTGTGAGACTAGACTGCCACACCTAGCCACATAGGTTATTTTGTATTTCTAATTGTATAACATGTATCAATTATATACAACTAATTAATTATATATAATTCTCTATAATTAATTATAATTAATCATACAATTAAAATCTATTATATACAATTAATATATACTATATGTTAACACATGTATACATTATCATTTAAAAAGCCAAACAGTTCACATAAAGCACAAGTTCTAGTCACTCTCCTCAATATTTGTCCCCATTCCAAACCTAGCCTGTACCCTATATCTAAGCATTGTTATTAATTTGAGTGAATCCTACCAGACATTTACAGATATATGTATCTATTTAAATCAGTATGCCGTAAGTGGAAAATAATAAAGATTAACAATGCCCATCTCCTGCAGATATTAATTCTGTACCTTGTACTTGGTAAAACATTTACTTGCACGAATGAAAATATTCAATTGTGTCACGAGTAAATTTACATTACATAGGGATATCTTTCAAAACAGTTTCTCTCCTGTTTTGAATTTCAGTTATCTTGAATTGTCACTTGCAAAATAGGGAAGTTTCTTTTTAAATCAACTTTAATTATTTTTTAATGAAGAGAAGTTGATGGCTTATAAATTTTATTTATCTCTTTAAAATGCTTATACATAGGTTGTTTTAAAGGAAGCAAAGGTTATAACTGCTGCATAGCTTAAGAAAAACTTTACAGAATGTTTATTGGAAAATACCAGATTATTTAGGCAGTTTAAAACTAATATGCTCAGGTATTCAGTTATCACAGGTAGAATGAGGGTTTCTTCCTTAATTACAGTTTACTTCTGAGGTATAGTTGCCACGACTTTGAAAAGAACCATGCTTGAATAGCACACAGAATTCAGATTCAGATTCACAAAGTTTTCCTCTCGTATCTCTTCAAGTCTTTTACACTGTGCTTCAGAGTTTGCAGGGTTTCTTGCCTAAAAGCAAAAGAAAACATTGATGTAGAGAAAGTACAGCCTGTAGACATCGCCAAAAGGTTGTCTATTGAAGATGGTATCACAGTGCCACTGTAAGCACATCTTCGTTTTTGAACACCAATACAATCTTTCCTTCTTCCTCAAAATAGAAATACACTGTGACCGAATATTTATTCAGCATCTAACAACATCCAACAATTAAGTGTATTTTGACTAGGTAATTTTCTTCTCCTTTGTTAATAGAAATAGATTTAATTTTTAGAATGTCATTTTCTTGCATCTCATCGAATGTACTGTCATACACTATAAAATGATGTTGGGTCATATGTATCACATGTCTGTAATTCAGAAATGCAAACCTTTGGACACTGACTCAACATCTGGAGATATTTTTTCTGGTTCTTATGGCTGGTGTTCTCCTACAGCTCTCTACGAGCAGTCTTGTGAGGCCCACAAGCACCGAGGGAACCCGTCTGGGCTTTACTATATTGATGCAGATGGAAGTGGCCCCCTGGGACCATTTCTTGTGTACTGCAATATGACAGGTATGTTGATCATCGTTAGATGCATATATCAGAATGGACCAAGGAGAAATTTACCTATTTGGCAGCATTCTGAAAACATGCAGTTTGATAGTGTGTACTTGCTAAGTAGAAGCATTAAATATGTATTTGTTAATTTTGTTGTCAACAAAATTTTCTTGTATTTCTTGTTTGCCTGGGTTGGATTATAGGCAAGATTTAATGCTTTGCCAGGGCATCTCTCTAGCTCCTGCACTCCTCATAATACATCTGTTCATGTGCATCATGATAAAATATAAACCTCTGATTTGGTGATTTACATGCTTTCTATATTTGGAAAAAACAGAGGTCTTTAAAAGTGCTAAGAAATAACGTATATAGATATGTTAGTGTTTTATGTGCATCTTAAATAATTTAGTGATTTTTATGGCATATAATTTTTTCATAACCAAGGAAAGTTGGTTATTTCTTGTGCTTTAGATATTATTAGAAATGAACACAGCTTGGGCTGGGCGTGGTGGCTCACGCCTGTAATTCCAGCACTTTGGGAGGCCTAGGCGGGCGGATCACGAGGTCAAGAGATCGAGACCATCCTGGCCAAAATGGTGAAACCCCATCTCTACTAAAAATACAAAAATTAGCTGGGTGTGGTGGCGCCCGCACCTGTAGTCCCAGCTACTTGGGAGGCTGAGGAAAGAGAATCCCTTGAACCCAAGAGGCAGAGGTTGCAGTGAGCCGAGATCGTGCCATTGCACTCCAGCCTGGTGACAGAGTGAGACTCCATCTCAAAAAAAAAAAAAAAAAAAAGAGAAATGAACACAGCTTGATTATAGAAGATTGCACTAGAATGCCTTTTAAATAGTTACATTTTCACAGAAATGTGTTGTCACCTCGCTCTTCCAACTCTCTGGAAGGTGGAACTGTTCTCATTTGTTGTGCTGACCAAAGATTTCAAAAGTTTCATAAATTCGGACAAGAACCAAGTGGATCAGCAAGCACCAAGGAAAAAGGAGCAGATAACTGAAATCACATGGTCATTTAAAGTGTCTTAGCAAAGACTGGCAAAAAGTATTAAAACTTTACGGGGGACGTTCAGAAGTTTCAGAGCCACCTGCGCAGCAATGTGCTGAAGATAAAGAAACACAGATGTTCTGCCAGGAGACACCAGTTACCTCCAAAATCCCCCGATTCAGACAATCAACCCAAAGTGAGAAATCCCATAAAAATGGTCTTGGTGGATATCAAAAGACTCAACCAAAGTCACAACCAGGAAGGACCTTGGTTGTCATCATTTTAAGATGAGGAAACCAAGGCTCAGAAAAGTTGGTTAGGGATGTATCTACTGACAAAATCTGGCTAACAATAGAGGAACCACTAAACTCTAGTCTCTTTTCTCCCCTAGAAAAGGTTACCTTTAGATACTGCATTGCTCTGTAGCCAGTAATATATTCTCTAGTTGTTCAAATGAAGCAATAATGATTATAAAATGCACAATGTCAAACTACTACTCTAATAGCTTGAAATGTATGTATGGTAATAGCCTTCAAAAAGCAGTTGCTTCAGAGCTTGGAAGTAGGCATTCTGTCTTAAGAACAAGTAAAAAGCCAGGCAAACTGAAAAATCAACAAAATTTTTTAGGTGCAGCAGAGAAGTGAGGTCACAGAACAAACCGCTGCCCCCCAAAATTGGAGAGACAGGCAGGCTTATATATAGAATGACAACTTTCTTCCACAAGCAGAAACCTTTGGAGAAACCGTCGTCAAGGTAGGAAAACCTACACTTAATTGACAAATTGCTGGATGCTCAATGTGGACACGTCTGAGAATTAAAAACTCCAGGAAGACCCAATCAGGGAAGGGTCCCCACACTTCTGTGAGTTTTACACCTAGAAGCTTGACCAGGTTCTCACAGTTAATGCTGGAGAAAAATCTCCTCATGCTTCCAGAGGGGGAGGTGAAAAGGAACCGTCCTGAGGTACACCAGAGCTTTCTGTTCTTCTGAACAACGTCTTTCCTCAGGGCAAATATTTCACCTAAGCTACTGGCGTTTTGTTTTGTTTTGTTCTGTTTTCAGAGCCTAACATGCCTGGAGGAAGGAAATTACCCACCTCTGGCCATCCTGTCCCATGTGAGGGTGGTGATGGGAGGGAGGGCTGAGAAGCTCTTGTGAAGGTCACAGCCCAGAGGCACAGGCTCCCTAAAGGACTCAGCCCTAATCACAGGACTACAGAGCCTTTCGCCTTCCAACACATGTTACTTGTAGTACTGCAGACCTCTTTACAGCAGTTACTTTTCCCTGGTACATCACATCTGGACCTGTAATCCCATCACTTTGAGAAGCTGAGGAGGGAAGACAGCCTGAGACTAGTTTGAGACCAGCCTGGGCAACACAGTGAGACCCTCACCTCTACAAAAAAACAAAACAGGCATGGTGGCATGTA
>NW_012109386.1:518369-518856 GCF_000951045.1 Mandrillus leucophaeus | reverse complement strand
GCCAGGCTAATTTTGTATTTTTATTAAGAGACAGGGTTTCTCCGTGTTGGTCAGGCTGGTCTCGAACTCCCGACCTCAGGTGATCCACCCACCTCAGCCTCCCAAAAGTACTAAGATTACAGGCGTGAGCCACCACACCTGGCCCAGGTAAAAGTGAACTTAAAAATAGTCAGAGGAAGAAAGCATCTTACCTACAGAGGAGATAAGTATTACAGCAACTTCTCTTCAGAAATCATGCCAGCAAGAATAATGGAGTGAGATATTTAAAGTGTGAAAGAGAGAAAAAACAAAACAAAACCTTCTCCTTGAAGAGTAAAGAAATAAACTTTCTCAGACAAATGAAGAGGTCAGTTCTCCAAAAAGAGATCTTAGTATGTATGATCCTGACAACAGAACACAGTGGATCTTACTTTCTTTTTTCTTCTGGGGCATTTGGAATGGGTACACCAGATGCTGGGGATTTCATATGATATATTGAGTCAATTTT
>NW_012109386.1:512135-513229 GCF_000951045.1 Mandrillus leucophaeus | reverse complement strand
CTTTGAGAAGCTGAGGAGGGAAGACAGCCTGAGACTAGTTTGAGACCAGCCTGGGCAACACAGTGAGACCCTCACCTCTACAAAAAAACAAAACAAACAAAACTTAGCTGGGCATGGTGGCATGTATCTGTAGTGCCAACTACTTGGGAGGCTGAGGTGGGAGTATCGCTTGAGCCTGGGAATTGGAGACTGCAATGAGCCATGGTCACACCACTGCCCTCTAGTCTGGGCAACAAAGACCTTGTCTCTAAAAAAAAAAAAAAGAAAAAATTTCAAGGCAAAAAACACACTTTGAAGAGACAGAGCAAGCATTAAAAACAGACTCAGGGCCGGTCCCAGTGGCTCACGCCTGTGGGAGGCCGAGACGGGTGGATCACGAGGTCAGGAGATCCAGACTATCTTGGCTAACATGGTGAAACCCCGTCTCTACTAAGAATACAAAAAAATTAGCCGGGCGTGGTGGCGGGTGCCTGTAGTCCCAGCTATTCGGGAGGCTGAGACTGGAGAATGTCGTGAACCTGGGAGGCGGAGCTTGTAGTGAGCAGAGATCGCGCCACTGCACTCCAGCCTGGGCGACAGAACAAGGTTCCATCTCAAAAAAACAAAAAAACTGACTCAGATATGGCAAGGATGTTGGAATTATTAATTATTAGACCAGGACTTTAAACAACTATAATTAATATGGAAAAAACCATAATGGATAAAGTAGATAGCATGCAAGACCAGATGAACGATGTAAGCAGCGAGATGGAAATTCTAAGAAGCAAAAAGGAGTACTAGAGATCAAAAACAGCATAACAGAAATGAAAAATGCCTTTGATGGGTTTATTAGTAGACCAGGCACAGCTGTGGAAAGAATCCCCTAAGCTTGGAGATACCTCAATAGAAACTTCCAAAACTGAAAAAGAGAAAAAAAGACTGAACCCCCCCCCCAAAAAAAAAAAACCCAGAACTTAATATCTGAGTACAGTGGCACAACTACAAAAGGTGTAACATACGTGTGAAGAGAATTCTAGGAAAAGAAAGAAAGGAACAGAAGTATATTTGAAGCAATAATGACTGAGAATTCCCACAAATTAATATCAGACACCAAA